>NC_083095.1:106157938-106468271 GCF_949774975.1 Lagenorhynchus albirostris | reverse complement strand
CCGCAGGATTGCTTCAGGCCCTAGTGTGGTTCCGGCACGGCACGTTGAGCCCTTGGTTAATTCCTCTTCCTGGTGGGAAATGAGAGTTAAATTTGCCCGTCCAGACACCTCCAGCTAGTCTCTCATTGGTTCCCCCTATTCCTGTTCATTTACCGCAAAAAATTGCAAAGTGGGCCAAACAGGAGTTTAAAGGCACTGACTCTGCAAATGGGGAGAGTGTTAGTAAAGCATCTGGAATGTTGCACCCGAGTACCAGGGACGAAAACTGAGACACATTTGAACACGTTTCCCGATCACATGGTGGATCATACACTGCGAACCTCATGCATGTTTTAGCTGAAGGAAAAATCCCTTCAACCTGGAGAGTTGAGGCCCATGGAATGGGTACCATGCAATATGATTTCAAAGGGTCTGCATTTGCTCACCGAACCTCACCAATCCTATCACTGCTGCGTTTATGCCTCTGTACACTAGCTTGGTTCTCTATCGCAGATATATAAATACATAGGTTTTAATATTCTTACTAGTCAGGTATATTCTTAGGCGTTTAATATGGGGTGTTGAGTCCACTTCGTTGAGCAAGTAGTAGCTCTTGTCTATTACATATTTGGCTTATGGAACGGTACCTGTGCTAATTTCAATCTCTGGTTTTATGCAGCACCCCAACTCACCTTTCCCCTTAAGCAAGCATAAGTTGGTTTTCTACATTTGAGATCCTGTTCTGTTTTGTAATTCAGTTCCTGTGTAGCCAAGTTTACATTCCGTGTATTAGTGATATCTTATGATGTTTCTTTTTCTGTGTGACTTATTTCACTTAGAATCATCGTACCTGAATCCACTCATTATGCTGCTACGGGCCTGATGACATAGATTTCATTGCTGAGTGATATTGCATTGTACGTAAGTACCACAAATTCTTTATCCATTTTTCGCTTTCTGCGATATTGAACTTGTTCCGTGAACGAGGTTCTTTTAAACAGAGCCATCCCAAAATTTGGGGTGGCTGTGTCTTTTTGATTTTAATTTCCCTAATCTATAGGACCATAAGTGTAAGTGCCCTAGGCTCTGTTGCTTTGTTTTTTAGATGTCTCAGGAAACACCATACACTTCTCCAGAGTGGCTGTTGGCAATTGACATCCCGCCCATCAGCATAACAAGGCTCCCAGTTCTCCATGGCCTGTCGTGCCTTTCTGGAGTTTACACTTTTTTCAGATGGCCCTTTTGACCGGGGGGCAGTGAGACTTCATTGTAGTGCAGATTTCCTTTGCAAGTTGCTTGGTTGTCCAAAAAGGGCGTATGCGTTTTTTCCTGAATATATTCAGGAAAAAACGCATACGCCCTTTTTGGCCAAGTGCATCATTGTGGACGTTCTGCCTCTTTTCCTATGCTTTACATGCAATTCTAGTCTACCTCCTGAAATCGGTTTCCTGCAGTTCTGCCCCGCTTTCAAGTCCTCTTGGCAGCCTTACTTCAATATATTTTTGGACGATAGCTGTCATTTATAACTCTGCAGGTTTTTGAATGACAGTGCCCCTGAGCTACTTTCTTCAACTCGATTTCTTGTGAGCTGGCCGCAACACCGCAGGATTGCTTTAGGCCCTAGTGTGGTTCTGGCATGGCACACTGAGCCTTTGGTTAATTCCTCTTCCTGGTGGGAAATGAGAGTTAAATTTGCCCGTCCGGACACCTACAGCTAGTCTCTCATTGGTTCTCCCTATTCCTGTTCATCTTCCACAGAAATTTTAGCTCTGTTTTTTAGATGATTTAGGAACCATCATACACTTCTCCAGAGTGGCTCTCAGCAGTTCACACACTGTCCATCAGCGTATAAAGGCTCCCTGTTCTCCATGGCCTATCCTGCATTTCTGGTTTTTACAATTTTTTCGGATGGCCCTTTTGACCGGTGGGAAATGAGACTTCTTTGTTGTGCACATTTGCATTGCTTGCTTGCTTGGTTGCCCATAAAGTGCGTATGCGTTTTTTCCTGGATATATTCAGGAAAAAATGCATACTCTCTTTTGGGCCAACTGCATCATTGTCGAAATTCTGCCGCTTTTCATGTGCTTTAAAGACGAGTCCAATCTATCTCTTGAAATCTGTTTCTTGCAATTCTGTCTTGCATTCAGATCCTCTTCTTTGCCTTACCTCAACATATTTTTGGACGTTAGTTTTCATTTATAACTCTGCAGGTTTGTGAATTGCAGTGACCCTGAGCTCCATTTTTTAAGTTGCTCTTTTGTGAGCTGGCCTCAAAACCGCAGGATTGCTTCAGGCCCTATTTTGGCTCCGGCGAGGTGGGCTGAGCCTTTTATTAATTCTTATTCTTAATGGGAAATTAGAGTGACATGTGCCCGTCCAAACCCCTACAACTATTCTCTCATTGGTTCCCCCTCTTCCCGTTCATCCTCCTCACAATTTGCAAAATGTGTGAAACAGAAGTTTAAATGTGCTGATTCTCTAAGTGGGGGAGATTCTAAGTAACGTGGCTAGAATGATGAACAGGAGCACCAGGAGAGGATAAATGAGGTGCATTTTAGACACATCTCCCGATCACATGGTGTACAGTCCTCTGGGTTTTCCATGCATGTTTTAGCTGTAGGAAGATTCCTTGAATCTGCAGATTTGGGACCCATTGAATGGGTACCAGGTAGTATTACTTTAAAGGGTGTGCATTTCCTCACCCAACCTCACATTTCTCTTAGCGCGAACAGTTTCCAGCCTTATGTCTCATCCTGCTGTGGGTCTAGATGTGTTCAATCCATGTTGCATCACCGTCCCTGAGGAAAAGTTGTAAGAGGTTTTCTCTGTCTCTCTGTCGTTTACTTTTTTCAATTTATTACTATATTGGTTACAGCTGATTTTCAAAGCACTGTTTCTTGCTGCTGTACATCCACTTGATTCACATACAGAGAGACATCAATAAATTCTTCTTCAGATTCTTACCAGTCATAGATATTCTTTTCCGGTCACTTGAGTGTGCTGAGTGCAGTTCTTTTAGCTACCGTGTAGGCCTTGTTGATTATCAGTTTGGTATTTGGAATGGTATCTTTGCTAATTTCAACCTCCTGGATGATGCCTCACCCCTCCCCACCTTTCCCGGTTAGCAGCCTTACGCGTGTTTTCTACATATTTGACTATGTTTTTGTTTTGTAATTTATTTCATGTGTAGCCATTTTGGATTCCACCTTTAAGTGATATCTTATGATATGTGTCTTTTTCTTTTTGAATTATGTCACTTAGAATGATCATACGTAACTCCTCCGGAGTTGTTACACCTGGCCATATTTCATTGATTTCTAGGCTGAGTAATATTCCACTCTACATAAGTACCACATCTCTATCCATTTTTTCCCTCCAGAGACATTTAAGTTATATCCTAGTCGAGGATCTTTTAAACAGAGAGGCAGTAAACATTGGGGTGCCTGTGTCCTCTCGATTTTTGTTTTTCCCAAGATATACGCCCATGAGTGCAAGTGCCCTATGCTCTGTAGCTCATTTTTTAGATGCTTTAGTAAACACAAAACACTTCTCCAGAATGGCCGTTGGCAATATACATTTCCACTATAAGCCTCACAGGGCTCCCTCTTCTCCTTGCCCTGTCCTGCATTTCTGGTGTTTACACTTTATGACGATGGCTCTTCTGACTGATGCGAAGTGATATCTTTTGTAGTATTGATTTCCAGTGCCCACCTGTTTGGTTGGCTAAAAAAGTGTATGCCCTTTTCTTGAATATATACAGAAAAAAACGCATACAGCCTTTTTGGCCAACTGCAATGTTGGCAATGTTCAGCCCCTTTTTTGTGCTTAATGGCGAGTCCTTTCTACCTCCTCAAATCCCTTTCCTGCCATTCTCCCTTGCTTACCAATCCTTTTCTCTGACTTTCCTCAAGACATTTTTCAGTGATAGATATTTTCAACTCTGCAGTTTCATGAATTTTACTGCCCCTGAGTTCCATTGTTCAACTTGTGTTTATGGGAACTGGCCACAAAGCAGTGGGATTTCCTCAAGCCCTATACTGTTTCCATGGGCAACCCTAGCCTTTGGTCAATTCATCTTCCTGATTGGAAATTAGAGTGACATGTGCCTGTCTGAACACTTAGGACTTGTCTCTCATTGTTCTTCAAACTTCCGCTTCATCCACTGGACAAATTCCAAACTGTACGCAACAGGATGTTGACAGTGCTGACATCTCCAAGTGGGGAGACTGTTAGTAAAGACGCTGGAGGGGTGAACCCGAGCACCAGGAGATGAGGAGATGAGATGCCTTTTCCAAACTCTTCCTGATCAGATTGTATACCATCCTCTGCGTGTGACAGACATGTTTTAGCAGTAGGAAGAGTCCCATTCATGTAAGGAGAACACCAGGGCTTTTTCAAAATCAGTGTCTCCCCGAAACCCAAACTGGGGAATTTTTTAAGCTACGGCTACACATATGTTCATTAAGGGCCTTGGGAAGTAGGCAGAGTCCAAACTTTAGATGATTGAAGTCTTCAGGGTCAGAAGCACTCACCACCGGCTTCCCTTAGGTTACACTTTAACTGTCATTGATAGATGATGTCAATAAAAATATCTATTCTTTTTCCGATTATTTCCCCTTATAGGTTATTGCAAAATATTGAGTGTAGTTCCCTGTGCTATACAGTAGTTCCTTGTTGATGATCTATTTTATACATAGCAGTGTGTATGTGTTAATTCCAAACTGTTAATTTATCCCTCCTCCCACCTTTCCCCTTTGGTAATAATAAATTATAAGATTTTATACTTCTCAGAAATGGGGGAGCTGAAAGAGAGGTATCATTTTCAATGGAAAAGCATTTAAAACAAGATTGAAGCTTTAACCAAGATTATTAGATGTACATCCTTGGAAAGAAATCACTTCATTTCTCTAATATTGACCTGACAAATAAGACAAACCTTTTCACTGAACTTGCTTATAATAAAGTGATGGAAATATCAAATGGAAGTGTTAGAAACATCTTATTTTACCTGAGCCTTATAAACTGTTCTATGTTAACTACAGTTTGGCTCACACATCTGTTCATTGAAGTTACAATAGTCTCAATTTCTGTTACTGATCCTCCAGAGTGGACCCCAACAAGTGTCCCCCTGCCCAGTGTCATTGGGGCCAACAGATCGAGACTGAGTTTGGTTCACAAGCAAAGGAAGCTTTATATTTTGATCAGAGAATGGAGAGGTGAGAGCATGCACTACCCCATGGGCTGTGGGCTGGGCTGCTGTGTAGAGATCCTGTCAGAGTCAGTGGGAGGGAGGGGGCGGAGCTCTCGAGGGCCAGGTTGGCTGCAGCTCAGGCTCTATATCTCGGAGTCTGCACTGGGCCCCAGGAGCTGAGGTGTCGACCCAGCCATTCTGCACTAGGAAATCTGGTCTGAAGTGCCGGGTGTGGAACCTCTGCATGCGGGACCCTAGGAGCACATGAAATTAGACAAAGCACAAAGGATCAAAAAGGTCAGACTTGACTTTATTGCCCAGATTCTATTTTTATCTCCCAGGGATTTTTAATGGGCTTTGCTGGGGACAAACCCCTCCTCTGCCTTTTGTCCCGTTCCTCATTCTTGGAGTGCTGAGGGTGCAGACCCTTCTTCTGTAACTGCTGAGTGCTGAGTTGGGAGCCCTCATACCAGGGGACGAGGGTCAGAACTTCTCCCCAGCAGCCTCCAGGTGACGTTGATTGTCCCCAGGCCCCCTGCCTCCCTGCTCGTCCGCCTGAGCACCAGCATTGGAAGTGTTATAGATTCTAATGACCTTTAAGGGTCCAGGAAAGAGATGTGCAGAGACGCTGTGGGGGCCGGTTTCACCCCGCCCCACATTTGTTCGGCCACCTTAGGCTGACCGTTTCTGCCAGCCTAGATGCTCTGACCAGTAGTCTGCTCTTTCTTCAATTAGGCCCCTGAATTAACGTAAAAACAGCACCAGGTGTCAGAGCCCTGCCCGCTCCACTCCCAGACAGTCCAGGGTCAGTGGTGATCAAGGACCATGATGGCCACTGAGTCAACAGCCTTTTGAAGTAAACAGGAGTCCAGCCGGTCTTATTGGCCACCATCATCACGGTGTCTGTAGGCTTTTCTATGGTGACAGTGTGATATACGGTTCCCCCGCCAAGTTTATTAGCTCCCCTCCGGGTGCAGTAAGTCCTGCAAGCAGTAGTCTACTCCTTCGGGACACACTATTGTTGTTTTATGAGAGAAACTCCAGGTCAAGTGATGTTCACACGAGTCGTCATGGTGCCCTGTTGCCCCCGGTTATCTCTCTGGATGTTGGAGTTGGAGGGCCTCCTCACTCGAGGTCGGTGTGCCCACGGAGCGAACCCTGCAACTTCAGGGCATGGTTGGTGATTAGGATCACCACGTGGGGTCCTTTTCCCTTAGGAGGGAGGTGGCCTTTTGGGCTGCTGATTTCCAGGTTTTTAGATACCGCCAGTATCTTGGCCAGATGTGGCAGTGGGCCAAGCCCCTTGGTGACTGTAGTTTATCCTACTTGGATGGCATTCTTGCATTGTTCCATTTCAAGTGGTCCCAGTTTTTGCACTAATTCCGCAATGGCGATTCACCTTTCACCGGGAGTGTAAAGGTCAAAGGGTTTAGCTCAATTAGGGAGTTCCAGGGCAAGGGTCTGAATTGACTGCTCTTTCCATTCTTGAAAGGCCACTTCTGGATTCTGTTCAAAAGGATCATCATCTTTTCCTTTCAGTGTTTCATATAGAGGCCCAGCTAGTAGACTGTAGTTAGGGATCCAGAAGCAGCAAACCCTGGCCTCCCCAGGAACACCTAAGCTGTCTTCTCGTTTTAGAAAAGGGTAAGGCTGCAAATGGTTTCTTCCTTTTCCTGGGATGGGATTCTCTGACCTTGTGTGAGAATGAAGCCCAGGCAGGTCACCGCAGTCTGTGATATTTGAGCTTTTTCTTGGACAACTTCTATCCTTTATTGGCTTGGTAGTTCAGAGGCCTCCTTAGTAGGGCTGGCGATCAGAATGTCATCTGCATATTGAAGGAGGGTTTCCTTTTCCAGAGGTAGAACTTTTCGGTCTTTAGCTAAGCTTTCCCCAAAGATGGTGTGGGAATTTTTGAACCCTTGGGGCAAGACGGCCCGGAAGTATTGTTTTAGTTGTATGTTGAGTCCTGCCACTCACAAGCCAAAATTTCTTGTGACTCTGGGACTAATGGAATACAAAAGAAGGCATCATTGAAGACTAATACAGAATACCATGTCCTGGTGGTTGGTAGAATGACCAGCAGGGTGTAGGAATCAGGAGCAACTGGAGGTATATCCTCGGTGGCTTCACTGACTGTCCTGACATCCTTTACCAGGTCCCCAGCAGCCCATGGGGCTCTCGTGGTCAGGTCAATCCCAGGATATGGAGCTCTCCTGGGCAGGTACCCCACCCCCAACCCAGCCCACGGGGCTCTCATGGTCAGGCCCCTCCCAGGATACAGAGCTACCCTTGCAGGTACCGTGGCAGGGCTGGGCACACAGGAACTGTGCACATAGCCCTCATTGAAGAGCACCCCCAGCTCACCTGTCGCTCAGAGCTGACACAGAGCACCTCAGAGCAGGACTTGAACTAACAGACAGCAGCTCCAACAGGTCTGTGACCCTGGGCATCACTCTGTGTGGCCTCCCTCCACCTGGTCTTCCAGAGACTTCCACTGCACCCAGGGCACCAGGCCTCTGTCTCCAACCACCACCCACCCCTCCTCTCCCTGACTCCTGGGTTCCTCTCATTAGGAGAGGGTTTTCTTGAAGTTGTCTCCCACTCATGGGCCAGATAAAATGATTAGAAAACAAGCCAAAGCTGCAGCCCCTTGTCTATCCTGACTCTCAGGAGCCCACACCTGTTCCTTGGACCAGGCCGGTTCAGCAAGTTCCATTTTCTGCAACTGTGAGCCCCTGAGGGGTGATGATTGGCTGACCTGGCAGTGCCGGCCAGCCCTCCCCAGGTGTGCCTGGGTTGAGATCAATATAAATACCACTCCAGGCAGCAAAAGCCCGTGCAGCTGTGCCTGACGCCATTTTCTCTGCCCTGTCAGCAGTCTCGGGGCTGGGCTGGTGGGAGGGAGTGAGAGGCCATGGCTTTGTGGGTGGCCCAGTGTGAGTGTGGCTCTGCTGGACTTTCTGCAGCAGTTGCCAGGCTGCCACCTGCTAAAGAAGAGGATGTGTCACCCATACCTGCTGCTGGAATGTCTCCCTGGGCAGAGGTGAGGAAGGAAAAAAGCAGTGGGGGCAGGGACAGGACGGGTATCTCAGGCAGGGAAATGGAAATCTTCCAGAAGAGCACCCAGGGCCAGGACCATCTTGGCTGGCCTGCAGGCACCAAGTCAGCTGGCATGCTGTCACTCGTGTGGCTCCATGGCCCTTCCTCTAGGCTTTCAAGTCCTTGTATATATTCAGGTGTTTTACCTGGGAAGGGTGGGAACAGTTCAGCAGCAACTGGCCTGGGGCTCAGCTCACGTTTACTCACAGATGCCTCGGCACGGTGCCCCAGCTTTGTAATGAGGAAGCTTGTTGTGTGGGGGCTGCTGGCTGAATGGGAGACGATTCCCCACCACTGACCAACTTCAGAATTGTTTACAACTGGAGCAAGTGCCCTGATACGGTTTTCCTCTGAGTAACTGGTGGGTTCTGTTTTTTTTTTTTCTCTTTTTCGTTTTTGGTTCAAGGTAGATTTTATTCCTCTTTTTTGTATTTACAGATATAAGCATGGAAATAATTTATTCATATAAATACATGTATGTGAAGGGAATAATTGTTTTTTCTGTTTTATTTTTTAAATTTTATTTCTTTTTAATTTTGAATTTTATTTTATATTTTTATACAGCAGGTTCTTATTGGTTATCTATTTTATACATATAAATGTTTACATGCCAATCCCAATCGCTCAACTCCTCCCACCACCACCCCTCCAAGAGCTTTCCCCCCTTGTTGTCCATACGATTGTTGTCTACATCTGTTGCTCTATTTATGCCTTGCAAAATGGTTAATCTGTACAGTTTTTCTTTCCACATAGATGCATGAATATACAAGATTTGTTTTTCTCTTTCTGACTGACTTCACTCTGTATGACAGTCTCTAGATCCATCGACGTCTCTACAAATGACCCAATTTCATTCCTTTCATGGCTTAGTAATATTCCATTTTATATATGTACCACATCTTTATGCATTCGTCTGTCTGTGGGCATTTAGGTTGCTTCCATTACCTCGATATTGTAAATAGTGATGCAATGAACATTGCGGTGAATGTCTCTTTTTGATTTATGGTTTTGTCTGGGTATATGTCCAGTACTGGGATTGCTGTATCATATGGTAATTCTATTATTAGTTTCTTAAGAAACTCCATATTGTTCTCCATAGTGACTGTATCAATTTATATTCCCAACAATAGTGGAAGAGGCTTCCTTTTCTCCACACCCTTTCCAGCATTTGTTGTTTGTAGATTTTCAGATGATGCCCATTCTAACAGGTGTGAGGTGATACCTCATTGTTGAGTCCATTTCGTTGAGCAAGGGGTAGGTCTTGTCTATTACATATTTGGCTTATGGAACGGTATCTGTGCTAATTTCAAACTCTGGTTTTATACAGCACCCCAACTCACCTTTCCCCTTAAGCAAGCATAAGTTGGTTTTCTAAACTTGAGACCCTGTTCTGTTTTGTAATTCAGTTCATGTGTAGCCAAGTTTACATTCCGTGCATTAGTGATACCTTATGATGTTTCTTTTTCTGTGTGACTTATTTCACTTAGAATCATCGTGCCTCAATCCACTCATTATGCTGGTACAGGCCTGGTGACACAGATTTCATTGCTGAGTGGTATTCTGTTGTACGTAAGTACCGCAACTTCTTTATCAATTATTTGTTCTCTGGGATATTTAACTTGTACCATAGAAGAGGTTCCTGTAAACAGAGCCGTCCCAAATTTTGGGGTGGCTGTGTCTTTTTGATTTTAATTTCCCTAAGCTATAGGACCATAAGTGGAAATGCCCTAGACTCTGTTGCTTTGTTTTTGAGATGTATCAGGAAACACCATACACTTCTCCAGAGTGGCTGTTGGCAATTTACATCCCGCCCATCAGCATAACAAGGCTCCTTTTTCCCCATGGCCTGTCTTGCCTTTCTGGATTTTACACTTTTCACAGATGGCCCTTTAGACCGGGGGGAAGTGGCACTTCATAGTAGTTCGGATTTCCATTGCAAGCTTGCTTGGTTTGCCAAAAAGGGCGTATGTGTTTCTTCCTGAATATATTCAGGAAAAAACTCATATGCCGTTTTTTGCCAAGTGCATCATTGTCGATGTTCTGCCTCTTTTCCTATGCTTTAAATGCAAATCCAGTCTACCTCCTGAAATTGGTTTCCTGCAATTCTGCCCCGCTTTCAAGTCCTCTTCGCAGCCTTACTTCAATATATTTTTGGAAGTTATCTGACATTTATAACTCTGCAGGCTTGTGAATTACAGGGCCCCTGAGCTCCTTTCTTCAACTCGCTTTCTTGTGAGCTGGCCGCAAACCGGCAAGGCTGCTTCAGGCCCTAATCTGCTTCTGGCAGGGCACGCTGAGCCTTTGTTTAATTCCTCTTCCTGGTGGGAAATGAGTGTTAAATATGCCCGTCCAGACACCTACCTCACTCTCAACCCCTTGGTGATGTGGGTCCTCTGGTTTGTGGCCACCTTTGCTGGGTTCCTCACCTTTCGATGATGTGGCCCCACTAGTGTGAGGACACTCCTGCCTGGTTCTCATCCACGTGGTTATGTGGAAGCCCTGGTGAGAGTCTGTTCCTGGCTGTGTTCCTCACCCTTCTGTGAGGGAGACCCTCTGCTGATAGGTCACTCCTGCATGGCTGGCACACATTGCCTTGGTGAAGTCAGCCTTGTGGTGGCAGTTGGAGCGTGCTGGGAATCTCCTCCCCCCGGTGATGAGGGCCCTCTTGCGTCAGGCCCTAACTGCTGGGCTCACCAACTTTTCTTAGTGAGCCCAGTGATGCTTTGGCACTCCTCTTAGGATCCCATCTCCATGGGGATGTGGGCCTTCTGCTCTGAGGTCCCAACGGCTGGGTTGTTCACATTTTCATCATGTGGGCTCTCTGGTGTTAGTTCACAGAGGCCTGGATCCCATAGCCTCTGTGCTCTTGGCCGCCTGCTGGGAGGTTCCAACTGCTGGATTCCTCACTTTTTTAATTTTTTGGGCCCTCTGTTGTGAGGATCCTCCTGCCTGCCTCACTCCCAGCCCCTTCGTGATGTGTGTCGTCTGGTTTGAGGCCACATGTGCTGGGTTCCTCACCTTTCGATGATGTGGGACCAATGGTCTTAGGAGACTCCTGCCTGGTTCCCATCCCCTTGGTGATGTGGGCCCTCTGTTGAGAGTCTGATCCTGGCTGGGTTCCACACCCATCTGTGAGGTGGGCCTTCTGCTGTGAGGTCACTCCTGCCTGGCTTGCTCACCTCGCCTTGTGGACATGAGCCCTCTGGTGGCACTTGGAGCCTGCTGGGAGCCTCCTCCCCTCGGTGATGAGAGCCCTCTGGCGTCAGGCCCTAACTGCTGGGCTCCCCACATTTTGTGATGTGCGCCCAGTGGTGCGAGGACACTCCAGCCAGGTTCACATCCCCATTGGGATGTGGGCCTTCTGCTCTGAGGTCCCAACGCCTGGGTTGCTCACAGTTTCATGATGTGGGCTCTCTGCTGTTAGTTCACTCCTGCCTGCATCCCATAGCTTCTGTGCTCTCGGCCGCCTGCTGGGAGGTTCCAACTGCTGGATTCCTCACCTTTCTTATTCTTTGGGCGCTCTGTTTTTAGGCTACTCCTGCCTGCCTCACTCCCATTCCCTTTGTGATATGTGTCCTCTGATTTGAGGCCACATGTGCTGGGTTCCGCACCTTTCGATGATGTGACCCCACTGGAGGGAAGACAGTCCTGACTGGTTCCCATCCCCTTGCTGATGTGGGCCCTCAGGTGAGAGTCTGATCCTGGCTGGGTTCCTCACCCTTCTGTGAGGTGGGCCCTCTGCTGTGAGGTCAATCATGCCTGTCTGGCGCACGTCACCTTGGTGACGTGGGCCCTCTGTAGCAGTTGGAGTGTGCTGGGATCCTCCTCCCCTCGGTGATGAGGGCCCTCTTGCCTTAGGCCATAACTGCTGGGCTCCCCACATTTTCTGATGTGCGCCAAGTGAGTGAGGACACTCTTGCCAGGTTCCCATCCCCATGGGGATATGGGCCTTCTGCTCTGAGGTCAAAACGGCTCGCTTGCTCACAGTACCATGATGTGGGCCCTCTACTATGAGTTCACTCTGGCAAGGATCCCTTATCATCGGTGCTCTGAGCCGCCTGCTGGGAGGTTCCAACTGCTGGATTCCTCAACTTTTTTATTCTATGTGCCCTCTGTTGTGAGGCTCCTCCTGCCTGCCTCACTGCCAGCCCCTTGGTGATGACTGTCCTATGGCTTGAGGCCACATGTGCTGCATTCCTCACCTTTCGATGATGTGGCCCCACTCGTGTGAGGACACTCCTGCCTGGTTCCCATCCCCTTGGTGAGGTGGGCCCTCTGGCAAGAGTCTAATGCTGGCTGGGTTCCTCAACGTTCTGTGAGGTAGGCCCTCTGCTGTGAGGTCACTCCTGCCTGGCTGGCACACATCACCTTGGAGACGTGAGCCCTCTGGTGGCAGTTGGAGCATGCAGGGTGCCTCCTCCTCTCGGTGATGATGGCCCTCTGGCGTCAGGCCCTAAATGGTGGGCTCCCCACATTTTCTCATGTGCTCCCAGTGGTGCGAGGACACTCCAGCCAGGTTCCCATTCCCATGGGGATGTTGGCCTTCTGCGCTGAGGTCCCAACGCCTGGGTTGCTCACAGTTATATGATGTGGGCCCTCTGATGTGAGTTCACTGTGGCCTGAATCCCATAGCCTCGGTGTTCTGGCCCGCCTGCTGGAAGGTCTAAATGCTGGAATCCTCACGTTTTTTATATTATGTGCCCTGTGTTGTGAGGCTACTCCTGCCTGCCTCACTCCAAGGCCCTTGGTGATGTGGGTCCTCTGGTTTGAGGACACATGTGCTGGGTTCCTCACCTTAAGATGATGAGACCCCACTGGTGTGAGGATAATCCTGACTGGTTCCCATCCCCTTTGTGATGTGGGCCCTCTGGTGAGAGTCTGATCCTGGCTGGGTTCCTCACCCATCTGTGAGGTGGGCCCTCTACTATCAGGTAACTCTTGCCTGGCTGGCTCACCTCGCCTTGTGGACCTGAGCCCTCTGGTGGCACTTGGACCCTGCTGGGAGCCTCCTCACCTCTGTGATGAGGGCCCTCTGACGTCAGGCCCTAACTGCTGGGCTCCCCAACTTTTCTTAGTGAGCCCAGTGATGCTCAGGCACTCCTCTTAGGTTCCCATCTCCATGGGGATGTGGGCCTTCTGCTCTGAGGTCCCAACGGCTGGGTTGATCACAATTTCATGATGTGGGCTCTCTGGTGTTAGTTGACTGTGGCCTGGATCCCATAGCCTCTGTGCTCTGGGCCGCCTGCTGGGAGGTTCCAACTGCTCGATTCCTCAACTTTTGTATTCTATGGGTCCTGTGTTGTGATGCTCCTCCTGCCTGCCTCACTCGCAACCCCTTCGTGATGTGGGTCCTCTGGTTTGAGGCTACATGTGCTGGGTTCCGCAACTTTCAATGATGTGGCCCCACTGGTGTGAGGACACTCCTGCCTGGTTCCCATCCCCTTGGTGATGTGGGCCTTCTGGTGAAGTCTTATCATGGCTGGGCTCCTCACTCTTCTGTGAGGTAGGCCCTCTGCTGTGAGGTCAATCCTGCCTGACTTGCACACATCACCTTGGCGACGTGGGCCCTCTGTTGGCACATGGAACCTGCTGGGAGCCTCCTGTCCTCGGTGATGACGGCCCTCTAGCATCAGGCTCTAACTGCTGGGCTCCCCACGTTTTCTGATGTGAGCCCAGTGATGCCAGGACACTCCTGTCAGGTTCCCATCCCCATGGGGATGTGGGCCTTCTGCTCTGAGGTCCCAACGCCTGGGTTGCTCACAGTTTCATGATGTGGGCTCTCTGCTGTTAGTTCACTCCTGCCTGCATCCCATAGCTTCTGTGCTCTCGGCCACCTGCTGGGAGGTTCCAAATGCTGGATTCCTCACCTTTTTTATTCTTTGGGCCCTCTGTTTTTAGGCTACTCCTACCTGCCTCACTCCCATCCCCTTTGTGATGTATGTCCTCTGATATGAGGCCACATGTGCTGGGTTCCTCACCTTTCGATGATGTGGCCCCACTGGTGGGAGGACAGTCCTGACTGGTTCCCATCCCCTTGTTGTTGTGGGCCCTCTGGTGAGAGTCTCATCCTGCCTCGGTTCCTCACACTTCTGTGAGATAGGCCCTCTGCTGTGAGGTCACTACTGCCTGGCTGGCGCATGCCACCTTGTAGACGTGGGCCCTCTGTTGGCAGTTGGAACCTGCTGGGAGTCTCCTCCCCTCAGTTATGAGGGCCCCCTGGCGTCAGGCCCTAACTGCTGGGCTCCTAACATTTTCTGATATGTGCTAAGTGGTGCAAAGCCACACCTGCCAGGTTCCCATCCCAATGGGGATGTGGGCCTTCTGTTCTGAGGTCCCAACGGCTGGGCTGCTCACAGGTTCATGATGTGGGCCCTCTGCTGTGAGTTCACTGCGGCCTGGATCCCATAGCCTCGGTGCTCTGGGCCACTTGCTGGGAGGTTCCAACTGCTCGATTCCTCAACTTTTATATTCTATGGACCCTGTGTTGTGAGGCCGGTTCTGCCAGCCTCATTCCGACCCCTTGGTGATGTGGTTCCTCTATTTGAGGACACATGTGCTGGGATCCTCACCTTTCAATGATGTTGTCCCACTGGTGTGGGGACACTCCTGCCTGGTTCCCATCCCCTTGGTGATGTGGGCCCTCTGGTGAGAGTCTGATCCTGGCTGTGTTCCTCACCCTTCTGTGAGGTGGGCCCTCTGCTGTGAGGTCACTCCTGCCAGGCTGGCACACATCGCCTTGGCGACGTTGGCCCTCTGGTGGCAGCTGGAGCCTGCTGGGAGCCTCCTCCTCTCGGTGATGAGTGCCCTCTAGCGTCAGGCCCTAACTTCTGAGCACCCCACGTTTTCTGATGTGAGCCCAGTGATGCCAGGACACTTCTGTCATGTTCCCATCACCATGGGGATGTGGGCCTTCTGCTCTGAGGTCCCAATGTCTGGGTTCATGATGTGGGCTGTCTGGTGTTAGTTCACTCTGGCCTGGATCCCCTAGCCTCTGTGCTCTGGGCCGCCTGCTGGGAGGTTCCAACTGCTGGATTCCTCACCTTTCTTATTTTTGGGCCCTCTGTTATGAGGCTCCTCCTGCCTGCCTCACTCCCAGCCCCTTGGTGATGTGTGTCCTATGGTTTGAAGCCACATGTTCTGGGTTCCTCACCTTTAGATGATGTGGTCCTACTCATGTGAGGACACTCCTGCCTGGTTCAATTCAATTTGGTGATGTGGGCCCTCTGGTGTGAGTCTGATCCTGACTGGGTTCGTCACACTTCTCTGAGGTGGGCCCTCTGCTGTGAGGTCATTCGTGCCTGGTTGGCACACATCGCCTTGGCGACGTCAGCCCTCTGGTGGCAGTTGGAGCCTGCTGGGAGCCTCCTTCCCTTGGTGATGAGGGTCCTCTGGCGTCAGGCCCTAACTGCTGGTCGCCCAAAATTTTCTGATATGTTCTCAGTGGTGCGAGGACACTCCTACCAGATTTCCATCCCCATGGGGATGTGGGCCTCCTGCTCTGAGGTCCCAATGGCTAGGTTGCTCAGTTTCATGACATGGGCCCTCTTCTGTGAGTTCACTGTGGCCTGGATCCCATAGCCTCAGTGCTCTGGGCCACCTGCTGGGAGGTTCCAAATGCTGGATTCCTCACTTTTTTATTCTATGGGCCCAGTGTTGTGAGGCTACTCCTGCCTGCCTCACTCCGAGGCCTTTGGTGATGTGGGTCCTCTGGTTGGAGGACACATGTGCTGAGTACCTCACATTTCGATGATGTGGCCCCACTGGTGTGAAGACACTCCTGCCTGGTTCCCATCCCCATGGTGATGTGGGCCCTCTGGTGAGAGTCTGATGTTGGCTGGGTTTCTCACCCTTCTGTGAGGTGGGACCTCTGCTGTTGGGTAACTCCTGCCTGGCTTGCTCACGTTGCCTTGGCAATGTGAGCCCTCAGGTGGCAGTTGGAGCCTGCTGGGAATCTCCGCCCCTCAGTTATGAGAGCTCTGGATAAAACACATATGCCCTTTTTTGCCAAGTGCATTATTTTCCAAGTTCTGTCTCTTTTCCTATGCTTTAAGAGCGACTCCCGTGTACCTTCTGAAATCGGTTTCCAGCAATCTGCCCCGCATTCAAGTCCTCTTCGCAGCCTTACTTCAGTATAATTTTGGATGATAGCTGTCATTTATAACTCCGCAGGTTTGTGAATTACAGTGCCCATGAGCTCCTTTCTTCAACTCTCTTTCTTGTGAGCTGGCCTCAACACCGCATGATTCCTACAGGCCCTAGCGTGGTTCCGGCATGGCATGTTGAGCCTTTGTTTAATTCCTCCTCCTGGTGGGAAATGAGAGTTAAATTTGCCTGTCCAGACACCTCCAGCTAATCTCTCATTGGTTCTCCCTATTCCTGTTCATTTCCCACAGAAATTGCAAACTGGGCCAAACAGGAGGTTAAAGGCACTGACTCTCCAAGTGGGGAGAGTGTTAGTAAAGCATCTGGAATGTTGCACCCGAGTACCAGGGACAAACTGAGACACATTTGAACACGTTTCCTGATCACATGGTGGATCATACTCTGCGTGCCATATGCATGTTTTAGCTGAAGGAAGAATCCCTTAAACCTGGAGAGTTGAGACCCATGGAATGGGTACCATGCAATATGACTTCAAAGGGTCTGCATTTGCTCACCGAACCTCACCAATCCTATCACTGCTGCGTTTATGCTGCTGTACACATGCTTGATTCTCTTTCGGAGACGTATAAATCCATAGGTTTTAAGATTCTTACTAGTCAGGTATATTCTTAGGCGTTTAATATGGGGTGTTGAGTCCACTTCGTTGAGCAAGGAGTAGCTCTTGTCTATTACATATTTGGCTTATGGAACGGTATCTGTGCTAATTTCAATCTGGTTTTATGCAGCACTCCAACTCACCTTTCCCCTTAAGCAAGCATAAGTTGGTTTTCTACATTTGAAACCCTGTTCTGTTTTGTAATTCAGTTCCTGTGTAGCCAAGTTTACATTCCGTGTAGTAAAGATATCTTATGATGTTTCTTTTTCTGTGTAACTTATTTCACTTAGAATCATCATACCTGAATCCACTCATTATGCTGCTACGGGCCTGATGACATAGATTTCATTGCTGAGTGATATTGCATTGTACGTAAGTACCAAAACTTCTTTATCCATTTTTCGCTTTTTTGTGATATTGAAATTGTACAGTAAATGAGGTTCTTGTAAATAGAGCCATCCCAAGCTGTACGGTGGCTGTGTTTTTGATTTTAATTTCCCTAAGCTATAGGACCATAAGTGGAAGCGCCCTAGGCTCTGTTGCTTTGTTTTTTAGATATTTCAGGAAACACCATACACTTCTCCAGAGTGGCTGTTGGCAATTTACATCTCGCCCATCAGCATAACAAGGCTCCCAGTTCTCCATAGCCTGTCCTGCCTTTCTGTATTTTACACTTTTTTCAGATGGCCCTTTTGACCGGGGGGCTGTGAGACTTCATTTTACTGCAGATTTCATTTGCAAGCTTGCTTTGTTGGCCAAAAATGCCGTATGCGTTTTTTCCTGAATATATACAGGAAAAACGCAGACGCCCTTTTTGGCAAAGTGCATCATTGTGGACGTTCTGCCTCTTTTCCTATGCTTTACATGCAATTCCAGTCTACCTCCTGAAATCGGTTTCCTGCAATTCTGCCCCGCTTTCAAGTGCTCTTGGCAGCCTTACTTCAATATATTTTTGGACGATAGCTGTCATTTATAACTCTGCAGTTTTGTGAATCACAGTGCCCCTGAACTCCCTTCTTCAACTCGCTTTTTTGTGAGCAGGCCGCAACACCGCAGGACGGTTCAGGCCCTAGTGTGGTTCCGGCATGGCATGTTGAGCCTTTGGTTAATTCCTCTTCCTGGTGGGAAATGAGAGTTAAATTTTCCCGTCCAAACACCTCCAGCTAGTCTCTCATTGGTTCTCCCTATTCCTGTTCATCTTCCGCAGAAATTGCAAACTGGGCCAAACAGGACGTTAAAGGCACTGACTCTCCAAGTGGGGAGAGTGTTAGTAAAGCGTCTGGAATGTTGCACCCGAGTACCAGGGGACGAAAACTGAGACACATTTGAACACGTTTCCCGATCACACGGTGGATCATACTCTAGGTTCCACATGCATGTTTTAGCTGAAGGAAAAATCCCTTAAACCTGGAGAGTTGAGACCCATGGAATGGGTACCATGCAATATGACTATAAAGGGTCTGCATTTGCTCACCGAACCTCACCAATCCTATAACTGCTGAGTTTATGCTGCTGTACACACGCTTGATTCTCTTTCAGAGACATGTAAATCCATAGGTTTTAAGATTCTTACTAGTCAGGTATATTCTTAGGCGTTTAATATGGGGTGTTGAGTCCACTTCGTTGAGCAAGGAGTAGCTCTTGTCTATTACATATTTGGCTTATGGAATGGTATCTGTGCTAATTTCAATCTCTGGTTTTATGCAGCACCCCAACTCACCTTTCCCCTTAAGCAAGCATAAGTTGGTTTTCTACATTTGAGACCCTGTTCTGTTTTGTAATTCAGTTCCTGTGTAGCCAAGGTTACATTCCGTGTATTAGTGATATCTTATGATGTTTCTTTTTCTGTGTGACTTATTTCTCTTAGAATCATCGTACATGAATCCACTCATTATGCTGCTACGGTCCTGATGATATAGATTTCATTGCTGATTTATATTGCATTGTACGTAAGTACCACAACTTCTTTATCCATTTTTCGCTTTCTGTGATATTGAAATTGTACCGTAAACGAGGATCTTGTAAACAGAGCCGTCCCAAACTTTGGGGTGGCTGTGTTTTTTATTTAATTTCCCTAAGCTATAGGAGCATAAGTGGAAGTGCCCTAGGCTCTGTTGCTTTGTTTTTTAGATGTTTCAGGAAACACCATACACTTCTCCAGAGTGGCTGTTGGCAATTTACATCCCGCCCATCAGCATAACAAGGCTCCCGGTTCTCCATGGCCTGTCCTGCCTTTCTGGATTTTACACTTTTTTCAGATGGCCCTTTTGCCCGGGGGGCAGTGAGACTTCATTGTAGTGCAGATTTCCTTTGCAAGCTTGCTTGGTTGGCCAAAAAGGGCGTATGCGTTTTTTCCTGAATATATTCAGGAAAAAACGCATACGCACTTTTGGCCAAGTGCATCATTGTGGACGTTCTGCCTCTTTTCCTATGCTTTTCATGCAATTCCAGTCTACCTCCTGAAATCGGTGTCCTGCAATTCTGCCCTGCTTTCAAGTGCTCTTGGCAGCCTTACTTCAATATATTTTTGGACGATTGCTGTCATTTATAACTCTGCAGGTTTGTGAATGACAGTGCCCCTGAGATCCTTTCTTCAACTCTCTTTATTGTGAGCTGGCCGCAACACCGCAGGATTGCTTCAGGCCCTAGTGTGGTTCCGGCACGGCAAGCTGAGCCTTTGGTTAATTCCTCTTCCTGGTGGGAAATGAGAGTTAAATTTGCCCGTCCAGACACCTCCAGCTATTCTCTCATTGGTTCTCCCTATTCCTGTTCATTTCCCGCAGAAATTGCAAACTGGGCCAAACAGGAGGTTAAAGGCACTGACTCTCCAAGTGGGGAGAGTGTTAGTAAAGCGTCTGGAATGTTGCACCCGAGTACCAGGGGACGAAAACTGAGACACATTTGAACACGTTTCCCGATCACATGGTGTATAATACTCTGGGTTCCACATGCATGTTTTAACTGAAGGAGGAATCCCTTAAACCAGGAGAGTTGTGACCCATGGAATGGGTACCATGCAATATGACTTCAAAGGGTCTGCATTTGCTCACCGAAACTCACCAATCTTATCACTGCTGCGTTTATGCTGCTGTACACACGCTTGATTCCTTTTCGGAGACATATAAATCCATAGGTTTTAAGATTCTTACTATTCAGGTATATTTTTAGGCGTTTAATATGGGGTGTTGAGTCCACTTCGTTGAGCAAGGAGTAGCTCTTGTCTATTACATATTTGGCTTATGGAACGGTATCTGTGCTAATTTCAATCTCTGGTTTTATGCAGCACCCCAACTCACCTTTCCCCTTAAGCAAGCATAAGTTGGTTTTCTGCATTTGAGACCCTGTTCTGTTTTGTAATTCAGTTCCTGTGTAGCCAAGTTTACATTCCGTGTATTAGTGATATCTTATGATGTTTCTTTTTCTGTGTGACTCATTTCACTTAGAATCATTGTATCTGAATCCACTCATTATGGTGCTACGGGCCTGATGACATAGATTTCATTGCTGAGTGATATTGCATTGTACGTAAGTACCACAAATTCTTTATTCATTTTTCGCTTTCTGTGATATTGAACTTGTACCATAAACGAGGTTCTTGTAAACAGAGCCATCCCAAATTTTGGGGTGGCTGTGTCTTTTTTATTTTAATTTCCCTAAGCTATAGGAGCATAAGTGGAAGTGCCCTAGGCTCTGTTGCTTTGTTTTTTAGATGTTTCAGGAAACACCATACACTTCTCCAGAGTGGCTGTTCGCAATTTACATCCCGCCCATCAGCATAACAAGGCTCCCAGTTTTCCATGGCCTGTCCTGCCTTTCTGGATTTTACACTTTTTTCAGATGGCCCTTTTGCCCGGGGGGCAGTGAGACTTCATTGTAGTGCAGATTTCCTTTGCAAGCTTGCTTGGTTGGCCAAAAAGGGCGTATGCGTTTTTTCCTGAATATATTCAGGAAAAAACGCATACGCCCTTTTTGGCCAAGTGCATCATTGTGGACGTTCTGCCTCTTTTCCTATGCTTTTCATGAAATTCCAGTCTACCTCCTGAAATCCGTTTCCTGCAATTCTGCCCCGCTTTCAAGTGCTCTTGGCAGCCTTACTTCAATATATTTTTGGACGATAGCTGTGAAATTTAACTCTGCAGGTTTGTGAATGACAGTGCC
The DNA here is from genome assembly GCF_949774975.1 of Lagenorhynchus albirostris. Lineage (NCBI taxonomy): Eukaryota > Metazoa > Chordata > Mammalia > Artiodactyla > Delphinidae > Lagenorhynchus > Lagenorhynchus albirostris. The sequence goes on along the minus strand of NC_083095.1, from coordinate 106,447,086 downwards.
CCTGAGATCCTTTCTTCAACTCTCTTTTTTGTGAGCTGGCCGCAACACCGCAGGATTGCTTCAGGCCCTAGTGTGGTTCCGGCACGGCAAGCTGAGCCTTTGGTTAATTCCTCTTCCTGCTGGGAAATGAGAGTTAAATTTGCCCGTCCAGACACCTCCAGCTAGTCTCTCATTGGTTCTCCCTATTCCTGTTCATTTCCCGCAGAAATTGCAAACTGGGCCAAACAGGACGTTAAAGGCACTGACTCTCCAAGTGGGGAGAGTGTTAGTAAAGCGTCTGGAATGTTGCACCCGAGTACCAGGGGACGAAAACTGAGACACATTTGAACACGTTTCCCGATCACACGGTGGATCATACTCTGGGTTCCACATGCATGTTTTAGCTGAAGGAAGAATCCCTTAAACCTGGAGAGTTGAGACCCATGGAATGGGTACCATGCTATATGACTTCAAAGTGTCTGCATTTGCTCACCGAACCTCACCAATCCTATCACTGCTGCATTTATGCTGCTGTACACACGCTTGATTCTCTTTCAGAGACATGTAAATCCATAGGTTTTAATATTCTTACTAGTCAGGTATATTCTTAGGCGTTTAATATGGAGTGTTGAGTCCACTTCGTTGAGCAAGGAGTAGCTCTTGTCTATTACATATTTGGCTTATGGAACGGTATCTGTGCTAATTTCAATCTCTGGTTTTATGCAGCACCCCAACTCACCTTTCCCTTAAGCAAGCATAAGTTGGTTTTCTACATTTGAGACCCTGTTCTGTTTTGTAATTCAGTTCCTGTGTAGCCAAGTTTACATTCCGTGTATTAGTGATATCTTATGATGTTTCTTTTTCTGTGTGACTTATTTCACTTAGAATCATTGTATCTGAATCCACTCATTATGGTGCTACGGGCCTGATGATATAGATTTCATTGCTGAGTGATATTGCATTGTACGTAAATACCACAAATTCTTTATTCATTTTTCGCTTTCTGTGATATTGAACTTGTACCGTAAACGAGGATCTTGTAAACAGAGCCGTCCCAAAATTGGGGTGGCTGTGTCATTTTGATTTGAATTTCCCTAAGCTATAGGACCATAAGTGGAAGTGCCCTAGGCTCTGTTGCTTTGTTTTTTAGATGTTTCAGGAAACACCATACACTTCTCCAGAGTGGCTGTTGGCAATTTACATCCCGCCCATCAGCATAACAAGGCTCCCAGTTCTCCATGGCCTGTCCTGACTTTCTGGATTTTACACTTTTTTCAGATGGCCCTTTTGCCCGGGGGGCAGTGAGACTTCATTGTAGTGCAGATTTCCTTTGCAAGCTTGCTTGGTTGGCCAAAAAGGGCGTATGCGTTTTTTCCTGAATATATTCAGGAAAAAACGCATACGCCCTTTTTGGCCAAGTGCATCATTGTGGACGTTCTGCCTCTTTTCCTATGATTTTCATGCAATTCCAGTCTACCGCCTGAAATCGGTTTCCTGCATTTCTGCCCCGCTTTCAAGTCCTCTTGGCAGCCTTACTTCAATATATTTTCGGACGATAGCTGTCATTTATAACTCTGCAGGTTTGTGAATTACAATGCCCCTGAGATCCTTTCTTCAACTCGCTTTCTTGTGAGCTGGCCGCAACACCGCAAGATTGATTCAGGCCCTAGGGTGGTTCCGGCATGGCAAGCTGAGCCTTTGGTTAATTCCTCTTCCTGGTGGGAAATGAGAGTTAAATTTGCCCGTCCAGACACCTCCAGCTAGTCTCTCATTGGTTCTCCCTATTCCTGTTTATTTCCCACAGAAATTGCAAACTGGGCCAAACAGGAGGTGAAAGGTACTGACTCTCCAAGTGGGGAGAGTGTTAGTAAAACGTCTGGAATGTTGCACCCGAGTACCAGGGGACGAAAACTGAGACACATTTGAACACGTTTCCCGATCACACGGTGGATCATACTCTGGGTTCCATATGCATGTTTTAGCTGAAGGAAGAATCCCTTAAACCTGGAGAGTTGAGACCCATGGAATGGGTACCATGCAATATGACTTCAAAGGGTCTGCATTTGCTCACCGAAACTCACCAATCCTATCACTGCTGCGTTTATGCTGCTGTACACACGCTTGATTCCTTTTTGGAGACATATAAATCCATAGGGTTTAAGATTCTTACTAGTCAGGTATATTTTTAGGCGTTTAATATGGGGTGTTGAGTCCACTTCGTTGAGCAAGGAGAGCTCTTGTCTATTACATATTTGGCTTATGGAACGGTATCTGTGCTAATTTCAATCTCTTGTTTTATGCAGCACCCCAACTCAACTTTCCCCTTAAGCAAGCATAAGTTGGTTTTTTACATTTGAGACCCTGTTCTGTTTTGTAATTCTGTTCCTGGGTAGCCAAGTTTACATTCCGTGTATTAGTGATACCTTATGATATTTCTTTTTCTGTGTGACTTATTTCTCTTAGAATCATCGTACCTGAGTCCAGTCATTATGCTGCTACGGGCCTGATGACATAGATTTCATTGCTGAGTGATATTGCATTGTACGTAGGTACCACAAATTCTTTATTCATTTTTCGCTTTCTGTGATATTGAACTTGTACCATAAACGAGGTTCTTGTAAACAGAGCCGTCCCAAACTTTGGGGTGGCTGTGTCTTTTTGATTTTAATTTCCCTAAGCTATAGGAGCATAAGTGGAAGTGCCCTAGGCTCTGTTGCTTTGTTTTTTAGATGTTTCAGGAAACACCATACACTTCTCCAGAGTGGCTGTTGGCAATTGACATCCCGCCCATCAGCATAACAAGGCTCCCAGTTCTCCATGGCCTGTCCTGCCTTTCTGGATTTTACACTTTTTTCAGATGGCCCTTTTGCCCAGGGGGCAGTGAGACTTCATTGTAGTGCAGATTTCCTTTGCAAGCTTGCTTGGTTGGCCAAAAAGGGCGTATGCGTTTTTTCCTGAATATATTCAGGAAAAAACGCATACGCCCTTTTTGGCCAAGTGCATCATTGTGGACGTTCTGCCTCTTTTCCTATGCTTTTCATGCAATTCCAGTCTACCTCCTGAAATCGGTGTCCTGCAATTCTGCCCCGCTTTCAAGTCCTCTTGGCAGCCTTACTTCAATATATTTTTGGACGATAGCTGTCATTTATAACTCTGCAGGTTTGTGAATGACAGTGCCCCTGAGCTCCTTTGTTCAACTCGCTTTCTTGTGAGCTGGCCACTACACCGCAAGATTGCTTCAGGCCCTAGTGTGGTTCCGGCACGGCAAGCTGAGCCTTTGGTTAATTCCTCTTCCTGGTGGGAAATGAGAGTTAAATTTGCCCGTCCAGACACCTCCAGCTAGTCTCTCATTGGTTCTCCCTATTCCTGTTCATTTCCCGCAGAAATTGCAAACTGGGCCAAACAGGAGGTTAAAGGCAGTGACTCTCCAAGTGGGGAGAGTGTTAGTAAAGCGTCTGGAATGTAGCACCCGAGTACCAGGGGACGAAAACTGAGACACTTTTGAACACGTTTCCCGATCACACAGTGGATCATACTCTGGGTTCCACATCCATGTTTTAGCTGAAGGAAGAATCCCTTAAACCTGGAGAGTTGAGACCCATGGAATGGGTACCATGCAATATGACTTCAAAGGGTCTGCATTTGCTCACCGAACCTCACTAATCCTATCAATGCTGCGTTTATGCTGCTGTACACACGTTTGATTCTCTTTTGGAGACATGTAAATCCATAGGTTTTAAGATTCTTACTAGTCAGGTATATTCTTAGGCGTTTAATATGGGGTGTTGTGTCCACTTCGTTGAGGAAGGAGTAGCTCTTGTCTATTACATATTTGGCTTATGGAACGGTATCTGTGCTAATTTCAATCTCTGGTTTTATGCAGCACCCCAACTCACCTTTCCCCTTAAGCAAGCATAAGTTGGTTTTCTACATTTGAGACCCTGTTCTGTTTTGTAATTCAGTTCCTGGGTAGCCAAGTTTACATTCCGTGTATTAGTGATACCTTATGATATTTCTTTTTCTGTGTGACTTATTTCTCTTAGAATCATCGTACCTGAGTCCACTCATTATGCTGCTACGGGCCTGATGACATAGATTTCTTTGCTGAGTGATATTGCATTGTACGTAAGTACCACAAATTCTTTATTCATTTTTCGTTTTCTGTGATATTGAACTTGTACCATAAACGAGGTTCTTGTAAACAGAGCCGTCCCAAACTTTGGGGTGGCTGTGTCTTTTTGATTTTAATTTCCTTAAGCTATAGGAGCATAAGTGGAAGTGCCCTAGGCTCTGTTGCTTTGTTTTTTAGATGTTTCAGGAAACACCATACACTTCTCCAGAGTGGCTGTTGGCAATTGACATCCCGCCCATCAGCATAACAAGGCTCCCAGTTCTCCATGGCCTGTCCTGCCTTTCTGGATTTTACACTTTTTTCAGATGGCCCTTTTGCCCGGGGGGCAGTGAGACTTCATTGTAGTGCAGATTTCCTTTGCAATCTTGCTTGGTTGGCCAAAAAGGGCGTATGCGTTTTTTCCTGAATATATTCAGGAAAAAACGCATACGCCCTTTTTGGCCAAGTGCATCATTGTGGACGTTCTGCCTCTTTTCTTATGCTTTTCATGCAATTCCAGTCTACCTCCTGAAATCGGTTTCCTGCAATTCTGCCCCGCTTTCAAGTGCTCTTGGCAGCCTTACTTCAATATATTTTTGGACGATAGCTGTCATTTATAACTCTGCAGGTTTGTGAATGACAGTGCCCCTGAGATGCTTTCTTCAACTCTCTTTATTGTGAGCTGGCCGCAACACCGCAGGATTGCTTCAGGCCCTAGTGTGGTTCTGGCACGGCAAGCTGAGCCTTTGGTTAATTCCTCTTCCTGGTGGGAAATGAGAGTTAAATTTGCCCGTCCAGACACCTCCAGCTAGTCTCTCATTGGTTCTCCCTATTCCTGTTCATTTCCCGCAGAAATTGCAAACTGGGCCAAACAGGAGGTTAAAGGCACTGACTCTCAAAGTGGGGAGAGTGTTAGTAAAGCGTCTGGAATGTTGCACCCGAGTACCAGGGGACGAAAACTGAGACATATTTGAACACGTTTCCCGATCACACGGTGGATCATACTCTGGGTTCCACATGCATGTTTTTGCTGAAGGAAGAATCCCTTAAACCTGGAGAGTTGAGACCCATGGAATGGGTACCATGCAATATGACTTCAAAGGGTCTGCATTTGCTCACCGAAATTCACCAATCCTATCACTGCTGCGTTTATGCTGCTGTACACACGCTTGATTCCTTTTCGGAGACATATAAATCCATAGGTTTTAAGATTCTTACTATTCAGGTATATTTTTAGGCGTTTAATATGGGGTGTTGAGTCCACTTCGTTGAGCTAGGAGTAGCTCTTGTCTATTACATATTTGGCTTATGGAACGTTATCTGTGCTAATTTCAATCTCTGGTTTTATGCAGCACCCCATCTCACCTTTCCCCTTAAGCAAGTATATGTTGGTTTTCTACATTTGAGACCCTGTTCTGTTTTGTAATTCAGTTCCTGTGTAGCCAAGTTTACATTCCGTGTATTAGTGATATCTTATGATGTTTCTTTTTCTGTGTGACTTATTTCACTTAGAATCATCGTACCTGAATCCACTCATTATGCTGCTACGTGTCTGATGACATAGGTTTCATTGCTGAGTGATATTGCATTGTACGTAAATACCACAAATTCTTTATTCATTTTTCGCTTTCTGTGATATTGAACTTGTACCATAAACGAGGATCTTGTAAACAGAGCCGTCCCAAACTTTGGGGTGGCTGTGTCTTTTTGATTTTAATTTTTCTAAGCTATAGGACCATAAGTGGAAGTGCCCTAGGCTCTGTTGCTTTGTTTTTTAGATGTTTCAGGAAACACCATACACTTCTCCAGAGTGGCTGTTGGCAATTCACATCCCGCCCATCAGCATAACAAGGCTCCCAGTTCTCCATGGCCTGTCCTGCCTTTCTGGATTTTACACTTTTTTCAGATGGCCCTTTTGCCCGGGGGGCAGTGAGACTTCATTGTAGTGCAGATTTCCTTTGCAAGCTTGCTTGGTTGGCCAAAAAGGGCGTATGCGTTTTTTCCTGAATATATTCAGGAAAAAACGCATACGCCCTTTTTGGCCAAGTGCATCATTGTGGACGTTCTGCCTCTTTTCCTATGCTTTTCATGCAATTCCAGTCTACCTCCTGAAATCGGTTTCCTGCAATTCTGCCCCGCTTTCAAGTCCTCTTGGCAGCCTTACTTCAATATATTTTTGGACGATAGCTGTCATTTATAACTCTGCAGGTTTGGGAATGACAGTGCCCCTGAGCTCCTTTGTTCAACTCGCTTTCTTGTGAGCTGGCCGCAACACCGCAAGATTGCTTCAGGCCCTAGTGTGGTTCCGGCACGGCAAGCTGAGCCTTTGGTTAATTCCTCTTCCTGCTGGGAAATGAGAGTTAAATTTGCCCGTCCAGACACCTCCAGCTAGTCTCTCATTGGTTCTCCCTATTCCTGTTCATTTCCCGCAGAAATTGCAAACTAGGCCAAAGAGGAGGTTAAAGGCACTGACTGTCCAAGTGGGGAGAGTGTTAGTAAAGCGTCTGGAATGTTGCACCCGAGTACCAGGGGACGAAAACTGAGACACATTTGAACACGTTTCCCAATCACATGGTGGATCATACTCTGGGTTCCACATGCATGTTTTAGCTGAAGGTACAATTCCTTAAACCTGGAGAGTTGAGACCCATGGAATGGGTACCATGCAATATGACTTCAAAGGGTCTGAATTTGCTCAGAACCTCACTAATCCTATCACTGCTGCGTTTATGCTGCTCTACACACGCTTGATTCTCTTTCGGAGACATGTAATCCATAGGTTTTAAGATTCTTACTAGTCAGGTATATTCTTAGGCGTTTAATATGGGGTGTTGAGTCCACTTCGTTGAGCAAGGAGTAGCTCTTGTCTATTACATATTTGGCTTATGGAATGGTATCTGTGCTAATTTCAATCTCTGGTTTTATGCAGTACCCCAACTCACCTTTCCCCTTAAGCAAGCATAAGTTGGTTTTCTACATTTGAGACCCTGTTCTGTTTTGTATTCAGTTCCTGGGTAGCCAAGTTTACATTCCGTGTATTAGTGATACCTTATGATATTTCTTTTTCTGTGTGACTTATTTCTCTTAGAATCATCGTACCTGTGTCCACTCATTATGCTGCTACGGGTCTGATGACATAGATTTCATTGCTGAGTGATATTGCATTGTACGTAAGTACCACAAATTCTTTATTCATTTTTCGCTTTCTGTGATATTGAACTTGTACCATAAACGAGGATCTTGTAAACAGAACTGTCCCAAACTTTGGGGTGGCTGTGTGTTTTTGATTTGAATTTCCCTAAGCTATAGGAACATAAGTGGAATTGCCCTAGGCTCTGTTGCTTTGTTTTTTAGATGTTTCAGGAAACACCATACACTTCTCCAGAGTGGCTGTTGGCAATTGACATCCCGCCCATCAGCATAACAAGGCTCCCAGTTCTCCATGTCCTGTCCTGCCTTTCTGGATTTTACACTTTTTTCAGATGGCCCTTTTGCCCGTGGGGCAGTGAGACTTCATTGTAGTGCAGATTTCCTTTGCAAGCTTGCTTGGTTGGCCAAAAAGGGCGTATGCGTTTTTTCCTGAATATATTCAGGAAAAAACGCATAAGCCCTTTTTGGCCAAGTGCATCATTGTGGACGTTCTGCCTCTTTTCCTATGCTTTTCATGCAATTCCAGTCTACCTCCTGAAATCGGTTTCCTGCAATTCTGCCCCGCTTTCAAGTGCTCTTGGCAGCCTTACTTCAATATATTTTTGGACGATAGCTGTCATTTATAACTCTGCAGGTTTTTGAATGACAGTGCCCCTGAGATCCTTTCTTCAACTCTCTTTATTGTGAGCTGGCCGCAACACCGCAGGATTGCTTCAGGCCCTAGTGTGGTTCCGGCACGGCACGTTGAGCCCTTGGTTAATTCCTCTTCCTGGTGGGAAATGAGAGTTAAATTTGCCCGTCCAGACACCTCCAGCTAGTCTCTCATTGGTTCTCCCTATTCCTGTTCATTTCCCGCAGAAATTGCAAACTGGGCCAAACAGGACGTTAAAGGCACTGACTCTCCAAGTGGGGAGAGTGTTAGTAAAGCGTCTGGAATGTTGCACCCGAGTACCAGGGGACGAAAACTGAGACACATTTGAACACGTTTCCTAATCACATGGTGGATCATACTCTGGGTTCCACATGCATGTTTTAGCTGAAGGTAGAATTCCTTAAACCTGGAGAGTTGAGACCCATGGAATGGGTACCATGCAATATGACTTCAAAGGGTCTGCATTTGCTCAGAACCTCACTAATCCTATCACTGCTGCGTTTATGCTGCTGTACACACGCTTGATTCTCTTTTGGAGACATGTAAATCCATAGGTTTTAAGATTCTTACTAGTCAGGTATATTCTTAGGCGTTTAATATGGGGTGTTGTGTCCACTTCGTTGAGGAAGTAGTAGCTCTTGTCTATTACATATTTGGCTTATGGAACGGTATCTGTGCTAATTTCAATCTCTTGTTTTATGCAGCACCCCAACTCACCTTTCCCCTTAAGCAAGCATAAGTTGGTTTTCTACATTTGAGACCCTGTTCTGTTTTGTAATTCAGTTCCTGTGTAGCCAAGTTTGCATTCCGTGTATTAGTGATATCTTATGATGTTTCTTTTTCTGTGTGACTTATTTCTCTTAAAATCATCGTACATGAATCCACTCATTATGCTGCTACGGTCCTGATGATATAGATTTCATTGCTGATTTATATTGCACTGTACGTAAGTACCACAAATTCTTTATCCATTTTTCGCTTTCTGTGATATTGAACTTGTATCATAAAAGAGGTTCTTGTAAAAATAGCTGTGCCATACTTTGGGGTGGCTGTGTCTTTTTGATTTAAATTTCAATAAGCTATGGGACCATAAGTGTAAGTGCTCTAGGCTCTGTTGCTTTGTTTTTTGGATGTTTCAGGAAACACCATAGACTTCTCCAGAGTGGCTGTTGGCAATTTACAATCCGCACACCAGCATAACAAGGCTCCCAGTTCTCCATGGCCTGTCCTGCCTTTCTTGATTTTACACTTTTTTCAGATGGCCCTTTAGCCCGTGGGGCAGTGAGACTTCATTGTAGTGCAGATATCCTTTGCAAGCTTGCCTGGTTGTCCAAAAAGTGCGTATGCGTTTTTTCCTGAATATATTCAGGAAAAAACGCATACGCCCTTTTTTGCCAAGTGAATCATTGTGGATGTTCTGCCTCTTTTCCTATGCTTTTCATGCAATTCCAGTCTACCTCCTGAATTCTGTTTCCGGCAATTCTGTCCTGCTTTAAGGTCCTCTTGTCAGCCTTCCTTCAATATATTTTTGGACGATAGCTGTCATTTATAACTCTGCAGGTTTGTGAATTACAGTGCCCCTGAGCTCCTTTCTTCAACTCGCTTGCTTGTGAGCTAGCCGCAACACCGCAGGATTGCTTCAGGCCCTAGTGTGGTTCCGGCACGGCACGTTGAGCCCTTGGTTAATTCCTCTTCCTGGTGGGAAATGAGAGTTAAATTTGCCCGTCCAGACACCTCCAGCTAGTCTCTCATTGGTTCCCCCTATTCCTGTTCATTTACCGCAAAAAATTGCAAAGTGGGCCAAACAGGAGTTTAAAGGCACTGACTCTGCAAATGGGGAGAGTGTTAGTAAAGCATCTGGAATGTTGCACCCGAGTACCAGGGACGAAAACTGAGACACATTTGAACACGTTTCCCGATCACATGGTGGATCATACACTGCGAACCTCATGCATGTTTTAGCTGAAGGAAAAATCCCTTCAACCTGGAGAGTTGAGGCCCATGGAATGGGTACCATGCAATATGATTTCAAAGGGTCTGCATTTGCTCACCGAACCTCACCAATCCTATCACTGCTGCGTTTATGCCTCTGTACACTAGCTTGGTTCTCTATCGCAGATATATAAATACATAGGTTTTAATATTCTTACTAGTCAGGTATATTCTTAGGCGTTTAATATGGGGTGTTGAGTCCACTTCGTTGAGCAAGGAGTAGCTCTTGTCTATTACATATTTGGCTTATGGAACGGTACCTGTGCTAATTTCAATCTCTGGTTTTATGCAGCACCCCAACTCACCTTTCCCCTTAAGCAAGCATAAGTTGGTTTTCTACATTTGAGATCCTGTTCTGTTTTGTAATTCAGTTCCTGTGTAGCCAAGTTTACATTCCGTGTATTAGTGATATCTTATGATGTTTCTTTTTCTGTGTGACTTATTTCACTTAGAATCATCGTACCTGAATCCACTCATTATGCTGCTACGGGCCTGATGACATAGATTTCATTGCTGAGTGATATTGCATTGTACGTAAGTACCACAAATTCTTTATCCATTTTTCGCTTTCTGCGATATTGAACTTGTTCCGTGAACGAGGTTCTTTTAAACAGAGCCATCCCAAAATTTGGGGTGGCTGTGTCTTTTTGATTTTAATTTCCCTAATCTATAGGACCATAAGTGGAAGTGCCCTAGGCTCTGTTGCTTTGTTTTTTAGATGTCTCAGGAAACACCATACACTTCTCCAGAGTGGCTGTTGGCAATTTACATCCCGCCCATCAGCATAACAAGGCTCCCAGTTCTCCATGGCCTGTCCTGCCTTTCTGGAGTTTACACTTTTTTCAGATGGCCCTTTTGACCGGGGGGCAGTGAGACTTCATTGTAGTGCAGATTTCCTTTGCAAGTTGCTTGGTTGTCCAAAAAGGGCGTATGCGTTTTTTCCTGAATATATTCAGGAAAAAACGCATACGCCCTTTTTGGCCAAGTGCATCATTGTGGACGTTCTGCCTCTTTTCCTATGCTTTACATGCAATTCTAGTCTACCTCCTGAAATCGGTTTCCTGCAATTCTGCCCCGCTTTCAAGTCCTCTTGGCAGCCTTACTTCAATATATTTTTGGACGATAGCTGTCATTTATAACTCTGCAGGTTTTTGAATGACAGTGCCCCTGAGCTACTTTCTTCAACTCGATTTCTTGTGAGCTGGCCGCAACACCGCAGGATTGCTTTAGGCCCTAGTGTGGTTCTGGCATGGCACACTGAGCCTTTGGTTAATTCCTCTTCCTTGTGGGAAATGAGAGTTAAATTTGCCCGTCCGGACACCTACAGCTAGTCTCTCATTGGTTCTCCCTATTCCTGTTCATCTTCCACAGAAATTTTAGCTCTGTTTTTTAGATGATTTAGGAACCATCATACACTTCTCCAGAGTGGCTCTCAGCAGTTCACACACTGTCCATCAGCGTATAAAGGCTCCCTGTTCTCCATGGCCTATCCTGCATTTCTGGTTTTTACAATTTTTTCGGATGGCCCTTTTGACTGGTGGGAAATGAGACTTCTTTGTTGTGCACATTTGCATTGCTTGCTTGCTTGGTTGCCCATAAAGTGCGTATGCGTTTTTTCCTGGATATATTCAGGAAAAAATGCATACTCTCTTTTGGGCCAACTGCATCATTGTCGAAATTCTGCCGCTTTTCATGTGCTTTAAAGACGAGTCCAATCTATCTCTTGAAATCTGTTTCTTGCAATTCTGTCTTGCATTCAGATCCTCTTCTTTGCCTTACCTCAACATATTTTTGGACGTTAGTTTTCATTTATAACTCTGCAGGTTTGTGAATTGCAGTGACCCTGAGCTCCATTTTTTAAGTTGCTCTTTTGTGAGCTGGCCTCAAAACCGCAGGATTGCTTCAGGCCCTATTTTGGCTCCGGCGAGGTGGGCTGAGCCTTTTATTAATTCTTATTCTTAATGGGAAATTAGAGTGACATGTGCCCGTCCAAACCCCTACAACTATTCTCTCATTGGTTCCCCCTCTTCCCGTTCATCCTCCTCACAATTTGCAAAATGTGTGAAACAGAAGTTTAAATGTGCTGATTCTCTAAGTGGGGGAGATTCTAAGTAACGTGGCTAGAATGATGAACAGGAGCACCAGGAGAGGATAAATGAGGTGCATTTTAGACACATCTCCCGATCACATGGTGTACAGTCCTCTGGGTTTTCCATGCATGTTTTAGCTGTAGGAAGATTCCTTGAATCTGCAGATTTGGGACCCATTGAATGGGTACCAGGTAGTATTACTTTAAAGGGTGTGCATTTCCTCACCCAACCTCACATTTCTCTTAGCGCGAACAGTTTCCAGCCTTATGTCTCATCCTGCTGTGGGTCTAGATGTGTTCAATCCATGTTGCATCACCGTCCCTGAGGAAAAGTTGTAAGAGGTTTTCTCTGTCTCTCTGTCGTTTACTTTTTTCAATTTATTACTATATTGGTTACAGCTGATTTTCAAAGCACTGTTTCTTGCTGCTGTACATCCACTTGATTCACATACAGAGAGACATTAATAAATTCTTCTTCAGATTCTTACCAGTCATAGATATTCTTTTCCGGTCACTTGAGTGTGCTGAGTGCAGTTCTTTTAGCTACCGTGTAGGCCTTGTTGATTATCAGTTTGGTATTTGGAATGGTATCTTTGCTAATTTCAACCTCCTGGATGATGCCTCACCCCTCCCCACCTTTCCCGGTTAGCAGCCTTACGCGTGTTTTCTACATATTTGACTATGTTTTTGTTTTGTAATTTATTTCATGTGTAGCCATTTTGGATTCCACCTTTAAGTGATATCTTATGATATGTGTCTTTTTCTTTTTGAATTATGTCACTTAGAATGATCATACGTAACTCCTCCGGAGTTGTTACACCTGGCCATATTTCATTGATTTCTAGGCTGAGTAATATTCCACTCTACATAAGTACCACATCTCTATCCATTTTTTCCCTCCAGAGACATTTAAGTTATATCCTAGTCGAGGATCTTTTAAACAGAGAGGCAGTAAACATTGGGGTGCCTGTGTCCTCTCGATTTTTGTTTTTCCCAAGATATACGCCCATGAGTGCAAGTGCCCTATGCTCTGTAGCTCATTTTTTAGATGCTTTAGTAAACACAAAACACTTCTCCAGAATGGCCGTTGGCAATATACATTTCCACTATAAGCCTCACAGGGCTCCCTCTTCTCCTTGCCCTGTCCTGCATTTCTGGTGTTTACACTTTATGACGATGGCTCTTCTGACTGATGCGAAGTGATATCTTTTGTAGTATTGATTTCCAGTGCCCACCTGTTTGGTTGGCTAAAAAAGTGTATGCCCTTTTCTTGAATATATACAGAAAAAAACGCATACAGCCTTTTTGGCCAACTGCAATGTTGGCAATGTTCAGCCCCTTTTTTGTGCTTAATGGCGAGTCCTTTCTACCTCCTCAAATCCCTTTCCTGCCATTCTCCCTTGCTTACCAATCCTTTTCTCTGACTTTCCTCAAGACATTTTTCAGTGATAGATATTTTCAACTCTGCAGTTTCATGAATTTTACTGCCCCTGAGTTCCATTGTTCAACTTGTGTTTATGGGAACTGGCCACAAAGCAGTGGGATTTCCTCAAGCCCTATACTGTTTCCATGGGCAACCCTAGCCTTTGGTCAATTCATCTTCCTGATTGGAAATTAGAGTGACATGTGCCTGTCTGAACACTTAGGACTTGTCTCTCATTGTTCTTCAAACTTCCGCTTCATCCACTGGACAAATTCCAAACTGTACGCAACAGGATGTTGACAGTGCTGACATCTCCAAGTGGGGAGACTGTTAGTAAAGACGCTGGAGGGGTGAACCCGAGCACCAGGAGATGAGGAGATGAGATGCCTTTTCCAAACTCTTCCTGATCAGATTGTATACCATCCTCTGGGTGTGACAGACATGTTTTAGCAGTAGGAAGAGTCCCATTCATGTAAGGAGAACACCAGGGCTTTTTCAAAATCAGTGTCTCCCCGAAACCCAAACTGGGGAATTTTTTAAGCTACGGCTACACATATGTTCATTAAGGGCCTTGGGAAGTAGGCAGAGTCCAAACTTTAGATGATTGAAGTCTTCAGGGTCAGAAGCACTCACCACCGGCTTCCCTTAGGTTACACTTTAACTGTCATTGATAGATGATGTCAATAAAAATATCTATTCTTTTTCCGATTATTTCCCCTTATAGGTTATTGCAAAATATTGAGTGTAGTTCCCTGTGCTATACAGTAGTTCCTTGTTGATGATCTATTTTATACATAGCAGTGTGTATGTGTTAATTCCAAACTGTTAATTTATCCCTCCTCCCACCTTTCCCCTTTGGTAATAATAAATTATAAGATTTTATACTTCTCAGAAATGGGGGAGCTGAAAGAGAGGTATCATTTTCAATGGAAAAGCATTTAAAACAAGATTGAAGCTTTAACCAAGATTATTAGATGTACATCCTTGGAAAGAAATCACTTCATTTCTCTAATATTGACCTGACAAATAAGACAAACCTTTTCACTGAACTTGCTTATAATAAAGTGATGGAAATATCAAATGGAAGTGTTAGAAACATCTTATTTTACCTGAGCCTTATAAACTGTTCTATGTTAACTACAGTTTGGCTCACACATCTGTTCATTGAAGTTACAATAGTCTCAATTTCTGTTACTGATCCTCCAGAGTGGACCCCAACAAGTGTCCCCCTGCCCAGTGTCATTGGGGCCAACAGATCGAGACTGAGTTTGGTTCACAAGCAAAGGAAGCTTTATATTTTGATCAGAGAATGGAGAGGTGAGAGCATGCACTACCCCATGGGCTGTGGGCTGGGCTGCTGTGTAGAGATCCTGTCAGAGTCAGTGGGAGGGAGGGGGCGGAGCTCTCGAGGGCCAGGTTGGCTGCAGCTCAGGCTCTATATCTCGGAGTCTGCACTGGGCCCCAGGAGCTGAGGTGTCGACCCAGCCATTCTGCACTAGGAAATCTGGTCTGAAGTGCCGGGTGTGGAACCTCTGCATGCGGGACCCTAGGAGCACATGAAATTAGACAAAGCACAAAGGATCAAAAAGGTCAGACTTGACTTTATTGCCCAGATTCTATTTTTATCTCCCAGGGATTTTTAATGGGCTTTGCTGGGGACAAACCCCTCCTCTGCCTTTTGTCCCGTTCCTCATTCTTGGAGTGCTGAGGGTGCAGACCCTTCTTCTGTAACTGCTGAGTGCTGAGTTGGGAGCCCTCATACCAGGGGACGAGGGTCAGAACTTCTCCCCAGCAGCCTCCAGGTGACGTTGATTGTCCCCAGGCCCCCTGCCTCCCTGCTCGTCCGCCTGAGCACCAGCATTGGAAGTGTTATAGATTCTAATGACCTTTAAGGGTCCAGGAAAGAGATGTGCAGAGACGCTGTGGGGGCCGGTTTCACCCCGCCCCACATTTGTTCGGCCACCTTAGGCTGACCGTTTCTGCCAGCCTAGATGCTCTGACCAGTAGTCTGCTCTTTCTTCAATTAGGCCCCTGAATTAACGTAAAAACAGCACCAGGTGTCAGAGCCCTGCCCGCTCCACTCCCAGACAGTCCAGGGTCAGTGGTGATCAAGGACCATGATGGCCACTGAGTCAACAGCCTTTTGAAGTAAACAGGAGTCCAGCCGGTCTTATTGGCCACCATCATCACGGTGTCTGTAGGCTTTTCTATGGTGACAGTGTGATATACGGTTCCCCCGCCAAGTTTATTAGCTCCCCTCCGGGTGCAGTAAGTCCTGCAAGCAGTAGTCTACTCCTTCGGGACACACTATTGTTGTTTTATGAGAGAAACTCCAGGTCAAGTGATGTTCACACGAGTCGTCATGGTGCCCTGTTGCCCCCGGTTATCTCTCTGGATGTTGGAGTTGGAGGGCCTCCTCACTCGAGGTCGGTGTGCCCACGGAGCGAACCCTGCAACTTCAGGGCATGGTTGGTGATTAGGATCACCACGTGGGGTCCTTTTCCCTTAGGAGGGAGGTGGCCTTTTGGGCTGCTGATTTCCAGGTTTTTAGATACCGCCAGTATCTTGGCCAGATGTGGCAGTGGGCCAAGCCCCTTGGTGACTGTAGTTTATCCTACTTGGATGGCATTCTTGCATTGTTCCATTTCAAGTGGTCCCAGTTTTTGCACTAATTCCGCAATGGCGATTCACCTTTCACCGGGAGTGTAAAGGTCAAAGGGTTTAGCTCAATTAGGGAGTTCCAGGGCAAGGGTCTGAATTGACTGCTCTTTCCATTCTTGAAAGGCCACTTCTGGATTCTGTTCAAAAGGATCATCATCTTTTCCTTTCAGTGTTTCATATAGAGGCCCAGCTAGTAGACTGTAGTTAGGGATCCAGAAGCAGCAAACCCTGGCCTCCCCAGGAACACCTAAGCTGTCTTCTCGTTTTAGAAAGGGGTAAGGCTGCAAATGGTTTCTTCCTTTTCCTGGGATGGGATTCTCTGACCTTGTGTGAGAATGAAGCCCAGGCAGGTCACCGCAGTCTGTGATATTTGAGCTTTTTCTTGGACAACTTCTATCCTTTATTGGCTTGGTAGTTCAGAGGCCTCCTTAGTAGGGCTGGCGATCAGAATGTCATCTGCATATTGAAGGAGGGTTTCCTTTTCCAGAGGTAGAACTTTTCGGTCTTTAGCTAAGCTTTCCCCAAAGATGGTGTGGGAATTTTTGAACCCTTGGGGCAAGACGGCCCGGAAGTATTGTTTTAGTTGTATGTTGAGTCCTGCCACTCACAAGCCAAAATTTCTTGTGACTCTGGGACTAATGGAATACAAAAGAAGGCATCATTGAAGACTAATACAGAATACCATGTCCTGGTGGTTGGTAGAATGACCAGCAGGGTGTAGGAATCAGGAGCAACTGGAGGTATATCCTCGGTGGCTTCACTGACTGTCCTGACATCCTTTACCAGGTCCCCAGCAGCCCATGGGGCTCTCGTGGTCAGGTCAATCCCAGGATATGGAGCTCTCCTGGGCAGGTACCCCACCCCCAACCCAGCCCACGGGGCTCTCATGGTCAGGCCCCTCCCAGGATACAGAGCTACCCTTGCAGGTACCGTGGCAGGGCTGGGCACACAGGAACCGTGCACATAGCCCTCATTGAAGAGCACCCCCAGCTCACCTGTCGCTCAGAGCTGACACAGAGCACCTCAGAGCAGGACTTGAACTAACAGACAGCAGCTCCAACAGGTCTGTGACCCTGGGCATCACTCTGTGTGGCCTCCCTCCACCTGGTCTTCCAGAGACTTCCACTGCACCCAGGGCACCAGGCCTCTGTCTCCAACCACCACCCACCCCTCCTCTCCCTGACTCCTGGGTTCCTCTCATTAGGAGAGGGTTTTCTTGAAGTTGTCTCCCACTCATGGGCCAGATAAAATGATTAGAAAACAAGCCAAAGCTGCAGCCCCTTGTCTATCCTGACTCTCAGGAGCCCACACCTGTTCCTTGGACCAGGCCGGTTCAGCAAGTTCCATTTTCTGCAACTGTGAGCCCCTGAGGGGTGATGATTGGCTGACCTGGCAGTGCCGGCCAGCCCTCCCCAGGTGTGCCTGGGTTGAGATCAATATAAATACCACTCCAGGCAGCAAAAGCCCGTGCAGCTGTGCCTGACGCCATTTTCTCTGCCCTGTCAGCAGTCTCGGGGCTGGGCTGGTGGGAGGGAGTGAGAGGCCATGGCTTTGTGGGTGGCCCAGTGTGAGTGTGGCTCTGCTGGACTTTCTGCAGCAGTTGCCAGGCTGCCACCTGCTAAAGAAGAGGATGTGTCACCCATACCTGCTGCTGGAATGTCTCCCTGGGCAGAGGTGAGGAAGGAAAAAAGCAGTGGGGGCAGGGACAGGACGGGTATCTCAGGCAGGGAAATGGAAATCTTCCAGAAGAGCACCCAGGGCCAGGACCATCTTGGCTGGCCTGCAGGCACCAAGTCAGCTGGCATGCTGTCACTCGTGTGGCTCCATGGCCCTTCCTCTAGGCTTTCAAGTCCTTGTATATATTCAGGTGTTTTACCTGGGAAGGGTGGGAACAGTTCAGCAGCAACTGGCCTGGGGCTCAGCTCACGTTTACTCACAGATGCCTCGGCACGGTGCCCCAGCTTTGTAATGAGGAAGCTTGTTGTGTGGGGGCTGCTGGCTGAATGGGAGACGATTCCCCACCACTGACCAACTTCAGAATTGTTTACAACTGGAGCAAGTGCCCTGATACGGTTTTCCTCTGAGTAACTGGTGGGTTCTGTTTTTTTTTTTTCTCTTTTTCGTTTTTGGTTCAAGGTAGATTTTATTCCTCTTTTTTGTATTTACAGATATAAGCATGGAAATAATTTATTCATATAAATACATGTATGTGAAGGGAATAATTGTTTTTTCTGTTTTATTTTTTAAATTTTATTTCTTTTTAATTTTGAATTTTATTTTATATTTTTATACAGCAGGTTCTTATTGGTTATCTATTTTATACATATAAATGTTTACATGCCAATCCCAATCGCTCAACTCCTCCCACCACCACCCCTCCAAGAGCTTTCCCCCCTTGTTGTCCATACGATTGTTGTCTACATCTGTTGCTCTATTTATGCCTTGCAAAATGGTTAATCTGTACAGTTTTTCTTTCCACATAGATGCATGAATATACAAGATTTGTTTTTCTCTTTCTGACTGACTTCACTCTGTATGACAGTCTCTAGATCCATCGACGTCTCTACAAATGACCCAATTTCATTCCTTTCATGGCTTAGTAATATTCCATTTTATATATGTACCACATCTTTATGCATTCGTCTGTCTGTGGGCATTTAGGTTGCTTCCATTACCTCGATATTGTAAATAGTGATGCAATGAACATTGCGGTGAATGTCTCTTTTTGATTTATGGTTTTGTCTGGGTATATGTCCAGTACTGGGATTGCTGTATCATATGGTAATTCTATTATTAGTTTCTTAAGAAACTCCATATTGTTCTCCATAGTGACTGTATCAATTTATATTCCCAACAATAGTGGAAGAGGCTTCCTTTTCTCCACACCCTTTCCAGCATTTGTTGTTTGTAGATTTTCAGATGATGCCCATTCTAACAGGTGTGAGGTGATACCTCATTGTTGAGTCCATTTCGTTGAGCAAGGGGTAGGTCTTGTCTATTACATATTTGGCTTATGGAACGGTATCTGTGCTAATTTCAAACTCTGGTTTTATACAGCACCCCAACTCACCTTTCCCCTTAAGCAAGCATAAGTTGGTTTTCTAAACTTGAGACCCTGTTCTGTTTTGTAATTCAGTTCATGTGTAGCCAAGTTTACATTCCGTGCATTAGTGATACCTTATGATGTTTCTTTTTCTGTGTGACTTATTTCACTTAGAATCATCGTGCCTCAATCCACTCATTATGCTGGTACAGGCCTGGTGACACAGATTTCATTGCTGAGTGGTATTCTGTTGTACGTAAGTACCGCAACTTCTTTATCAATTATTTGTTCTCTGGGATATTTAACTTGTACCATAGAAGAGGTTCCTGTAAACAGAGCCGTCCCAAATTTTGGGGTGGCTGTGTCTTTTTGATTTTAATTTCCCTAAGCTATAGGACCATAAGTGGAAATGCCCTAGACTCTGTTGCTTTGTTTTTGAGATGTATCAGGAAACACCATACACTTCTCCAGAGTGGCTGTTGGCAATTTACATCCCGCCCATCAGCATAACAAGGCTCCTTTTTCCCCATGGCCTGTCTTGCCTTTCTGGATTTTACACTTTTCACAGATGGCCCTTTAGACCGGGGGGAAGTGGCACTTCATAGTAGTTCGGATTTCCATTGCAAGCTTGCTTGGTTTGCCAAAAAGGGCGTATGTGTTTCTTCCTGAATATATTCAGGAAAAAACTCATATGCCGTTTTTTGCCAAGTGCATCATTGTCGATGTTCTGCCTCTTTTCCTATGCTTTAAATGCAAATCCAGTCTACCTCCTGAAATTGGTTTCCTGCAATTCTGCCCCGCTTTCAAGTCCTCTTCGCAGCCTTACTTCAATATATTTTTGGAAGTTATCTGACATTTATAACTCTGCAGGCTTGTGAATTACAGGGCCCCTGAGCTCCTTTCTTCAACTCGCTTTCTTGTGAGCTGGCCGCAAACCGGCAAGGCTGCTTCAGGCCCTAATCTGCTTCTGGCAGGGCACGCTGAGCCTTTGTTTAATTCCTCTTCCTGGTGGGAAATGAGTGTTAAATATGCCCGTCCAGACACCTACCTCACTCTCAACCCCTTGGTGATGTGGGTCCTCTGGTTTGTGGCCACCTTTGCTGGGTTCCTCACCTTTCGATGATGTGGCCCCACTAGTGTGAGGACACTCCTGCCTGGTTCTCATCCACGTGGTTATGTGGAAGCCCTGGTGAGAGTCTGTTCCTGGCTGTGTTCCTCACCCTTCTGTGAGGGAGACCCTCTGCTGATAGGTCACTCCTGCATGGCTGGCACACATTGCCTTGGTGAAGTCAGCCTTGTGGTGGCAGTTGGAGCGTGCTGGGAATCTCCTCCCCCCGGTGATGAGGGCCCTCTTGCGTCAGGCCCTAACTGCTGGGCTCACCAACTTTTCTTAGTGAGCCCAGTGATGCTTTGGCACTCCTCTTAGGATCCCATCTCCATGGGGATGTGGGCCTTCTGCTCTGAGGTCCCAACGGCTGGGTTGTTCACATTTTCATCATGTGGGCTCTCTGGTGTTAGTTCACAGAGGCCTGGATCCCATAGCCTCTGTGCTCTTGGCCGCCTGCTGGGAGGTTCCAACTGCTGGATTCCTCACTTTTTTAATTTTTTGGGCCCTCTGTTGTGAGGATCCTCCTGCCTGCCTCACTCCCAGCCCCTTCGTGATGTGTGTCGTCTGGTTTGAGGCCACATGTGCTGGGTTCCTCACCTTTCGATGATGTGGGACCAATGGTCTTAGGAGACTCCTGCCTGGTTCCCATCCCCTTGGTGATGTGGGCCCTCTGTTGAGAGTCTGATCCTGGCTGGGTTCCACACCCATCTGTGAGGTGGGCCTTCTGCTGTGAGGTCACTCCTGCCTGGCTTGCTCACCTCGCCTTGTGGACATGAGCCCTCTGGTGGCACTTGGAGCCTGCTGGGAGCCTCCTCCCCTCGGTGATGAGAGCCCTCTGGCGTCAGGCCCTAACTGCTGGGCTCCCCACATTTTGTGATGTGCGCCCAGTGGTGCGAGGACACTCCAGCCAGGTTCACATCCCCATTGGGATGTGGGCCTTCTGCTCTGAGGTCCCAACGCCTGGGTTGCTCACAGTTTCATGATGTGGGCTCTCTGCTGTTAGTTCACTCCTGCCTGCATCCCATAGCTTCTGTGCTCTCGGCCGCCTGCTGGGAGGTTCCAACTGCTGGATTCCTCACCTTTCTTATTCTTTGGGCGCTCTGTTTTTAGGCTACTCCTGCCTGCCTCACTCCCATTCCCTTTGTGATATGTGTCCTCTGATTTGAGGCCACATGTGCTGGGTTCCGCACCTTTCGATGATGTGACCCCACTGGAGGGAAGACAGTCCTGACTGGTTCCCATCCCCTTGCTGATGTGGGCCCTCAGGTGAGAGTCTGATCCTGGCTGGGTTCCTCACCCTTCTGTGAGGTGGGCCCTCTGCTGTGAGGTCAATCATGCCTGTCTGGCGCACGTCACCTTGGTGACGTGGGCCCTCTGTAGCAGTTGGAGTGTGCTGGGATCCTCCTCCCCTCGGTGATGAGGGCCCTCTTGCCTTAGGCCATAACTGCTGGGCTCCCCACATTTTCTGATGTGCGCCAAGTGAGTGAGGACACTCTTGCCAGGTTCCCATCCCCATGGTGATATGGGCCTTCTGCTCTGAGGTCAAAACGGCTCGCTTGCTCACAGTACCATGATGTGGGCCCTCTACTATGAGTTCACTCTGGCAAGGATCCCTTATCATCGGTGCTCTGAGCCGCCTGCTGGGAGGTTCCAACTGCTGGATTCCTCAACTTTTTTATTCTATGTGCCCTCTGTTGTGAGGCTCCTCCTGCCTGCCTCACTGCCAGCCCCTTGGTGATGACTGTCCTATGGCTTGAGGCCACATGTGCTGCATTCCTCACCTTTCGATGATGTGGCCCCACTCGTGTGAGGACACTCCTGCCTGGTTCCCATCCCCTTGGTGAGGTGGGCCCTCTGGCAAGAGTCTAATGCTGGCTGGGTTCCTCAACGTTCTGTGAGGTAGGCCCTCTGCTGTGAGGTCACTCCTGCCTGGCTGGCACACATCACCTTGGAGACGTGAGCCCTCTGGTGGCAGTTGGAGCATGCAGGGTGCCTCCTCCTCTCGGTGATGATGGCCCTCTGGCGTCAGGCCCTAAATGGTGGGCTCCCCACATTTTCTCATGTGCTCCCAGTGGTGCGAGGACACTCCAGCCAGGTTCCCATTCCCATGGGGATGTTGGCCTTCTGCGCTGAGGTCCCAACGCCTGGGTTGCTCACAGTTATATGATGTGGGCCCTCTGATGTGAGTTCACTGTGGCCTGAATCCCATAGCCTCGGTGTTCTGGCCCGCCTGCTGGAAGGTCTAAATGCTGGAATCCTCACGTTTTTTATATTATGTGCCCTGTGTTGTGAGGCTACTCCTGCCTGCCTCACTCCAAGGCCCTTGGTGATGTGGGTCCTCTGGTTTGAGGACACATGTGCTGGGTTCCTCACCTTAAGATGATGAGACCCCACTGGTGTGAGGATAATCCTGACTGGTTCCCATCCCCTTTGTGATGTGGGCCCTCTGGTGAGAGTCTGATCCTGGCTGGGTTCCTCACCCATCTGTGAGGTGGGCCCTCTACTATCAGGTAACTCTTGCCTGGCTGGCTCACCTCGCCTTGTGGACCTGAGCCCTCTGGTGGCACTTGGACCCTGCTGGGAGCCTCCTCACCTCTGTGATGAGGGCCCTCTGACGTCAGGCCCTAACTGCTGGGCTCCCCAACTTTTCTTAGTGAGCCCAGTGATGCTCAGGCACTCCTCTTAGGTTCCCATCTCCATGGGGATGTGGGCCTTCTGCTCTGAGGTCCCAACGGCTGGGTTGATCACAATTTCATGATGTGGGCTCTCTGGTGTTAGTTGACTGTGGCCTGGATCCCATAGCCTCTGTGCTCTGGGCCGCCTGCTGGGAGGTTCCAACTGCTCGATTCCTCAACTTTTGTATTCTATGGGTCCTGTGTTGTGATGCTCCTCCTGCCTGCCTCACTCGCAACCCCTTCGTGATGTGGGTCCTCTGGTTTGAGGCTACATGTGCTGGGTTCCGCAACTTTCAATGATGTGGCCCCACTGGTGTGAGGACACTCCTGCCTGGTTCCCATCCCCTTGGTGATGTGGGCCTTCTGGTGAAGTCTTATCATGGCTGGGCTCCTCACTCTTCTGTGAGGTAGGCCCTCTGCTGTGAGGTCAATCCTGCCTGACTTGCACACATCACCTTGGCGACGTGGGCCCTCTGTTGGCACATGGAACCTGCTGGGAGCCTCCTGTCCTCGGTGATGACGGCCCTCTAGCATCAGGCTCTAACTGCTGGGCTCCCCACGTTTTCTGATGTGAGCCCAGTGATGCCAGGACACTCCTGTCAGGTTCCCATCCCCATGGGGATGTGGGCCTTCTGCTCTGAGGTCCCAACGCCTGGGTTGCTCACAGTTTCATGATGTGGGCTCTCTGCTGTTAGTTCACTCCTGCCTGCATCCCATAGCTTCTGTGCTCTCGGCCACCTGCTGGGAGGTTCCAAATGCTGGATTCCTCACCTTTTTTATTCTTTGGGCCCTCTGTTTTTAGGCTACTCCTACCTGCCTCACTCCCATCCCCTTTGTGATGTATGTCCTCTGATATGAGGCCACATGTGCTGGGTTCCTCACCTTTCGATGATGTGGCCCCACTGGTGGGAGGACAGTCCTGACTGGTTCCCATCCCCTTGTTGTTGTGGGCCCTCTGGTGAGAGTCTCATCCTGCCTCGGTTCCTCACACTTCTGTGAGATAGGCCCTCTGCTGTGAGGTCACTACTGCCTGGCTGGCGCATGCCACCTTGTAGACGTGGGCCCTCTGTTGGCAGTTGGAACCTGCTGGGAGTCTCCTCCCCTCAGTTATGAGGGCCCCCTGGCGTCAGGCCCTAACTGCTGGGCTCCTAACATTTTCTGATATGTGCTAAGTGGTGCAAAGCCACACCTGCCAGGTTCCCATCCCAATGGGGATGTGGGCCTTCTGTTCTGAGGTCCCAACGGCTGGGCTGCTCACAGGTTCATGATGTGGGCCCTCTGCTGTGAGTTCACTGCGGCCTGGATCCCATAGCCTCGGTGCTCTGGGCCACTTGCTGGGAGGTTCCAACTGCTCGATTCCTCAACTTTTATATTCTATGGACCCTGTGTTGTGAGGCCGGTTCTGCCAGCCTCATTCCGACCCCTTGGTGATGTGGTTCCTCTATTTGAGGACACATGTGCTGGGATCCTCACCTTTCAATGATGTTGTCCCACTGGTGTGGGGACACTCCTGCCTGGTTCCCATCCCCTTGGTGATGTGGGCCCTCTGGTGAGAGTCTGATCCTGGCTGTGTTCCTCACCCTTCTGTGAGGTGGGCCCTCTGCTGTGAGGTCACTCCTGCCAGGCTGGCACACATCGCCTTGGCGACGTTGGCCCTCTGGTGGCAGCTGGAGCCTGCTGGGAGCCTCCTCCTCTCGGTGATGAGTGCCCTCTAGCGTCAGGCCCTAACTTCTGAGCACCCCACGTTTTCTGATGTGAGCCCAGTGATGCCAGGACACTTCTGTCATGTTCCCATCACCATGGGGATGTGGGCCTTCTGCTCTGAGGTCCCAATGTCTGGGTTCATGATGTGGGCTGTCTGGTGTTAGTTCACTCTGGCCTGGATCCCCTAGCCTCTGTGCTCTGGGCCGCCTGCTGGGAGGTTCCAACTGCTGGATTCCTCACCTTTCTTATTTTTGGGCCCTCTGTTATGAGGCTCCTCCTGCCTGCCTCACTCCCAGCCCCTTGGTGATGTGTGTCCTATGGTTTGAAGCCACATGTTCTGGGTTCCTCACCTTTAGATGATGTGGTCCTACTCATGTGAGGACACTCCTGCCTGGTTCAATTCAATTTGGTGATGTGGGCCCTCTGGTGTGAGTCTGATCCTGACTGGGTTCGTCACACTTCTCTGAGGTGGGCCCTCTGCTGTGAGGTCATTCGTGCCTGGTTGGCACACATCGCCTTGGCGACGTCAGCCCTCTGGTGGCAGTTGGAGCCTGCTGGGAGCCTCCTTCCCTTGGTGATGAGGGTCCTCTGGCGTCAGGCCCTAACTGCTGGTCGCCCAAAATTTTCTGATATGTTCTCAGTGGTGCGAGGACACTCCTACCAGATTTCCATCCCCATGGGGATGTGGGCCTCCTGCTCTGAGGTCCCAATGGCTGGGTTGCTCAGTTTCATGACATGGGCCCTCTTCTGTGAGTTCACTGTGGCCTGGATCCCATAGCCTCAGTGCTCTGGGCCACCTGCTGGGAGGTTCCAAATGCTGGATTCCTCACTTTTTTATTCTATGGGCCCAGTGTTGTGAGGCTACTCCTGCCTGCCTCACTCCGAGGCCTTTGGTGATGTGGGTCCTCTGGTTGGAGGACACATGTGCTGAGTACCTCACATTTCGATGATGTGGCCCCACTGGTGTGAAGACACTCCTGCCTGGTTCCCATCCCCATGGTGATGTGGGCCCTCTGGTGAGAGTCTGATGTTGGCTGGGTTTCTCACCCTTCTGTGAGGTGGGACCTCTGCTGTTGGGTAACTCCTGCCTGGCTTGCTCACGTTGCCTTGGCAATGTGAGCCCTCAGGTGGCAGTTGGAGCCTGCTGGGAATCTCCGCCCCTCAGTTATGAGAGCTCTGGATAAAACACATATGCCCTTTTTTGCCAAGTGC
The DNA here is from genome assembly GCF_949774975.1 of Lagenorhynchus albirostris. Classification (NCBI taxonomy): domain Eukaryota; kingdom Metazoa; phylum Chordata; class Mammalia; order Artiodactyla; family Delphinidae; genus Lagenorhynchus; species Lagenorhynchus albirostris. Next base: position 106,421,287 of record NC_083095.1, on the reverse strand, counting down.
ATTATTTTCCAAGTTCTGTCTCTTTTCCTATGCTTTAAGAGCGACTCCCGTGTACCTTCTGAAATCGGTTTCCAGCAATCTGCCCCGCATTCAAGTCCTCTTCGCAGCCTTACTTCAGTATAATTTTGGATGATAGCTGTCATTTATAACTCCGCAGGTTTGTGAATTACAGTGCCCATGAGCTCCTTTCTTCAACTCTCTTTCTTGTGAGCTGGCCTCAACACCGCATGATTCCTACAGGCCCTAGCGTGGTTCCGGAATGGCATGTTGAGCCTTTGTTTAATTCCTCCTCCTGGTGGGAAATGAGAGTTAAATTTGCCTGTCCAGACACCTCCAGCTAATCTCTCATTGGTTCTCCCTATTCCTGTTCATTTCCCACAGAAATTGCAAACTGGGCCAAACAGGAGGTTAAAGGCACTGACTCTCCAAGTGGGGAGAGTGTTAGTAAAGCGTCTGGAATGTTGCACCCGAGTACCAGGGGACGAAAACTGAGACACATTTGAACACGTTTCCCGATCACATGGTGTATCATACTCTGGGTTCCACATGCATGTTTTAACTGAAGGAGGAATCCCTTAAACCAGGAGAGTTGTGACCCATGGAATGGGTACCATGCAATATGACTTCAAAGGGTCTGCATTTGCTCACCGAAACTCACCAATCTTATCACTGCTGCGTTTATGCTGCTGTACACACGCTTGATTCCTTTTCGGAGACATATAAATCCATAGGTTTTAAGATTCTTACTATTCAGGTATATTTTTAGGCGTTTAATATGGGGTGTTGAGTCCACTTCGTTGAGCAAGGAGTAGCTCTTGTCTATTACATATTTGGCTTATGGAACGGTATCTGTGCTAATTTCAATCTCTGGCTTTATGCAGCACCCCAACTCACCTTTCCCCTTAAGCAAGCATAAGTTGGTTTTCTACATTTGAGACCCTGTTCTGTTTTGTAATTCAGTTCCTGAGTAGCCAAGTTTACATTCCGTGTATTAGTGATATCTTATGATGTTTCTTTTTCTGTGTGACTCATTTCACTTAGAATCATTGTATCTGAATCCACTCATTATGGTGCTACGGGCCTGATGACATAGATTTCATTGCTGAGTGATATTGCATTGTACGTAAGTACCACAAATTCTTTATTCATTTTTCGCTTTCTGTGATATTGAACTTGTACCATAAACGAGGTTCTTGTAAACAGAGCCATCCCAAATTTTGGGGTGGCTGTGTCTTTTTTATTTTAATTTCCCTAAGCTATAGGAGCATAAGTGGAAGTGACCTAGGCTCTGTTGCTTTGTTTTTTAGATGTTTCAGGAAACACCATACACTTCTCCAGAGTGGCTGTTCGCAATTTACATCCCGCCCATCAGCATAACAAGGCTTCCAGTTCTCCATGGCCTGTCCTGTCTTTCTGGATTTTACACTTTTTTCAGATGGCCCTTTTGCCCGTGGGGCAGTGAGACTTCATTGTAGTGCAGATTTCCTTTGCAAGCTTGCTTGGTTGGCCAAAAAGGGCGTATGCGTTTTTTCCTGAATATATTCAGGAAAAAACGCATACGCCCTTTTTGGCCAAGTGCATCATTGTGGACGTTCTGCCTCTTTTCCTATGCTTTTCATGAAATTCCAGTCTACCTCCTGAAATCCGTTTCCTGCAATTCTGCCCCGCTTTCAAGTGCTCTTGGCAGCCTTACTTCAATATATTTTTGGACGATAGCTGTGATTTTTAACTCTGCAGGTTTGTGAATGACAGTGCCCCTGAGATCCTTTCTTCAACTCTCTTTTTTGTGAGCTGGCCGCAACACCGCAGGATTGCTTCAGGCCCTAGTGTGGTTCCGGCACGGCAAGCTGAGCCTTTGGTTAATTCCTCTTCCTGGTGGGAAATGAGAGTTAAATTTGCCCGTCCAGACACCTCCAGCTAGTCTCTCATTGGTTCTCCCTATTCCTGTTCATTTCCCGCAGAAATTGCAAACTGGGACAAACAGGAGGTTAAAGGCACTGACTCTCCAAGTGGGGAGAGTGTTAGTAAAGCGTCTGGAATGTTGCACCCGAGTACCAGGGGACGAAAACTGAGACACATTTGAACACGTTTCCCGATCACACGGTGGATCATACTCTGGGTTCCATATGCATGTTTTAGCTGAAGGAAGAATCCCTTAAACCTGGAGAGTTGAGACCCATGGAATGGGTACCATGCAATATGACTTCAAAGGGTCTGCATTTGCTCACCGAACCTCACCAATCCTATCACTGCTGCGTTTATGCTGCTGTACACACGCTTGATTCTCTTTTGGAGACATGTAAATCCATAGGTTTTAAGATTCTTACTAGTCAGGTATATTCTTAGGCGTTTAATATGGGGTGTTGTGTCCACTTCGTTGAGGAAGGTGTAGCTCTTGTCTATTATATATTTGGCTTATGGAACGGTATCTGTGCTAATTTCAATCTCTGGTTTTATGCAGCACCCCAACTCACCTTTCCCCTTAAGCAAGCATAAGTTGGTTTTCTACATTTGAGACCCTGTTCTGTTTTGTAATTCAGTTCCTGGGTAGCCAAGTTTACATTCCGTGTATTAGTGATACCTTATGATATTTCTTTTTCTGTGTGACTTATTTCTCTTAGAATCATCGTACCTGAGTCCACTCATTATGCTGCTACGGGCCTGATGACATAGATTTCTTTGCTGAGTGATATTGCATTGTACGTAAGTACCACAAATTCTTTATTCATTTTTCGCTTTCTGTGATATTGAACTTGTACCATAAACGAGGTTCTTGTAAACAGAGCCGTCCCAAACTTTGGGGTGGCTGTGTCTTTTTGATTTTAATTTCCTTAAGCTATAGGAGCATAAGTGGAAGTGCCCTAGGCTCTGTTGCTTTGTTTTTTAGATGTTTCAGGAAACACCATACACTTCTCCAGAGTGGCTGTTGGCAATTGACATCCCGCCCATCAGCATAACAAGGCTCCCAGTTCTCCATGGCCTGTCCTGCCTTTCTGGATTTTACACTTTTTTCAGATGGCCCTTTTGCCCGGGGGGCAGTGAGACTTCATTGTAGTGCAGATTTCCTTTGCAATCTTGCTTGGTTGGCCAAAAAGGGCGTATGCGTTTTTTCCTGAATATATTCAGGAAAAAACGCATATGCCCTTTTTGGGCAAGTGCATCATTGTGGACGTTCTGCCTCTTTTCCTATGCTTTTCATGCAATTCCAGTCTACCTCCTGAAATCGGTTTCCTGCAATTCTGCCCCGCTTTCAAGTGCTCTTGGCAGCCTTACTTCAATATATTTTTGGACGATAGCTGTGATTTTTAACTCTGCAGGTTTGTGAATGACAGTGCCCCTGAGATCCTTTCTTCAACTCTCTTTTTTGTGAGCTGGCCGCAACACCGCAGGATTGCTTCAGGCCCTAGTGTGGTTCCGGCACGGCAAGCTGAGCCTTTGGTTAATTCCTCTTCCTGGTGGGAAATGAGAGTAAATTTGCCCGTCCAGACACCTCCAGCTAGTCTCTCATTGGTTCTCCCTATTCCTGTTCATTTCCCGCAGAAATTGCAAACTGGGCCAAACAGGAGGTTAAAGGCACTGACTCTCCAAGTGGGGAGAGTGTTAGAAAGCGTCTGGAATGTTGCACCCGAGTACCAGGGGACAAAAACTGAGACATATAAGGACACGTTTCCCGATCACACGGTGGATCATACTCTGGGTTCCACATGCATGTTTTTGCTGAAGGAAGAATCCCTTAAACATGGAGAGTTGAGACCCATGGAATGGGTACCATGCAATATGACTTCAAAGGGTCTGCATTTGCTCCCCGAAATTCACCTATCCTATCACTGCTGCGTTTATGCTGCTGTACACACACTTGATTCCTTTTCGGAGACATATAAATCCATAGGTTTTAAGATTCTTACTATTCAGGTATATTTTTAGGCATTTAATATGGGGTGTTGAGTCCACTTTGTTGAGCAAGGAGTAGCTCTTGTCTATTACATATTTGGCTTATGGAACGTTATCTGTGCTAATTTCAATCTCTGGTTTTATGCAGCACCCCAACTCACCTTTCCCCTTAAGCAAGCATAAGTTGGTTTTCTACATTTGAGACCCTGTTCTGTTTTGTAATTCAGGTCCTGTGTAGCCAAGTTTACATTCCGTGTATTAGTGATATCTTATGATGTTTCTTTTTCTGTGTGACTTATTTCACTTAGAATCATCGTACCTGAATCCACTCATTATGCAGCTACGGGCCTGATGACATAGATTTCATTGCTGAGTGATATTGCATTGTACGTAAGTACCACAAATTCTTTATTCATTTTTCGCTTTCTGTGATATTGAACTTGTACCATAAATGAGGATCTTGTAAACAGAGCCGTCCCAAACTTTGGGGTGGCTGTGTCTTTTTGATTTTAATTTCCCTAATCTATAGGAGCATAAGTGGAAGTGCCCTAGGCTCTGTTGCTTTGTTTTTTAGATGTTTCAGGAAACACCATACACTTCTCCAGAGTGGCTGTTGGCAATTGACATCCCGCCCATCAGCATAACAAGGCTCCCAGTTCTCCATGGCCTGTCCTGCCTTTCTGGATTTTACACTTTTTTCAGATGGCCCTTTTGCCCGGGGGGCAGTGAGACTTCATTGTAGTGCAGATTTCCTTTGCAAGCTTGCTTGGTTGGCCAAAAAGGGCGTATGCGTTTTTTCCTGAATATATTCAGGAAAAAACGCATACGCCCTTTTTGGCCAAGTGCATCATTGTGGACGTTCTGCCTCTTTTCCTATGCTTTTCATGCAATTCCAGTCTACCTCCTGTAATCGGTTTCCTGCAATTCTGCCCCGCTTTCAAGTGCTCTTGGCAGCCTTACTTCAATATATTTTTGGACGATAGCTGTCATTTATAACTCTGCAGGTTTGTGAATGACAGTGCCCCTGAGATGCTTTCTTCAACTCTCTTTATTGTGAGCTGGCCGCAACACCGCAGGATTGCTTCAGGCCCTAGTGTGGTTCTGGCACGGCAAGCTGAGCCTTTGGTTAATTCCTCTTCCTGGTGGGAAATGAGAGTTAAATTTGCCCGTCCAGACACCTCCAGCTAGTCTCTCATTGGTTCTCCCTATTCCTGTTCATTTCCCGCAGAAATTGCAAACTGGGCCAAACAGGAGGTTAAAGGCACTGACTCTCCAAGTGGGGAGAGTGTTAGTAAAGCGTCTGGAATGTTGCACCCGAGTACCAGGGGACGAAAACTGAGACACATTTGAACACGTTTCCCGATCACACGGTGGATCATACTCTGGGTTCCACATGCATGTTTTTGCTGAAGGAAGAATCCCTTAAACCTGGAGAGTTGAGACCCATGGAATGGGTACCATGCAATATGACTTCAAAGGGTCTGCATTTGCTCACCGAAATTCACCAATCCTATCACTGCTGCGTTTATGCTGCTGTACACACGCTTGATTCCTTTTCGGAGACATATAAATCCATAGGTTTTAAGATTCTTACTATTCAGGTATATTTTTAGGCGTTTAATATGGGGTGTTGAGTCCACTTCGTTGAGCTAGGAGTAGCTCTTGTCTATTACATATTTGGCTTATGGAACGTTATCTGTGCTAATTTCAATCTCTGGTTTTATGCAGCACCCCATCTCACCTTTCCCCTTAAGCAAGTATATGTTGGTTTTCTACATTTGAGACCCTGTTCTGTTTTGTAATTCAGTTCCTGTGTAGCCAAGTTTACATTCCGTGTATTAGTGATATCTTATGATGTTTCTTTTTCTGTGTGACTTATTTCACTTAGAATCATCGTACCTGAATCCACTCATTATGCTGCTACGTGTCTGATGACATAGGTTTCATTGCTGAGTGATATTGCATTGTACGTAAATACCACAAATTCTTTATTCATTTTTCGCTTTCTGTGATATTGAACTTGTACCATAAACGAGGATCTTGTAAACAGAGCCGTCCCAAACTTTGGGGTGGCTGTGTCTTTTTGATTTTAATTTTTCTAAGCTATAGGACCATAAGTGGAAGTGCCCTAGGCTCCGTTGCTTTGTTTTTTAGATGTTTCAGGAAACACCATACACTTCTCCAGAGTGGCTGTTGGCAACTGACATCCCGCCCATCAGCATAACAAGGCTCCCAGTTCTCCATGGCCTGTCCTGCCTTTCTGGATTTTACACTTTTTTCAGATGGCCCTTTTGCCCGGGGGGCAGTGAGACTTCATTGTAGTGCAGATTTCCTTTGCAAGCTTGCTTGGTTGGCCAAAAAGGGCCTATGCGTTTTTTCCTGAATATATTCAGGAAAAAACGCATAGGCCCTTTTTGGCCAAGTGCATCATTGTGGACGTTCTGCCTCTTTTCCTATGCTTTTCATGCAATTCCAGTCTACCTCCTGAAATCGGTGTCCTGCAATTCTGCCCCGCTTTCAAGTCCTCTTGGCAGCCTTACTTCAATATATTTTTGGACGATAGCTGTCATTTATAACTCTGCAGGTTTGGGAATGACAGTGCCCCTGAGCTCCTTTGTTCAACTCGCTTTCTTGTGAGCTGGCCGCAACACCGCAAGATTGCTTCAGGCCCTAGTGTGGTTCCGGCACGGCAAGCTGAGCCTTTGGTTAATTCCTCTTCCTGCTGGGAAATGAGAGTTAAATTTGCCGGTCCAGACACCTCCAGCTAGTCTCTCATTGGTTCTCCCTATTCCTGTTCATTTCCCGCAGAAATTGCAAACTGGGCCAAAGAGGAGGTTAAAGGCACTGACTGTCCAAGTGGGGAGAGTGTTAGTAAAGCGTCTGGAATGTTGCACCCGAGTACCAGGGGACGAAAACTGAGACACATTTGAACACGTTTCCCAATCACATGGTGGATCATACTCTGGGTTCCACATGCATGTTTTAGCTGAAGGTACAATTCCTTAAACCTGGAGAGTTGAGACCCATGGAATGGGTACCATGCAATATGACTTCAAAGGGTCTGAATTTGCTCAGAACCTCACTAATCCTATCACTGCTGCGTTTATGCTGCTGTACACACGCTTGATTCTCTTTCAGAGACATGTAAATCCATAGGTTTTAAGATTCTTACTAGTCAGGTATATTCTTAGGCGTTTAATATGGGGTGTTGAGTCCACTTCGTTGAGGAAGGAGTAGCTCTTGTCTATTACATATTTGGCTTATGGAATGGTATCTGTGCTAATTTCAATCTCTGGTTTTATGCAGTACCCCAACTCACCTTTCCCCTTAAGCAAGCATAAGTTGGTTTTCTACATTTGAGACCCTGTTCTGTTTTGTATTCAGTTCCTGGGTAGCCAAGTTTACATTCCGTGTATTAGTGATACCTTATGATATTTCTTTTTCTGTGTGACTTATTTCTCTTAGAATCATCGTACCTGTGTCCACTCATTATGCTGCTACGGGTCTGATGACATAGATTTCATTGCTGAGTGATATTGCATTGTACGTAAGTACCACAAATTCTTTATTCATTTTTCGCTTTCTGTGATATTGAACTTGTACCATAAACGAGGATCTTGTAAACAGAACTGTCCCAAACTTTGGGGTGGCTGTGTGTTTTTGATTTGAATTTCCCTAAGCTATAGGAACATAAGTGGAATTGCCCTAGGCTCTGTTGCTTTGTTTTTTAGATGTTTCAGGAAACACCATACACTTCTCCAGAGTGGCTGTTGGCAATTGACATCCCGCCCATCAGCATAACAAGGCTCCCAGTTCTCCATGTCCTGTCCTGCCTTTCTGGATTTTACACTTTTTTCAGATGGCCCTTTTGCCCGTGGGGCAGTGAGACTTCATTGTAGTGCAGATTTCCTTTGCAAGCTTGCTTGGTTGGCCAAAAAGGGCTTATGCGTTTTTTCCTGAATATATTCAGGAAAAAACGCATAAGCCCTTTTTGGCCAAGTGCATCATTGTGGACGTTCTGCCTCTTTTCCTATGCTTTTCATGCAATTCCAGTCTACCTCCTGAAATCGGTTTCCTGCAATTCTGCCCCGCTTTCAAGTGCTCTTGGCAGCCTTACTTCAATATATTTTTGGACGATAGCTGTCATTTATAACTCTGCAGGTTTGTGAATGACAGTGCCCCTGAGATCCTTTCTTCAACTCTCTTTATTGTGAGCTGGCCGCAACACCGCAGGATTGCTTCAGGCCCTAGTGTGGTTCCGGCACGGCACGTTGAGCCCTTGGTTAATTCCTCTTCCTGGTGGGAAATGAGAGTTAAATTTGCCCGTCCAGACACCTCCAGCTAGTCTCTCATTGGTTCTCCCTATTCCTGTTCATTTCCCGCAGAAATTGCAAACTGGGACAAACAGGAGGTTAAAGGCACTGACTCTCCAAGTGGGGAGAGTGTTAGTAAAGCGTCTGGAATGTTGCACCCGAGTACCAGGGGACGAAAACTGAGACACATTTGAACACGTTTCCCAATCACATGGTGGATCATACTCTGGGTTCCACATGCATGTTTTAGCTGACGGTAGAATTCCTTAAACCTGGAGAGTTGAGACCCATGGAATGGGTACCATGCAATATGACTTCAAAGGGTCTGCATTTGCTCAGAACCTCACTAATCCTATCACTGCTGCGTTTATGCTGCTGTACACACGCTTGATTCTCTTTTGGAGACATGTAAATCCATAGGTTTTAAGATTCGTACTAGTCAGGTATATTCTTAGGCGTTTAATATGGGGTGTTGTGTCCACTTCGTTGAGGAAGTAGTAGCTCTTGTCTATTACATATTTGGCTTATGGAACGGTATCTGTGCTAATTTCAATCTCTTGTTTTATGCAGCACCCCAACTCACCTTTCCCCTTAAGCAAGCATAAGTTGGTTTTCTACATTTGAGACCCTGTTCTGTTTTGTAATTCAGTTCCTGTGTAGCCAAGTTTACATTCCGTGTATTAGTGATATCTTATGATGTTTCTTTTTCTGTGTGACTTACTTCTCTTACAATCATCGTACATGAATCCACTCATTATGCTGCTACGGTCCTGATGATATAGATTTCATTGCTGATTTATATTGCACTGTACGTAAGTACCACAAATTCTTTATCCATTTTTCGCTTTCTGTGATATTGAACTTGTACCATAAAAGAGGTTCTTGTAAAAATAGCTGTGCCATACTTTGGGGTGGCTGTGTCTTTTTGATTTAAATTTCCATAAGCTATGGGACCATAAGTGTAAGTGCTCTAGGCTCTGTTGCTTGGTTTTTTGGATGTTTCAGGAAACACCATACACTTCTCCAGAGTGGGTGTTGGCAATTTACAATCCGCACACCAGCATAACAAGGCTCCCAGTTCTCCATGGCCTGTCCTGCCTTTCTGGATTTTACACTTTTTTCAGATGGCCCTTTTGCCCGTGGGGCAGTGAGACTTCATTGTAGTGCAGATATCCTTTGCAAGCTTGCCTGGTTGTCCAAAAAGTGCGTATGCGTTTTTTCCTGAATATATTCAGGAAAAAACGCATACGCCCTTTTTTGCCAAGTGAATCATTGTGGATGTTCTGCCTCTTTTCCTATGCTTTTCATGCAATTCCAGTCTACCTCCTGAATTCTGTTTCCGGCAATTCTGTCCTGCTTTAAGGTCCTCTTGTCAGCCTTCCTTCAATATATTTTTGGACGATAGCTGTCATTTATAACTCTGCAGGTTTGTGAATGACAGTGCCCCTGAGCTCCTTTCTTCAACTCGCTTTCTTGTGAGCTGGCCGCAACACCGCAGGATTGCTTCAGGCCCTAGTGTGGTTCCGGCACGGCACGTTGAGCCCTTGGTTAATTCCTCTTCCTGGTGGGAAATGAGAGTTAAATTTGCCCGTCCAGACACCTCCAGCTAGTCTCTCATTGGTTCCCCCTATTCCTGTTCATTTACCGCAAAAAATTGCAAAGTGGGCCAAACAGGAGTTTAAAGGCACTGACTCTCCAAGTGGGGAGAGTGTTAGTAAAGCATCTGGAATGTTGCACCCGAGTACCAGGGACGAAACCTGAGACACATTTGAACACGTTTCCCGATCACATGGTGGATCATACACTGCGAACCTCATGCATGTTTTAGCTGAAGGAAAAATCCCTTCAACCTGGAGAGTTGAGGCCCATGGAATGGGTACCATGCAATATGATTTCAAAGGGTCTGCATTTGCTCACCGAACCTCACCAATCCTATCACTGCTGCGTTTATGCCTCTGTACACTAGCTTGGTTCTCTATCACAGATATATAAATACATAGGTTTTAATATTCTTACTAGTCAGGTATATTCTTAGGCGTTTAATATGGGGTGTTGAGTCCACTTCGTTGAGCAAGGAGTAGCTCTTGTCTATTACATATTTGGCTTATGGAACGGTATCTGTGCTAATTTCAATCTCTGGTTTTATGCAGCACCCCAACTCACCTTTCCCCTTAAGCAAGCATAAGTTGGTTTTCTACATTTGAGATCCTGTTCTGTTTTGTAATTCAGTTCCTGTGTAGCCAAGTTTACATTCCGTGTATTAGTGATATCTTATGATGTTTCTTTTTCTGTGTGACTTATTTCACTTAGAATCATCGTACCTGAATCCACTCATTATGCTGCTACGGGCCTGATGACATAGATTTCATTGCTGAGTGATATTGCATTGTACGTAAGTACCACAAATTCTTTATCCATTTTTCGCTTTCTGCGATATTGAACTTGTTCCGTGAACGAGGTTCTTTTAAACAGAGCCATCCCAAAATTTGGGGTGGCTGTGTCTTTTTGATTTTAATTTCCCTAATCTATAGGACCATAAGTGGAAGTGCCCTAGGCTCTGTTGCTTTGTTTTTTAGATGTCTCAGGAAACACCATACACTTCTCCAGAGTGGCTGTTGGCAATTTACATCCCGCCCATCAGCATAACAAGGCTCCCAGTTCTCCATGGCCTGTCCTGCCTTTCTGGAGTTTACACTTTTTTCAGATGGCCCTTTTGACCGGGGGGCAGTGAGACTTCATTGTAGTGCAGATTTCCTTTGCAAGTTGCTTGGTTGTCCAAAAAGGGCGTATGCGTTTTTTCCTGAATATATTCAGGAAAAAACGCATACGCCCTTTTTGGCCAAGTGCATCATTGTGGACGTTCTGCCTCTTTTCCTATGCTTTACATGCAATTCTAGTCTACCTCCTGAAATCGGTTTCCTGCAATTCTGCCCCGCTTTCAAGTCCTCTTGGCAGCCTTACTTCAATATATTTTTGGACGATAGCTGTCATTTATAACTCTGCAGGTTTTTGAATGACAGTGCCCCTGAGCTACTTTCTTCAACTCGATTTCTTGTGAGCTGGCCGCAACACCGCAGGATTGCTTTAGGCCCTAGTGTGGTTCTGGCATGGCACACTGAGCCTTTGGTTAATTCCTCTTCCTGGTGGGAAATGAGAGTTAAATTTGCCCGTCCGGACACCTACAGCTAGTCTCTCATTGGTTCTCCCTATTCCTGTTCATCTTCCACAGAAATTTTAGCTCTGTTTTTTAGATGATTTAGGAACCATCATACACTTCTCCAGAGTGGCTCTCAGCAGTTCACACACTGTCCATCAGCGTATAAAGGCTCCCTGTTCTCCATGGCCTATCCTGCATTTCTGGTTTTTACAATTTTTTCGGATGGCCCTTTTGACCGGTGGGAAATGAGACTTCTTTGTTGTGCACATTTGCATTGCTTGCTTGCTTGGTTGCCCATAAAGTGCGTATGCGTTTTTTCCTGGATATATTCAGGAAAAAATGCATACTCTCTTTTGGGCCAACTGCATCATTGTCGAAATTCTGCCGCTTTTCATGTGCTTTAAAGACGAGTCCAATCTATCTCTTGAAATCTGTTTCTTGCAATTCTGTCTTGCATTCAGATCCTCTTCTTTGCCTTACCTCAACATATTTTTGGACGTTAGTTTTCATTTATAACTCTGCAGGTTTGTGAATTGCAGTGACCGTGAGCTCCATTTTTTAAGTTGCTCTTTTGTGAGCTGGCCTCAAAACCGCAGGATTGCTTCAGGCCCTATTTTGGCTCCGGCGAGGTGGGCTGAGCCTTTTATTAATTCTTATTCTTAATGGGAAATTAGAGTGACATGTGCCCGTCCAAACCCCTACAACTATTCTCTCATTGGTTCCCCCTCTTCCCGTTCATCCTCCTCACAATTTGCAAAATGTGTGAAACAGAAGTTTAAATGTGCTGATTCTCTAAGTGGGGGAGATTCTAAGTAACGTGGCTAGAATGATGAACAGGAGCACCAGGAGAGGATAAATGAGGTGCATTTTAGACACATCTCCCGATCACATGGTGTACAGTCCTCTGGGTTTTCCATGCATGTTTTAGCTGTAGGAAGATTCCTTGAATCTGCAGATTTGGGACCCATTGAATGGGTACCAGGTAGTATTACTTTAAAGGGTGTGCATTTCCTCACCCAACCTCACATTTCTCTTAGCGCGAACAGTTTCCAGCCTTATGTCTCATCCTGCTGTGGGTCTAGATGTGTTCAATCCATGTTGCATCACCGTCCCTGAGGAAAAGTTGTAAGAGGTTTTCTCTGTCTCTCTGTCGTTTACTTTTTTCAATTTATTACTATATTGGTTACAGCTGATTTTCAAAGCACTGTTTCTTGCTGCTGTACATCCACTTGATTCACATACAGAGAGACATCAATAAATTCTTCTTCAGATTCTTACCAGTCATAGATATTCTTTTCCGGTCACTTGAGTGTGCTGAGTGCAGTTCTTTTAGCTACCGTGTAGGCCTTGTTGATTATCAGTTTGGTATTTGGAATGGTATCTTTGCTAATTTCAACCTCCTGGATGATGCCTCACCCCTCCCCACCTTTCCCGGTTAGCAGCCTTACGCGTGTTTTCTACATATTTGACTATGTTTTTGTTTTGTAATTTATTTCATGTGTAGCCATTTTGGATTCCACCTTTAAGTGATATCTTATGATATGTGTCTTTTTCTTTTTGAATTATGTCACTTAGAATGATCATACGTAACTCCTCCGGAGTTGTTACACCTGGCCATATTTCATTGATTTCTAGGCTGAGTAATATTCCACTCTACATAAGTACCACATCTCTATCCATTTTTTCCCTCCAGAGACATTTAAGTTATATCCTAGTCGAGGATCTTTTAAACAGAGAGGCAGTAAACATTGGGGTGCCTGTGTCCTCTCGATTTTTGTTTTTCCCAAGATATACGCCCATGAGTGCAAGTGCCCTATGCTCTGTAGCTCATTTTTTAGATGCTTTAGTAAACACAAAACACTTCTCCAGAATGGCCGTTGGCAATATACATTTCCACTATAAGCCTCACAGGGCTCCCTCTTCTCCTTGCCCTGTCCTGCATTTCTGGTGTTTACACTTTATGACGATGGCTCTTCTGACTGATGCGAAGTGATATCTTTTGTAGTATTGATTTCCAGTGCCCACCTGTTTGGTTGGCTAAAAAAGTGTATGCCCTTTTCTTGAATATATACAGAAAAAAACGCATACAGCCTTTTTGGCCAACTGCAATGTTGGCAATGTTCAGCCCCTTTTTTGTGCTTAATGGCGAGTCCTTTCTACCTCCTCAAATCCCTTTCCTGCCATTCTCCCTTGCTTACCAATCCTTTTCTCTGACTTTCCTCAAGACATTTTTCAGTGATAGATATTTTCAACTCTGCAGTTTCATGAATTTTACTGCCCCTGAGTTCCATTGTTCAACTTGTGTTTATGGGAACTGGCCACAAAGCAGTGGGATTTCCTCAAGCCCTATACTGTTTCCATGGGCAACCCTAGCCTTTGGTCAATTCATCTTCCTGATTGGAAATTAGAGTGACATGTGCCTGTCTGAACACTTAGGACTTGTCTCTCATTGTTCTTCAAACTTCCGCTTCATCCACTGGACAAATTCCAAACTGTACGCAACAGGATGTTGACAGTGCTGACATCTCCAAGTGGGGAGACTGTTAGTAAAGACGCTGGAGGGGTGAACCCGAGCACCAGGAGATGAGGAGATGAGATGCCTTTTCCAAACTCTTCCTGATCAGATTGTATACCATCCTCTGGGTGTGACAGACATGTTTTAGCAGTAGGAAGAGTCCCATTCATGTAAGGAGAACACCAGGGCTTTTTCAAAATCAGTGTCTCCCCGAAACCCAAACTGGGGAATTTTTTAAGCTACGGCTACACATATGTTCATTAAGGGCCTTGGGAAGTAGGCAGAGTCCAAACTTTAGATGATTGAAGTCTTCAGGGTCAGAAGCACTCACCACCGGCTTCCCTTAGGTTACACTTTAACTGTCATTGATAGATGATGTCAATAAAAATATCTATTCTTTTTCCGATTATTTCCCCTTATAGGTTATTGCAAAATATTGAGTGTAGTTCCCTGTGCTATACAGTAGTTCCTTGTTGATGATCTATTTTATACATAGCAGTGTGTATGTGTTAATTCCAAACTGTTAATTTATCCCTCCTCCCACCTTTCCCCTTTGGTAATAATAAATTATAAGATTTTATACTTCTCAGAAATGGGGGAGCTGAAAGAGAGGTATCATTTTCAATGGAAAAGCATTTAAAACAAGATTGAAGCTTTAACCAAGATTATTAGATGTACATCCTTGGAAAGAAATCACTTCATTTCTCTAATATTGACCTGACAAATAAGACAAACCTTTTCACTGAACTTGCTTATAATAAAGTGATGGAAATATCAAATGGAAGTGTTAGAAACATCTTATTTTACCTGAGCCTTATAAACTGTTCTATGTTAACTACAGTTTGGCTCACACATCTGTTCATTGAAGTTACAATAGTCTCAATTTCTGTTACTGATCCTCCAGAGTGGACCCCAACAAGTGTCCCCCTGCCCAGTGTCATTGGGGCCAACAGATCGAGACTGAGTTTGGTTCACAAGCAAAGGAAGCTTTATATTTTGATCAGAGAATGGAGAGGTGAGAGCATGCACTACCCCATGGGCTGTGGGCTGGGCTGCTGTGTAGAGATCCTGTCAGAGTCAGTGGGAGGGAGGGGGCGGAGCTCTCGAGGGCCAGGTTGGCTGCAGCTCAGGCTCTATATCTCGGAGTCTGCACTGGGCCCCAGGAGCTGAGGTGTCGACCCAGCCATTCTGCACTAGGAAATCTGGTCTGAAGTGCCGGGTGTGGAACCTCTGCATGCGGGACCCTAGGAGCACATGAAATTAGACAAAGCACAAAGGATCAAAAAGGTCAGACTTGACTTTATTGCCCAGATTCTATTTTTATCTCCCAGGGATTTTTAATGGGCTTTGCTGGGGACAAACCCCTCCTCTGCCTTTTGTCCCGTTCCTCATTCTTGGAGTGCTGAGGGTGCAGACCCTTCTTCTGTAACTGCTGAGTGCTGAGTTGGGAGCCCTCATACCAGGGGACGAGGGTCAGAACTTCTCCCCAGCAGCCTCCAGGTGACGTTGATTGTCCCCAGGCCCCCTGCCTCCCTGCTCGTCCGCCTGAGCACCAGCATTGGAAGTGTTATAGATTCTAATGACCTTTAAGGGTCCAGGAAAGAGATGTGCAGAGACGCTGTGGGGGCCGGTTTCACCCCGCCCCACATTTGTTCGGCCACCTTAGGCTGACCGTTTCTGCCAGCCTAGATGCTCTGACCAGTAGTCTGCTCTTTCTTCAATTAGGCCCCTGAATTAACGTAAAAACAGCACCAGGTGTCAGAGCCCTGCCCGCTCCACTCCCAGACAGTCCAGGGTCAGTGGTGATCAAGGACCATGATGGCCACTGAGTCAACAGCCTTTTGAAGTAAACAGGAGTCCAGCCGGTCTTATTGGCCACCATCATCACGGTGTCTGTAGGCTTTTCTATGGTGACAGTGTGATATACGGTTCCCCCGCCAAGTTTATTAGCTCCCCTCCGGGTGCAGTAAGTCCTGCAAGCAGTAGTCTACTCCTTCGGGACACACTATTGTTGTTTTATGAGAGAAACTCCAGGTCAAGTGATGTTCACACGAGTCGTCATGGTGCCCTGTTGCCCCCGGTTATCTCTCTGGATGTTGGAGTTGGAGGGCCTCCTCACTCGAGGTCGGTGTGCCCACGGAGCGAACCCTGCAACTTCAGGGCATGGTTGGTGATTAGGATCACCACGTGGGGTCCTTTTCCCTTAGGAGGGAGGTGGCCTTTTGGGCTGCTGATTTCCAGGTTTTTAGATACCGCCAGTATCTTGGCCAGATGTGGCAGTGGGCCAAGCCCCTTGGTGACTGTAGTTTATCCTACTTGGATGGCATTCTTGCATTGTTCCATTTCAAGTGGTCCCAGTTTTTGCACTAATTCTGCAATGGCGATTCACCTTTCACCGGGAGTGTAAAGGTCAAAGGGTTTAGCTCAATTAGGGAGTTCCAGGGCAAGGGTCTGAATTGACTGCTCTTTCCATTCTTGAAAGGCCACTTCTGGATTCTGTTCAAAAGGATCATCATCTTTTCCTTTCAGTGTTTCATATAGAGGCCCAGCTAGTAGACTGTAGTTAGGGATCCAGAAGCAGCAAACCCTGGCCTCCCCAGGAACACCTAAGCTGTCTTCTCGTTTTAGAAAGGGGTAAGGCTGCAAATGGTTTCTTCCTTTTCCTGGGATGGGATTCTCTGACCTTGTGTGAGAATGAAGCCCAGGCAGGTCACCGCAGTCTGTGATATTTGAGCTTTTTCTTGGACAACTTCTATCCTTTATTGGCTTGGTAGTTCAGAGGCCTCCTTAGTAGGGCTGGCGATCAGAATGTCATCTGCATATTGAAGGAGGGTTTCCTTTTCCAGAGGTAGAACTTTTCGGTCTTTAGCTAAGCTTTCCCCAAAGATGGTGTGGGAATTTTTGAACCCTTGGGGCAAGACGGCCCGGAAGTATTGTTTTAGTTGTATGTTGAGTCCTGCCACTCACAAGCCAAAATTTCTTGTGACTCTGGGACTAATGGAATACAAAAGAAGGCATCATTGAAGACTAATACAGAATACCATGTCCTGGTGGTTGGTAGAATGACCAGCAGGGTGTAGGAATCAGGAGCAACTGGAGGTATATCCTCGGTGGCTTCACTGACTGTCCTGACATCCTTTACCAGGTCCCCAGCAGCCCATGGGGCTCTCGTGGTCAGGTCAATCCCAGGATATGGAGCTCTCCTGGGCAGGTACCCCACCCCCAACCCAGCCCACGGGGCTCTCATGGTCAGGCCCCTCCCAGGATACAGAGCTACCCTTGCAGGTACCGTGGCAGGGCTGGGCACACAGGAACTGTGCACATAGCCCTCATTGAAGAGCACCCCCAGCTCACCTGTCGCTCAGAGCTGACACAGAGCACCTCAGAGCAGGACTTGAACTAACAGACAGCAGCTCCAACAGGTCTGTGACCCTGGGCATCACTCTGTGTGGCCTCCCTCCACCTGGTCTTCCAGAGACTTCCACTGCACCCAGGGCACCAGGCCTCTGTCTCCAACCACCACCCACCCCTCCTCTCCCTGACTCCTGGGTTCCTCTCATTAGGAGAGGGTTTTCTTGAAGTTGTCTCCCACTCATGGGCCAGATAAAATGATTAGAAAACAAGCCAAAGCTGCAGCCCCTTGTCTATCCTGACTCTCAGGAGCCCACACCTGTTCCTTGGACCAGGCCGGTTCAGCAAGTTCCATTTTCTGCAACTGTGAGCCCCTGAGGGGTGATGATTGGCTGACCTGGCAGTGCCGGCCAGCCCTCCCCAGGTGTGCCTGGGTTGAGATCAATATAAATACCACTCCAGGCAGCAAAAGCCCGTGCAGCTGTGCCTGACGCCATTTTCTCTGCCCTGTCAGCAGTCTCGGGGCTGGGCTGGTGGGAGGGAGTGAGAGGCCATGGCTTTGTGGGTGGCCCAGTGTGAGTGTGGCTCTGCTGGACTTTCTGCAGCAGTTGCCAGGCTGCCACCTGCTAAAGAAGAGGATGTGTCACCCATACCTGCTGCTGGAATGTCTCCCTGGGCAGAGGTGAGGAAGGAAAAAAGCAGTGGGGGCAGGGACAGGACGGGTATCTCAGGCAGGGAAATGGAAATCTTCCAGAAGAGCACCCAGAGCCAGGACCATCTTGGCTGGCCTGCAGGCACCAAGTCAGCTGGCATGCTGTCACTCGTGTGGCTCCATGGCCCTTCCTCTAGGCTTTCAAGTCCTTGTATATATTCAGGTGTTTTACCTGGGAAGGGTGGGAACAGTTCAGCAGCAACTGGCCTGGGGCTCAGCTCACGTTTACTCACAGATGCCTCGGCACGGTGCCCCAGCTTTGTAATGAGGAAGCTTGTTGTGTGGGGGCTGCTGGCTGAATGGGAGACGATTCCCCACCACTGACCAACTTCAGAATTGTTTACAACTGGAGCAAGTGCCCTGATACGGTTTTCCTCTGAGTAACTGGTGGGTTCTGTTTTTTTTTTTTCTCTTTTTCGTTTTTGGTTCAAGGTAGATTTTATTCCTCTTTTTTGTATTTACAGATATAAGCATGGAAATAATTTATTCATATAAATACATGTATGTGAAGGGAATAATTGTTTTTTCTGTTTTATTTTTTAAATTTTATTTCTTTTTAATTTTGAATTTTATTTTATATTTTTATACAGCAGGTTCTTATTGGTTATCTATTTTATACATATAAATGTTTACATGCCAATCCCAATCGCTCAACTCCTCCCACCACCACCCCTCCAAGAGCTTTCCCCCCTTGTTGTCCATACGATTGTTGTCTACATCTGTTGCTCTATTTATGCCTTGCAAAATGGTTAATCTGTACAGTTTTTCTTTCCACATAGATGCATGAATATACAAGATTTGTTTTTCTCTTTCTGACTGACTTCACTCTGTATGACAGTCTCTAGATCCATCGACGTCTCTACAAATGACCCAATTTCATTCCTTTCATGGCTTAGTAATATTCCATTTTATATATGTACCACATCTTTATGCATTCGTCTGTCTGTGGGCATTTAGGTTGCTTCCATTACCTCGATATTGTAAATAGTGATGCAATGAACATTGCGGTGAATGTCTCTTTTTGATTTATGGTTTTGTCTGGGTATATGTCCAGTACTGGGATTGCTGTATCATATGGTAATTCTATTATTAGTTTCTTAAGAAACTCCATATTGTTCTCCATAGTGACTGTATCAATTTATATTCCCAACAATAGTGGAAGAGGCTTCCTTTTCTCCACACCCTTTCCAGCATTTGTTGTTTGTAGATTTTCAGATGATGCCCATTCTAACAGGTGTGAGGTGATACCTCATTGTTGAGTCCATTTCGTTGAGCAAGGGGTAGGTCTTGTCTATTACATATTTGGCTTATGGAACGGTATCTGTGCTAATTTCAAACTCTGGTTTTATACAGCACCCCAACTCACCTTTCCCCTTAAGCAAGCATAAGTTGGTTTTCTAAACTTGAGACCCTGTTCTGTTTTGTAATTCAGTTCATGTGTAGCCAAGTTTACATTCCGTGCATTAGTGATACCTTATGATGTTTCTTTTTCTGTGTGACTTATTTCACTTAGAATCATCGTGCCTCAATCCACTCATTATGCTGGTACAGGCCTGGTGACACAGATTTCATTGCTGAGTGGTATTCTGTTGTACGTAAGTACCGCAACTTCTTTATCAATTATTTGTTCTCTGGGATATTTAACTTGTACCATAGAAGAGGTTCCTGTAAACAGAGCCGTCCCAAATTTTGGGGTGGCTGTGTCTTTTTGATTTTAATTTCCCTAAGCTATAGGACCATAAGTGGAAATGCCCTAGACTCTGTTGCTTTGTTTTTGAGATGTATCAGGAAACACCATACACTTCTCCAGAGTGGCTGTTGGCAATTTACATCCCGCCCATCAGCATAACAAGGCTCCTTTTTCCCCATGGCCTGTCTTGCCTTTCTGGATTTTACACTTTTCACAGATGGCCCTTTAGACCGGGGGGAAGTGGCACTTCATAGTAGTTCGGATTTCCATTGCAAGCTTGCTTGGTTTGCCAAAAAGGGCGTATGTGTTTCTTCCTGAATATATTCAGGAAAAAACTCATATGCCGTTTTTTGCCAAGTGCATCATTGTCGATGTTCTGCCTCTTTTCCTATGCTTTAAATGCAAATCCAGTCTACCTCCTGAAATTGGTTTCCTGCAATTCTGCCCCGCTTTCAAGTCCTCTTCGCAGCCTTACTTCAATATATTTTTGGAAGTTATCTGACATTTATAACTCTGCAGGCTTGTGAATTACAGGGCCCCTGAGCTCCTTTCTTCAACTCGCTTTCTTGTGAGCTGGCCGCAAACCGGCAAGGCTGCTTCAGGCCCTAATCTGCTTCTGGCAGGGCACGCTGAGCCTTTGTTTAATTCCTCTTCCTGGTGGGAAATGAGTGTTAAATATGCCCGTCCAGACACCTACCTCACTCTCAACCCCTTGGTGATGTGGGTCCTCTGGTTTGTGGCCACCTTTGCTGGGTTCCTCACCTTTCGATGATGTGGCCCCACTAGTGTGAGGACACTCCTGCCTGGTTCTCATCCACGTGGTTATGTGGAAGCCCTGGTGAGAGTCTGTTCCTGGCTGTGTTCCTCACCCTTCTGTGAGGGAGACCCTCTGCTGATAGGTCACTCCTGCATGGCTGGCACACATTGCCTTGGTGAAGTCAGCCTTGTGGTGGCAGTTGGAGCGTGCTGGGAATCTCCTCCCCCCGGTGATGAGGGCCCTCTTGCGTCAGGCCCTAACTGCTGGGCTCACCAACTTTTCTTAGTGAGCCCAGTGATGCTTTGGCACTCCTCTTAGGATCCCATCTCCATGGGGATGTGGGCCTTCTGCTCTGAGGTCCCAACGGCTGGGTTGTTCACATTTTCATCATGTGGGCTCTCTGGTGTTAGTTCACAGAGGCCTGGATCCCATAGCCTCTGTGCTCTTGGCCGCCTGCTGGGAGGTTCCAACTGCTGGATTCCTCACTTTTTTAATTTTTTGGGCCCTCTGTTGTGAGGATCCTCCTGCCTGCCTCACTCCCAGCCCCTTCGTGATGTGTGTCGTCTGGTTTGAGGCCACATGTGCTGGGTTCCTCACCTTTCGATGATGTGGGACCAATGGTCTTAGGAGACTCCTGCCTGGTTCCCATCCCCTTGGTGATGTGGGCCCTCTGTTGAGAGTCTGATCCTGGCTGGGTTCCACACCCATCTGTGAGGTGGGCCTTCTGCTGTGAGGTCACTCCTGCCTGGCTTGCTCACCTCGCCTTGTGGACATGAGCCCTCTGGTGGCACTTGGAGCCTGCTGGGAGCCTCCTCCCCTCGGTGATGAGAGCCCTCTGGCGTCAGGCCCTAACTGCTGGGCTCCCCACATTTTGTGATGTGCGCCCAGTGGTGCGAGGACACTCCAGCCAGGTTCACATCCCCATTGGGATGTGGGCCTTCTGCTCTGAGGTCCCAACGCCTGGGTTGCTCACAGTTTCATGATGTGGGCTCTCTGCTGTTAGTTCACTCCTGCCTGCATCCCATAGCTTCTGTGCTCTCGGCCGCCTGCTGGGAGGTTCCAACTGCTGGATTCCTCACCTTTCTTATTCTTTGGGCGCTCTGTTTTTAGGCTACTCCTGCCTGCCTCACTCCCATTCCCTTTGTGATATGTGTCCTCTGATTTGAGGCCACATGTGCTGGGTTCCGCACCTTTCGATGATGTGACCCCACTGGAGGGAAGACAGTCCTGACTGGTTCCCATCCCCTTGCTGATGTGGGCCCTCAGGTGAGAGTCTGATCCTGGCTGGGTTCCTCACCCTTCTGTGAGGTGGGCCCTCTGCTGTGAGGTCAATCATGCCTGTCTGGCGCACGTCACCTTGGTGACGTGGGCCCTCTGTAGCAGTTGGAGTGTGCTGGGATCCTCCTCCCCTCGGTGATGAGGGCCCTCTTGCCTTAGGCCATAACTGCTGGGCTCCCCACATTTTCTGATGTGCGCCAAGTGAGTGAGGACACTCTTGCCAGGTTCCCATCCCCATGGGGATATGGGCCTTCTGCTCTGAGGTCAAAACGGCTCGCTTGCTCACAGTACCATGATGTGGGCCCTCTACTATGAGTTCACTCTGGCAAGGATCCCTTATCATCGGTGCTCTGAGCCGCCTGCTGGGAGGTTCCAACTGCTGGATTCCTCAACTTTTTTATTCTATGTGCCCTCTGTTGTGAGGCTCCTCCTGCCTGCCTCACTGCCAGCCCCTTGGTGATGACTGTCCTATGGCTTGAGGCCACATGTGCTGCATTCCTCACCTTTCGATGATGTGGCCCCACTCGTGTGAGGACACTCCTGCCTGGTTCCCATCCCCTTGGTGAGGTGGGCCCTCTGGCAAGAGTCTAATGCTGGCTGGGTTCCTCAACGTTCTGTGAGGTAGGCCCTCTGCTGTGAGGTCACTCCTGCCTGGCTGGCACACATCACCTTGGAGACGTGAGCCCTCTGGTGGCAGTTGGAGCATGCAGGGTGCCTCCTCCTCTCGGTGATGATGGCCCTCTGGCGTCAGGCCCTAAATGGTGGGCTCCCCACATTTTCTCATGTGCTCCCAGTGGTGCGAGGACACTCCAGCCAGGTTCCCATTCCCATGGGGATGTTGGCCTTCTGCGCTGAGGTCCCAACGCCTGGGTTGCTCACAGTTATATGATGTGGGCCCTCTGATGTGAGTTCACTGTGGCCTGAATCCCATAGCCTCGGTGTTCTGGCCCGCCTGCTGGAAGGTCTAAATGCTGGAATCCTCACGTTTTTTATATTATGTGCCCTGTGTTGTGAGGCTACTCCTGCCTGCCTCACTCCAAGGCCCTTGGTGATGTGGGTCCTCTGGTTTGAGGACACATGTGCTGGGTTCCTCACCTTAAGATGATGAGACCCCACTGGTGTGAGGATAATCCTGACTGGTTCCCATCCCCTTTGTGATGTGGGCCCTCTGGTGAGAGTCTGATCCTGGCTGGGTTCCTCACCCATCTGTGAGGTGGGCCCTCTACTATCAGGTAACTCTTGCCTGGCTGGCTCACCTCGCCTTGTGGACCTGAGCCCTCTGGTGGCACTTGGACCCTGCTGGGAGCCTCCTCACCTCTGTGATGAGGGCCCTCTGACGTCAGGCCCTAACTGCTGGGCTCCCCAACTTTTCTTAGTGAGCCCAGTGATGCTCAGGCACTCCTCTTAGGTTCCCATCTCCATGGGGATGTGGGCCTTCTGCTCTGAGGTCCCAACGGCTGGGTTGATCACAATTTCATGATGTGGGCTCTCTGGTGTTAGTTGACTGTGGCCTGGATCCCATAGCCTCTGTGCTCTGGGCCGCCTGCTGGGAGGTTCCAACTGCTCGATTCCTCAACTTTTGTATTCTATGGGTCCTGTGTTGTGATGCTCCTCCTGCCTGCCTCACTCGCAACCCCTTCGTGATGTGGGTCCTCTGGTTTGAGGCTACATGTGCTGGGTTCCGCAACTTTCAATGATGTGGCCCCACTGGTGTGAGGACACTCCTGCCTGGTTCCCATCCCCTTGGTGATGTGGGCCTTCTGGTGAAGTCTTATCATGGCTGGGCTCCTCACTCTTCTGTGAGGTAGGCCCTCTGCTGTGAGGTCAATCCTGCCTGACTTGCACACATCACCTTGGCGACGTGGGCCCTCTGTTGGCACATGGAACCTGCTGGGAGCCTCCTGTCCTCGGTGATGACGGCCCTCTAGCATCAGGCTCTAACTGCTGGGCTCCCCACGTTTTCTGATGTGAGCCCAGTGATGCCAGGACACTCCTGTCAGGTTCCCATCCCCATGGGGATGTGGGCTTTCTGCTCTGAGGTCCCAACGCCTGGGTTGCTCACAGTTTCATGATGTGGGCTCTCTGCTGTTAGTTCACTCCTGCCTGCATCCCATAGCTTCTGTGCTCTCGGCCACCTGCTGGGAGGTTCCAAATGCTGGATTCCTCACCTTTTTTATTCTTTGGGCCCTCTGTTTTTAGGCTACTCCTACCTGCCTCACTCCCATCCCCTTTGTGATGTATGTCCTCTGATATGAGGCCACATGTGCTGGGTTCCTCACCTTTCGATGATGTGGCCCCACTGGTGGGAGGACAGTCCTGACTGGTTCCCATCCCCTTGTTGTTGTGGGCCCTCTGGTGAGAGTCTCATCCTGCCTCGGTTCCTCACACTTCTGTGAGATAGGCCCTCTGCTGTGAGGTCACTACTGCCTGGCTGGCGCATGCCACCTTGTAGACGTGGGCCCTCTGTTGGCAGTTGGAACCTGCTGGGAGTCTCCTCCCCTCAGTTATGAGGGCCCCCTGGCGTCAGGCCCTAACTGCTGGGCTCCTAACATTTTCTGATATGTGCTAAGTGGTGCAAAGCCACACCTGCCAGGTTCCCATCCCAATGGGGATGTGGGCCTTCTGTTCTGAGGTCCCAACGGCTGGGCTGCTCACAGGTTCATGATGTGGGCCCTCTGCTGTGAGTTCACTGCGGCCTGGATCCCATAGCCTCGGTGCTCTGGGCCACTTGCTGGGAGGTTCCAACTGCTCGATTCCTCAACTTTTATATTCTATGGACCCTGTGTTGTGAGGCCGGTTCTGCCAGCCTCATTCCGACCCCTTGGTGATGTGGTTCCTCTATTTGAGGACACATGTGCTGGGATCCTCACCTTTCAATGATGTTGTCCCACTGGTGTGGGGACACTCCTGCCTGGTTCCCATCCCCTTGGTGATGTGGGCCCTCTGGTGAGAGTCTGATCCTGGCTGTGTTCCTCACCCTTCTGTGAGGTGGGCCCTCTGCTGTGAGGTCACTCCTGCCAGGCTGGCACACATCGCCTTGGCGACGTTGGCCCTCTGGTGGCAGCTGGAGCCTGCTGGGAGCCTCCTCCTCTCGGTGATGAGTGCCCTCTAGCGTCAGGCCCTAACTTCTGAGCACCCCACGTTTTCTGATGTGAGCCCAGTGATGCCAGGACACTTCTGTCATGTTCCCATCACCATGGGGATGTGGGCCTTCTGCTCTGAGGTCCCAATGTCTGGGTTCATGATGTGGGCTGTCTGGTGTTAGTTCACTCTGGCCTGGATCCCCTAGCCTCTGTGCTCTGGGCCGCCTGCTGGGAGGTTCCAACTGCTGGATTCCTCACCTTTCTTATTTTTGGGCCCTCTGTTATGAGGCTCCTCCTGCCTGCCTCACTCCCAGCCCCTTGGTGATGTGTGTCCTATGGTTTGAAGCCACATGTTCTGGGTTCCTCACCTTTAGATGATGTGGTCCTACTCATGTGAGGACACTCCTGCCTGGTTCAATTCAATTTGGTGATGTGGGCCCTCTGGTGTGAGTCTGATCCTGACTGGGTTCGTCACACTTCTCTGAGGTGGGCCCTCTGCTGTGAGGTCATTCGTGCCTGGTTGGCACACATCGCCTTGGCGACGTCAGCCCTCTGGTGGCAGTTGGAGCCTGCTGGGAGCCTCCTTCCCTTGGTGATGAGGGTCCTCTGGCGTCAGGCCCTAACTGCTGGTCGCCCAAAATTTTCTGATATGTTCTCAGTGGTGCGAGGACACTCCTACCAGATTTCCATCCCCATGGGGATGTGGGCCTCCTGCTCTGAGGTCCCAATGGCTGGGTTGCTCAGTTTCATGACATGGGCCCTCTTCTGTGAGTTCACTGTGGCCTGGATCCCATAGCCTCAGTGCTCTGGGCCACCTGCTGGGAGGTTCCAAATGCTGGATTCCTCACTTTTTTATTCTATGGGCCCAGTGTTGTGAGGCTACTCCTGCCTGCCTCACTCCGAGGCCTTTGGTGATGTGGGTCCTCTGGTTGGAGGACACATGTGCTGAGTACCTCACATTTCGATGATGTGGCCCCACTGGTGTGAAGACACTCCTGCCTGGTTCCCATCCCCATGGTGATGTGGGCCCTCTGGTGAGAGTCTGATGTTGGCTGGGTTTCTCACCCTTCTGTGAGGTGGGACCTCTGCTGTTGGGTAACTCCTGCCTGGCTTGCTCACGTTGCCTTGGCAATGTGAGCCCTCAGGTGGCAGTTGGAGCCTGCTGGGAATCTCCGCCCCTCAGTTATGAGAGCTCTGGATAAAACACATATGCCCTTTTTTGCCAAGTGCATTATTTTCCAAGTTCTGTCTCTTTTCCTATGCTTTAAGAGCGACTCCCGTGTACCTTCTGAAATCGGTTTCCAGCAATCTGCCCCGCATTCAAGTCCTCTTCGCAGCCTTACTTCAGTATAATTTTGGATGATAGCTGTCATTTATAACTCTGCAGGTTTGTGAATTACAGTGCCCATGAGCTCCTTTCTTCAACTCTCTTTCTTGTGAGCTGGCCTCAACACCGCATGATTCCTACAGGCCCTAGCGTGGTTCCGGCATGGCATGTTGAGCCTTTGTTTAATTCCTCCTCCTGGTGGGAAATGAGAGTTAAATTTGCCTGTCCAGACACCTCCAGCTAATCTCTCATTGGTTCTCCCTATTCCTGTTCATTTCCCACAGAAATTGCAAACTGGGCCAAACAGGAGGTTAAAGGCACTGACTCTCCAAGTGGGGAGAGTGTTAGTAAAGCATCTGGAATGTTGCACCCGAGTACCAGGGACAAACTGAGACACATTTGAACACGTTTCCTGATCACATGGTGGATCATACTCTGCGTGCCATATGCATGTTTTAGCTGAAGGAAGAATCCCTTAAACCTGGAGAGTTGAGACCCATGGAATGGGTACCATGCAATATGACTTCAAAGGGTCTGCATTTGCTCACCGAACTCCACCAATCCTATCACTGCTGCGTTTATGCTGCTGTACACATGCTTGATTCTCTTTCGGAGACGTATAAATCCATAGGTTTTAAGATTCTTACTAGTCAGGTATATTCTTAGGCGTTTAATATGGGGTGTTGAGTCCACTTCGTTGAGCAAGGAGTAGCTCTTGTCTATTACATATTTGGCTTATGGAATGGTATCTGTGCTAATTTCAATCTGGTTTTATGCAGCACTCCAACTCACCTTTCCCCTTAAGCAAGCATAAGTTGGTTTTCTACATTTGAAACCCTGTTCTGTTTTGTAATTCAGTTCCTGGGTAGCCAAGTTTACATTCCGTGTAGTAAAGATATCTTATGATGTTTCTTTTTCTGTGTAACTTATTTCACTTAGAATCATCATACCTGAATCCACTCATTATGCTGCTACGGGCCTGATGACATAGATTTCATTGCTGAGTGATATTGCATTGTACGTAAGTACCAAAACTTCTTTATCCATTTTTCGCTTTTTTGTGATATTGAAATTGTACAGTAAATGAGGTTCTTGTAAATAGAGCCATCCCAAGCTGTACGGTGGCTGTGTTTTTGATTTTAATTTCCCTAAGCTATAGGACCATAAGTGGAAGCGCCCTAGGCTCTGTTGCTTTGTTTTTTAGATATTTCAGGAAACACCATACACTTCTCCAGAGTGGCTGTTGGCAATTTACATCTCGCCCATCAGCATAACAAGGCTCCCAGTTCTCCATAGCCTGTCCTGCCTTTCTGGATTTTACACTTTTTTCAGATGGCCCTTTTGACCGGGGGGCTGTGAGACTTCATTTTACTGCAGATTTCATTTGCAAGCTTGCTTTGTTGGCCAAAAATGCCGTATGCGTTTTTTCCTGAATATATACAGGAAAAACGCATACGCCCTTTTTGGCAAAGTGCATCATTGTGGACGTTCTGCCTCTTTTCCTATGCTTTACATGCAATTCCAGTCTACCTCCTGAAATCGGTTTCCTGCAATTCTGCCCCGCTTTCAAGTCCTCTTGGCAGCCTTACTTCAATATATTTTTGGAC
Source organism: Lagenorhynchus albirostris (assembly GCF_949774975.1). NCBI lineage: Eukaryota > Metazoa > Chordata > Mammalia > Artiodactyla > Delphinidae > Lagenorhynchus > Lagenorhynchus albirostris. The sequence goes on along the minus strand of NC_083095.1, from coordinate 106,393,606 downwards.
GATAGCTGTCATTTATAACTCTGCAGTTTTGTGAATCACAGTGCCCCTGAACTCCCTTCTTCAACTCGCTTTTTTGTGAGCTGGCCGCAACACCGCAGGACGGTTCAGGCCCTAGTGTGGTTCCGGCATGGCATGTTGAGCCTTTGGTTAATTCCTCTTCCTGGTGGGAAATGAGAGTTAAATTTTCCCGTCCAAACACCTCCAGGTAGTCTCTCATTGGTTCTCCCTATTCCTGTTCATCTTCCGCAGAAATTGCAAACTGGGCCAAACAGGACGTTAAAGGCACTGACTCTCCAAGTGGGGAGAGTGTTAGTAAAGCGTCTGGAATGTTGCACCCGAGTACCAGGGGACGAAAACTGAGACACATTTGAACACGTTTCCCGATCACACGGTGGATCATACTCTAGGTTCCACATGCATGTTTTAGCTGAAGGAAAAATCCCTTAAACCTGGAGAGTTGAGACCCATGGAATGGGTACCATGCAATATGACTATAAAGGGTCTGCATTTGCTCACCGAACCTCACCAATCCTATAACTGCTGAGTTTATGCTGCTGTACACACGCTTGATTCTCTTTCAGAGACATGTAAATCCATAGGTTTTAAGATTCTTACTAGTCAGGTATATTCTTAGGCGTTTAATATGGGGTGTTGAGTCCACTTCGTTGAGCAAGGAGTAGCTCTTGTCTATTACATATTTGGCTTATGGAACGGTATCTGTGCTAATTTCAATCTCTGGTTTTATGCAGCACCCCAACTCACCTTTCCCCTTAAGCAAGCATAAGTTGGTTTTCTACATTTGAGACCCTGTTCTGTTTTGTAATTCAGTTCCTGTGTAGCCAAGTTTACAATCCGTGTATTAGTGATATCTTATGATGTTTCTTTTTCTGTGTGACTTATTTCACTTAGAATCATTGTATATGAATCCACTCATATGGTGCTACGGGCCTGATGATATAGATTTCATTGCTGAGTGATATTGCATTGTACGTAAATACCACAAATTCTTTATTCATTTTTCGCTTTCTGTGATATTGAACTTGTACCATAAACGAGGATCTTGTAAACAGAGCCGTCCCAAAATTGGGGTGGCTGTGTCTTTTTGATTTGAATTTCCCTAAGCTATAGGACCATAAGTGGAAGTGCCCTAGGCTCTGTTGCTTTGTTTTTTAGATGTTTCAGGAAACACCATACACTTCTCCAGAGTGGCTGTTGGCAATTGACATCCCGCCCATCAGCATAACAAGGCTCCCAGTTCTCCATGGCCTGTCCTGCCTTTCTGGATTTTACACTTTTTTCAGATGGCCCTTTTGCCCGGGGGGCAGTGAGACTTCATTGTAGTGCAGATTTCCTTTGCAAGCTTGCTTCGTTGGCCAAAAAGGGCGTATGCGTTTTTTCCTGAATATATTCAGGAAAAAACGCATACGCCCTTTTTGGCCAAGTGCATCATTGTGGACGTTCTGCCTCTTTTCCTATGCTTTTCATGCAATTCCAGTCTACCTCCTGAAATCGGTGTCCTGCAATTCTGCCCCGCTTTCAAGTGCTCTTGGCAGCCTTACTTCAATATATTTTTGGACGATAGCTGTCATTTATAACTCTGCAGGTTTGTGAATGACAGTGCCCCTGAGCTCCTTTCTTCAACTCTCTTTATTGTGAGCTGGCCGCAACACCGCAAGATTGCTTCAGGCCCTAGTGTGGTTCCGGCACGGCAAGCTGAGCCTTTGGTTAATTCCTCTTCCTGGTGGGAAATGAGAGTTAAATTTGCCCGTCCAGACACCTCCAGCTAGTCTCTCATTGGTTCTCCCTATTCCTGTTCATTTCCCGCAGAAATTGCAAACTGGGACAAACAGGAGGTTAAAGGCACTGACTCTCCAAGTGGGGAGAGTGTTAGTAAAGCGTCTGGAATGTTGCACCCGAGTACCAGGGGACGAAAACTGAGACACATTTGAACACGTTTCCCGATCACACGGTGGATCATACTCTGGGTTCCATATGCATGTTTTAGCTGAAGGAAGAATCCCTTAAACCTGGAGAGTTGAGACCCATGGAATGGGTACCATGCAATATGACTTCAAAGGGTCTGCATTTGCTCACCAAAACTTACCAATCCTATCACTGCTGCGTTTATGCTGCTGTACACACGCTTGATTCCTTTTTGGAGACATATAAATCCATAGGGTTTAAGATTCTTACTAGTCAGGTATATTTTTAGGCGTTTAATATGGTGTGTTGAGTCCAATTCGTTGAGCAAGGAGAGCTCTTGTCTATTACATATTTGGCTTATGGAACGGTATCTGTGCTAATTTCAATCTCTTGTTTTATGCAGCACCCCAACTCACCTTTCCCCTTAAGCAAGCATAAGTTGGTTTTCTACATTTGAGACCCTGTTCTGTTTTGTAATTCAGTTCCTGGGTAGCCAAGTTTACATTCCGTGTATTAGTGATACCTTATGATGTTTCTTTTTCTGTGTGACTTATTTCACTTAGAATCATCGTATCTGAATCCACTCATTATGTTGCTATGGGCCTGATGACATAGATTTCATTGCTGAGTGATATTGCATTGTACGTAAATACCACAAATTCTTTATTCATTTTTCGCTTTCTGTGATATTGAACTTGTACCATAAACGAGGATCTTGTAAACAGAGCCGTCCCAAACTTTGGGGTGGCTTTGACTTTTTGATTTGAATTTCCCTAAGCTATAGGAGCATAAGTGGAAGTGCCCTAGGCTCTGTTGCTTTGTTTTTTAGATGTTTCAGGAAACACCATACACTTCTCCAGAGTGGCTGTTGGCAATTTACATCCCGCCCATCAGCATAACAAGGCTCCCAGTTCTCCATGGCCTGTCCTGCCTTTCTGGGTTTACAGTTTTTCAGATGGCCCTTTTGCCCAGGGGGCAGTGAGACTTCATTGTAGTGCAGATTTCCTTTGCAAGCTTGCTTGGTTGGCCAAAAAGGGCGTATGCGTTTTTCCTGAATATATTCAGGAAAAAACGCATACGCCCTTTTTGGCCAAGTGCATCATTGTGGACGTTCTGCCTCTTTTCCTATGCTTTTCATGTAATTCCAGTCTACCTCCTGAAATCGGTGTCCTGCAATTCTGCCCCGCTTTCAAGTCCTCTTGGCAGCCTTACTTCAATATATTTTTGGACGATAGCTGTCATTTATAACTCTGCAGGTTTGTGAATGACAGTGCCCCTGAGCTCCTTTCTTCAATTCGCTTTCCTGTGAGCTGGCCGCAACACCGCAGGATCGCTTCAGGCCCTAGTGTGGTTCCGGCACGGCAAGCTGAGCCTTTGGTTAATTCCTCTTCCTGGTGGGAAATGAGAGTTAAATTTGCCCGTCCAGACACCTCCAGCTAGTCTCTCATTGGTTATCCCTATTACTGTAAATTTCCCGCAGAAATTGCCAACTGGGCCAAACAGGAGGTTAAAGGCACTGACTCTCCTAGTGGGGAGAGTGTTAGTAAAGCGTCTGGAATGTTGCACCCGTGTACCAGGGGACGAAAACTGAGACACATTTGAACACGTTTTGCGATCACACGGTGGATCATACTCTGGGTTCCACATGCATGTTTTACCTGAAGGAGGAATCCCTTAAACCTGGAGAGTTGTGACCCATGGAATGGGTACCATGCAATATGATTTCAAAGGGTCTGCATTTGCTCACCGAAACTCACCAATCCTATCACTGCTGCATATATGCTGCTGTACACACGCTTGATTCCTTTTCGGAGACATATAAATCCATAGGTTTTAAGATTCTTACTATTCAGGTATATTTTTAGGCGTTTAATATGGGGTGTTGAGTCCACTTCGTTGAGCAAGGAGTAGCTCTTGTCTATTACATATTTGGCTTATGGAACGGTATCTGTGCTAATTTCAATCTCTGGTTTTATGCAGCACCCCAACTCACCTTTCCCCTTAAGCAAGCATAAGTTGGTTTTCTACATTTGAGACCCTGTTCTGTTTTGTAATTCAGTTCCTGAGTAGCCAAGTTTACATTCCGTGTATTAGTGATACCTTATGATGTTTCTTTTTCTGTGTGACTTATTTCACTTAGAATCATCGTAGCTGAATCCACTCATTATGTTGCTATGGGCCTGATGACATAGATTTCATTGCTGAGTGATATTGCATTGTACGTAAATACCACAAATTCTTTATTCATTTTTTGCTTTCTGTGATATTGAACTTGTACCGTAAACGAGGATCTTTTAAACAGTGCTGGCCCAAACATTGGGGTGGCTGTGTCTTTTTTATTTTAATTTCCCTAAGCTATAGGAGCATAAGTGGAATTGCCCTAGGCTCTGTTGCTTTGTTTTTTAGATGTTTCAGGAAACACCATACATTTCTCCAGAGTGGCTGTTGGCAATTTACATCCCGCCCATCAGCATAACAAGGCTCCCAGTTCTTCATGGCCTGTCCTGCCTTTCTGGATTTTACACTTTTTTCAGATGGCCCTTTTGCTCGGGGGGCAGTGAGACTTCATTGTAGTGCAGATTTCCTTTGCAAGCTTGCTTGGTTGGCCAAAAAGGGCGTATGCGTTTTTTCCTGAATATATTCAGGAAAAAACGCTTACGCCCTTTTTGGCCAAGTGCATCATTTGGACGTTCTGCCTCTTTTCCTATGCTTTTCATGTAATTCCAGTCTACCTCCTGAAATCGGTGTCCTGCAATTCTGCCCCGCTTTCATGTCCTCTTGGCAGCCTTACTTCAATATATTTTTGGACGATAGCTGTCATTTATAACTCTGCAGGTTTGTGAATGACAGTGCCCCTGAGCTCCTTTCTTCAACTCGCTTTCGTGTGAGCTGGCCGCAACACCGCAGGATTGCTTCAGGCCCTAGTGTGGTTCCAGCATGGCAAGCTGAGCCTTTGTTTAATTCCTCTTCCTGGTGGGAAATGAGAGTTAAATTTGCCCGTCCAGACACCTCCAGCTAGTCTCTCATTGGTTCTCCCTATTCCTGTTCATTTCCCGCAGAAATTGCAAACTGGGCCAAACAGGAGGTTAAAGGCACTGACTCTCCAAGTGGGGAGAGTGTTAGTAAAGCGTCTGGAATGTTGCACTCGAGTACCAGGGGACGAAAACTGAGACATATTTGAACACGTTTCCCAATCACACGGTGGATCATACTCTGGGTTCCACATGCATGTTTTACCTGAAGGAGGAATCCCTTAAACCTGGAGAGTTGTGACCCATGGAATGGGTACCATGCAATATGACTTCAAAGGGTCTGCATTTGCTCACCGAAACTCACCAATCCTATCACTGCTGCGTTTATGCTGCTGTACACACGCTTGATTCCTTTTCGGAGACATATAAATCCATAGGTTTTAAGATTCTTACTATTCAGGTATATTTTTAGGCGTTTAATATGGGGTGTTGAGTCCACTTCGTTGAGCAAGGAGTAGCTCTTGTCTATTACATATTTGGCTTATGGAACGGTATCTGTGCTAATTTCAATCTCTGGTTTTATGCAGCACCCCAACTCACCTTTCCCCTTAAGCAAGCATAAGTTGGTTTTCTACATTTGAGACGCTGTTCTGTTTTGTAATTCAGTTCCTGTGTAGCCAAGTTTACATTTTGTGTATTAGTGATGCCTTATGATATTTCTTTTTCTGTGTGACATATTTCACTTAGAATCATCGTACCTGAATCCACTCATTATGCAGCTACGGGCCTGATGACATAGATTTCATTGCTGAGTGATATTGCATTGTACGTAAGTACCACAAATTCTTTATTCATTTTTCGCTTTCTGTGATATTGAACTTGTACCGTAAACGAGGATCTTGTAAACAGAGCCGTCCCAAAATTGGGGTGGCTGTGTCTTTTTGATTTGAATTTCCCTAAGCTATAGGACCATAAGTGGAAGTGCCCTAGGCTCTGTTGCTTTGTTTTTTAGATGTTTCAGGAAACACCATACACTTCTCCAGAGTGGCTGTTGGCAATTGACATCCCGCCCATCAGCATAACAAGGCTCCCAGTTCTCCATGGCCTGTCCTGCCTTTCTGGATTTTACATTTTTTTCAGATGGCCCTTTTGCCCGGGGGGCAGTGAGACTTCATTGTAGTGCAGATTTCCTTTGCAAGCTTGCTTCGTTGGCCAAAAAGGGCGTATGCGTTTTTTCCTGAATATATTCAGGGAAAAACGCATACGCCCTTTTTGGCCAAGTGCATCATTGTGGACGTTCTGCCTCTTTTCCTATGATTTTCATGCAATTCCAGTCTACCACCTGAAATCGGTTTCCTGCAATTCTGCCCCGCTTTCAAGTCCTCTTGGCAGCCTTACTTCAATATATTTTCGGACGATAGCTGTGATTTTTAACTCTGCAGGTTTGTGAATGACAGTGCCCCTGAGATCCTTTCTTCAACTCGCTTTCTTGTGAGCTGGCCGCAACACCGCAAGATTGATTCAGGCCCTAGTGTGGTTCCGGCACGGCAAGCTGAGCCTTTGGTTAATTCCTCTTCCTGGTGGGAAATGAGAGTTAAATTTGCCCGTCCAGACACCTCCAGCTAGTCTCTCATTGGTTCTCCCTATTCCTGTTCATTTCCCGCAGAAATTGCAAACTGGGACAAACAGGAGGTTAAAGGCACTGACTCTCCAAGTGGGGAGAGTGTTAGTAAAGCGTCTGGAATGTTGCACCCGAGTACCAGGGGACGAAAACTGAGACACATTTGAACACGTTTCCCGATCACACGGTGGATCATACTCTGGGTTCCATATGCATGTTGTAGCTGAAGGAAGAATCCCTTAAACCTGGAGAGTTGAGACCCATGGAATGGGTACCATGCAATATGACTTCAAAGGGTCTGCATTTGCTCACCGAAACTTACCAATCCTATCACTGCTGCGTTTATGCTGCTGTACACACGCTTGATTCCTTTTTGGAGACATATAAATCCATAGGGTTTAAGATTCTTACTAGTCAGGTATATTTTTAGGCGTTTAATATGGTGTGTTGAGTCCAATTCGTTGAGCAAGGAGAGCTCTGGTCTATTACATATTTGGCTTATGGAACGGTATCTGTGCTAATTTCAATCTCTTGTTTTATGCAGCACCCCAACTCACCTTTCCCCTTAAGCAAGCATAAGTTGGTTTTCTACATTTGAGACCCTGTTCTGTTTTGTAATTCAGTTCCTGGGTAGCCAAGTTTACATTCCGTGTATTAGTGATACCTTATGATGTTTCTTTTTCTGTGTGACTTATTTCACTTAGAATCATCGTATCTGAATCCACTCATTATGTTGCTATGGGCCTGATGACATAGATTTCTTTGCTGAGTGATATTGCATTGTACGTAAATACCACAAATTCTTTATTCATTTTTCGCTTTCTGTGATATTGAACTTGTACCATAAACGAGGATCTTGTAAACAGAGCCGTCCCAAACTTTGGGGTGGCTTTGTCTTTTTGATTTGAATTTCCCTAAGCTATAGGAGCATAAGTGGAAGTGCCCTAGGCTCTGTTGCTTTGTTTTTTAGATGTTTCAGGAAACACCATACACTTCTCCAGAGTGGCTGTTGGCAATTGACATCCCGCCCATCAGCATAACAAGGCTCCCAGTTCTCCATGGCCTGTCCTGCCTTTCTGGGTTTACAGTTTTTTCAGATGGCCCTTTTGCCCAGGGGGCAGTGAGACTTCATTGTAGTGCAGATTTCCTTTGCAAGCTTGCTTGGTTGGCCAAAAAGGGCGTATGCGTTTTTTCCTGAATATATTCAGGAAAAAACGCTTACGCCCTTTTTGGCCAAGTGCATCATTTGGACGTTCTGCCTCTTTTCCTATGCTTTTCATGTAATTCCAGTCTACCTCCTGAAATCGGTGTCCTGCAATTCTGCCCCGCTTTCATGTCCTCTTGGCAGCCTTACTTCAATATATTTTTGGACGATAGCTGTCATTTATAACTCTGCAGGTTTGTGAATGACAGTGCCCCTGAGCTCCTTTCTTCAACTCGCTTTCGTGTGAGCTGGCCGCAACACCGCAGGATTGCTTCAGGCCCTAGTGTGGTTCCGGCATGGCAAGCTGAGCCTTTGTTTAATTCCTCTTCCTGGTGGGAAATGAGAGTTAAATTTGCCCGTCCAGACACCTCCAGCTAGTCTCTCATTGGTTCTCCCTATTCCTGTTCATTTCCCGCAGAAATTGCAAACTGGGCTTAACAGGAGGTTAAAGGCACTGACTCTCCAAGTGGGGAGAGTGTTAGTAAAGCGTCTGGAATGTTGCACTCGAGTACCAGGGGACGAAAACTGAGACATATTTGAACACGTTTCCCGATCACACGGTGGATCATACTCTGGGTTCCACATGCATGTTTTACCTGAAGGAGGAATCCCTTAAACCTGGAGAGTTGTGACCCATGGAATGGGTACCATGCAATATGACTTCAAAGGGTCTGCATTTGCTCACCGAAACTCACCAATCCTATCACTGCTGCGTTTATGCTGCTGTACACACGCTTGATTCCTTTTCGGAGACATATAAATCCATAGGTTTTAAGATTCTTACTATTCAGGTATATTTTTAGGCGTTTAATATGGGGTGTTGAGTCCACTTCGTTGAGCAAGGAGTAGCTCTTGTCTATTACATATTTGGCTTATGGAACGGTATCTGTGCTAATTTCAATCTCTGGTTTTATGCAGCACCCCAACTCACCTTTCCCCTTAAGCAAGCATAAGTTGCTTTTCTACATTTGAGACGCTGTTCTGTTTTGTAATTCAGTTCCTGTGTAGCCAAGTTTACATTTTGTGTATTAGTGATGCCTTATGATATTTCTTTTTCTGTGTGACATATTTCACTTAGAATCATCGTACCTGAATCCACTCATTATGCAGCTACGGGCCTGATGACATAGATTTCATTGCTGAGTGATATTGCATTGTACGTAAGTACCACAAATTCTTTATTCATTTTTCGCTTTCTGTGATATTGAACTTGTACCATAAACGAGGTTCTTGTAAACAGAGCCATCCCAAATTTTGGGGTGGCTGTGTCTTTTTTATTTTAATTTCCCTAAGCTATAGGAGCATAAGTGGAAGTGCCCTAGGCTCTGTTGCTTTGTTTTTTAGATGTTTCAGGAAACACCATACACTTCTCCAGAGTGGCTGTTGGCAATTTACATCCCGCCCATCAGCATAACAAGGCTTCCAGTCCTCCATGGCCTGTCCTGTCTTTCTGGATTTTACACTTTTTTCAGATGGCCCTTTTGCCCGGGAGGCAGTGAGACTTCATTGTAGTGCAGATTTCCTTTGCAAGCTTGCTTGGTTGGCCAAAAAGGGCGTATGCGTTTTTTCCTGAATATATTCAGGAAAAAACGCATACGCCCTTTTTGGCCAAGTGCATCATTGTGGACGTTCTGCCTCTTTTCCTATGCTTTTCATGCAATTCCAGTCTACCTCCTGAAATCCGTTTCCTGCAATTCTGCCCCGCTTTCAAGTGCTCTTGGCAGCCTTACTTCAATATATTTTTGGACGATAGCTGTGATTTTTAACTCTGCAGGGTTGTGAATGACAGTGCCCCTGAGATCCTTTCTTCAACTCTCTTTTTTGTGAGCTGGCCGCAACACCGCAGGATTGCTTCAGGCCCTAGTGTGGTTCCAGCACGGCAAGCTGAGCCTTTGGTTGATTCCTCTTCCTGGTGGGAAATGAGAGTTAAATGTGCCCGTCCAGACACCTCCAGCTAGTCTCTCATTGGTTCTCCCTATTCCAGTTCATTTCCCGCAGAAATTGCAAACTGGGCCAAACAGGAGGTTAAAGGCACTGACTCTCCAAGTGGGGAGAGTGTTAGTAAAGCGTCTGGAATGTTGCACCCGAGTACCAGGGGACGAAAACTGAGACACATTTGAACACGTTTCCCGATCACACGGTGGATCATACTCTGGGTTCCACATGCATGTTTTAGCTGAAGGAAGAATCCCTTAAACCTGGAGAGTTGAGACCCATGGAATGGGTACCATGCTATATGACTTCAAAGTGTCTGCATTTGCTCACCGAACCTCACCAATCCTATCACTGCTGCATTTATGCTGCTGTACACACGCTTGATTCTCTTTCAGAGACATGTAAATCCATAGGTTTTAAGATTCTTACTATTCAGGTATATTCTTAGGCGTTTAATATGGAGTGTTGAGTCCACTTCGTTGAGCAAGGAGTAGCTCTTGTCTATTATATATTTGGCTTATGGAACGGTATCTGTGCTAATTTCAATCTCTGGTTTTATGCAGCACCCCAACTCACCTTTCCCTTAAGCAAGCATAAGTTGGTTTTCTACATTTGAGACCCTGTTCTGTTTTGTAATTCAGTTCCTGTGTAGCCAAGTTTACATTCGGTGTATTAGTGATAACTTATGATGTTTCTTTTTCTGTGTGACTTATTTCACTTAGAATCATTGTATCTGAATCCACTCATTATGGTGCTACGGGCCTGATGATATAGATTTCATTGCTGAGTGATATTGCATTGTACGTAAATACCACAAATTCTTTATTCATTTTTCGCTTTCTGTGATATTGAACTTGTACCGTAAACGAGGATCTTGTAAACAGAGCCGTCCCAAACTGTGGGGTGGCTGTGTCTTTTTGATTTTAATATTTCTAAGCTATAGGAGCATAAGTGGAAGTGCCCTAGGCTCTGTTGCTTTGTTTTTTAGATGTTTCAGGAAACACCATACACTTCTCCAGAGTGGCTGTTGGCAATTTACATCCCGCCCATCAGCATAACAAGGCTCCCAGTTCTCCATGGCCTGTCCTGCCTTTCTGGATTTTACACTTTTTTCAGATGGCCCTTTTGCCCGTGGGGCAGTGAGACTTCATTGTAGTGCAGATTTCCTTTGCAATCTTGCTTGGTTGGCCAAAAAGGGCGTATGCGTTTTTTCCTGAATATATTCAGGAAAAAACGCATACGCCCTTTTTGGCCAAGTGCATCATTGTGGACGTTCTGCCTCTTTTCCTATGCTTTTCATGCAATTCCAGTCTACCTCCTGAAATCGGTTTCCTGCAATTCTGCCCCGCTTTCAAGTCCTCTTGGCAGCCTTACTTCAATATATTTTTGGACGATAGCTGTCATTTATAACTCTGCAGGTTTGGGAATGACAGTGCCCCTGAGCTCCTTTGTTCAACTCGCTTTCTTGTGAGCTGGCCGCAACACCGCAAGATTGCTTCAGGCCCTAGTGTGGTTCCGGCACGGCAAGCTGAGCCTTTGGTTAATTCCTCTTCCTGGTGGGAAATGAGAGTAAATTTGCCCGTCCAGACACCTCCAGCTAGTCTCTCATTGGTTCTCCCTATTCCTGTTCATTTCCCGCAGAAATTGCAAATTGGGACAAACAGGAGGTTAAAGGCACTGACTCTCCAAGTGGGGAGAGTGTTAGTAAAGCGTCTGGAATGTTGCACCCGAGTACCAGGGGACGAAAACTGAGACACATTTGAACACGTTTCCCGATCACACGGTGGATCATACTCTGGGTTCCATATGCATGTTGTAGCTGAAGGAAGAATCCCTTAAACCTGGAGAGTTGAGACCCATGGAATGGGTACCATGCAATATGACTTCAAAGGGTCTGCATTTGCTCACCGAAACTTACCAATCCTATCACTGCTGCGTTTATGCTGCTGTACACACGCTTGATTCCTTTTTGGAGACATATAAATCCATAGGGTTTAAGATTCTTACTAGTCAGGTATATTTTTAGGCGTTTAATATGGTGTGTTGAGTCCAATTCGTTGAGCAAGGAGAGCTCTTGTCTATTACATATTTGGCTTATGGAACGGTATCTGTGCTAATTTCAATCTCTTGTTTTATGCAGCACCCCAACTCACCTTTCCCCTTAAGCAAGCATAAGTTGGTTTTCTACATTTGAGACCCTGTTCTGTTTTGTAATTCAGTTCCTGGGTAGCCAAGTTTACATTCCGTGTATTAGTGATACCTTATGATGTTTCTTTTTCTGTGTGACTTATTTCACTTAGAATCATCGTATCTGAATCCACTCATTATGTTGCTATGGGCCTGATGACATAGATTTCTTTGCTGAGTGATATTGCATTGTACGTAAATACCACAAATTCTTTATTCATTTTTCGCTTTCTGTGATATTGAACTTGTACCATAAACGAGGATCTTGTAAACAGAGCCGTCCCAAACTTTGGGGTGGCTTTGTCTTTTTGATTTGAATTTCCCTAAGCTATAGGAGCATAAGTGGAAGTGCCCTAGGCTCTGTTGCTTAGTTTTTTAGATGTTTCAGGAAACACCATACACTTCTCCAGAGTGGCTGTTGGCAATTTACATCCCGCCCATCAGCATAACAAGGCTCCCAGTTCTCCATGGCCTGTCCTGCCTTTCTGGGTTTACAGTTTTTTCAGATGGCCCTTTTGCCCAGGGGGCAGTGAGACTTCATTGTAGTGCAGATTTCCTTTGCAAGCTTGCTTGGTTGGCCAAAAAGGGCGTATGCGTTTTTCCTGAATATATTCAGGAAAAAACGCATACGCCCTTTTTGGCCAAGTGCATCATTGTGGACGTTCTGCCTCTTTTCCTATGCTTTTCATGTAATTCCAGTCTACCTCCTGAAATCGGTGTCCTGCAATTCTGCCCCGCTTTCAAGTCCTCTTGGCAGCCTTACTTCAATATATTTTTGGACGATAGCTGTCATTTATAACTCTGCAGGTTTGTGAATGACAGTGCCCCTGAGCTCCTTTCTTCAATTCGCTTTCCTGTGAGCTAGCCGCAACACCGAAGAATCGCTTCAGGCCCTAGTGTGGTTCCGGCACGGCAAGCTGAGCCTTTGGTTAATTCCTCTTCCTGGTGGGAAATGAGAGTTAAATTTGCCCGTCCAGACACCTCCAGCTAGTCTCTCATTGGTTATCCCTATTACTGTAAATTTCCCGCAGAAATTGCCAACTGGGCCAAACAGGAGGTTAAAGGCACTGACTCTCCAAGTGGGGAGAGTGTTAGTAAAGCGTCTGGAATGTTGCACCCGTGTACCAGGGGACGAAAACTGAGACACATTTGAACACGTTTTGCGATCACACGGTGGATCATACTCTGGGTTCCACATGCATGTTTTACCTGAAGGAGGAATCCCTTAAACCTGGAGAGTTGTGACCCATGGAATGGGTACCATGCAATATGATTTCAAAGGGTCTGCATTTGCTCACCGAAACTCACCAATCCTATCACTGCTGCATATATGCTGCTGTACACACGCTTGATTCCTTTTCGGAGACATATAAATCCATAGGTTTTAAGATTCTTACTATTCAGGTATATTTTTAGGCGTTTAATATGGGGTGTTGAGTCCACTTCGTTGAGCAAGGAGTAGCTCTTGTCTATTACATATTTGGCTTATGGAACGGTATCTGTGCTAATTTCAATCTCTGGTTTTATGCAGCACCCCAACTCACCTTTCCCCTTAAGCAAGCATAAGTTGGTTTTCTACATTTGAGACCCTGTTCTGTTTTGTAATTCAGTTCCGCTGTAGCCAAGTTTACATTCTGTGTATTAGTGATACCTTATGATATTTGTTTTTCTGTGTGACATATTTCACTTAGAATCATCGTACCAGAATCCACTCATTATGCAGCTACGGGCCTGATGACATAGATTTCATTGCTGAGTGATATTGCATTGTACGTAAGTACCAGAAATTCTTTATTCATTTTTCGCTTTCTGTGATATTGAACTTGTACCATAAACGAGGTTCTTGTAAACAGAGCCATCCCAAACTTTGGGGTGGCTGTGTCTTTTTGATTTTAATTTCCCTAAGCTATAGGAGCATAAGTGGAAGTGCCCTAGGCTCTGTTGCTTTGTTTTTTAGATGTTTCAGGAAACACCATACACTTCTCCAGAGTGGCTGTTGGCAATTTACATCCCGCCCATCAGCATAACAAGGCTTCCAGTTCTCCATGGCCTGTCCTGCCTTTCTGGATTTTACACTTTTTTCAGATGGCCCTTTTGCCCGTGGGGCAGTGAGACTTCATTGTAGTGCAGATTTCCTTTGCAAGCTTGCTTGGTTGGCCAAAAAGTGCGTATGCGTTTTTTCCTGAATATATTCAGGAAAAAACGCATATGCCCTTTTTAGCCAAGTGCATCATTGTGGACGTTCTGCCTCTTTTCCTATGCTTTTCATGCAATTCCAGTCTACCTCCTGAAATCGGTGTCCTGCAATTCTGCCCCGCTTTCAAGTGCTCTTGGCAGCCTTACTTCAATATGTTTTTGGACGATAGCTGTGATTTTTAACTCTGCAGGTTTGTGAATGACAGTGCCCCTGAGATCCTTTCTTCAACTCTCTTTTTTGTGAGCTGGCCGCAACACCGCAGGATTGCTTCAGGCCCTAGTGTGGTTCCCGGACGGCAAGCTGAGCCTTTGGTTGATTCCTCTTCCTGGTGGGAAATGAGAGTTAAATTTGCCCGTCCAGACACCTCCAGCTAGTCTCTCATTGGTTCTCCCTATTCCAGTTCATTTCCCGCAGAAATTGCAAACTGGGCCAAACAGGAGGTTAAAGGCACTGACTCTCCAAGTGGGGAGAGTGTTAGTAAAGCGTCTGGAATGTTGCACCCGAGTACCAGGGGACGAAAACTGAGACACATTTGAACACGTTTCCCGATCACACGGTGGATCATACTCTGGGTTCCACATGCATGTTTTAGCTGAAGGAAGAATCCCTTAAACCTGGAGAGTTGAGACCCATGGAATGGGTACCATGCTATATGACTTCAAAGTGTCTGCATTTGCTCACCGAACCTCACCAATCCTATCACTGCTGCATTTATGCTGCTGTACACACGCTTGATTCTCTTTCAGAGACATGTAAATCCATAGGTTTTAAGATTCTTACTATTCAGGTATATTCTTAGGCGTTTAATATGGAGTGTTGAGTCCACTTCGTTGAGCAAGGAGTAGCTCTTGTCTATTATATATTTGGCTTATGGAACGGTATCTGTGCTAATTTCAATCTCTGGTTTTATGCAGCACCCCAACTCACCTTTCCCTTAAGCAAGCATAAGTTGGTTTTCTACATTTGAGACCCTGTTCTGTTTTGTAATTCAGTTCCTGTGTAGCCAAGTTTACATTCGGTGTATTAGTGATAACTTATGATGTTTCTTTTTCTGTGTGACTTATTTCACTTAGAATCATTGTATCTGAATCCACTCATTATGGTGCTACGGGCCTGATGATATAGATTTCATTGCTGAGTGATATTGCATTGTACGTAAATACCACAAATTCTTTATTCATTTTTCGCTTTCTGTGATATTGAACTTGTACGGTAAACGAGGATCTTGTAAACAGAGCCGTCCCAAACTGTGGGGTGGCTGTGTCTTTTTGATTTTAATATTTCTAAGCTATAGGAGCATAAGTGGAAGTGCCCTAGGCTCTGTTGCTTTGTTTTTTAGATGTTTCAGGAAACACCATACACTTCTCCAGAGTGGCTGTTGGCAATTTACATCCCGCCCATCAGCATAACAAGGCTCCCAGTTCTCCATGGCCTGTCCTGCCTTTCTGGATTTTACACTTTTTTCAGATGGCCCTTTTGCCCGTGGGGCAGTGAGACTTCATTGTAGTGCAGATTTCCTTTGCAATCTTGCTTGGTTGGCCAAAAAGGGCGTATGCGTTTTTTCCTGAATATATTCAGGAAAAAACGCATACGCACTTTTTGGCCAAGTGCATCATTGTGGACGTTCTGCCTCTTTTCCTATGCTTTTCATGCAATTCCAGTCTACCTCCTGAAATCGGTTTCCTGCAATTCTGCCCCGCTTTCAAGTCCTCTTGGCAGCCTTACTTCAATATATTTTTGGACGATAGCTGTCATTTATAACTCTGCAGGTTTGGGAATGACAGTGCCCCTGAGCTCCGTTGTTCAACTCGCTTTCTTGTGAGCTGGCCGCAACACCGCAAGATTGCTTCAGGCCCTAGTGTGGTTCCGGCACGGCAAGCTGAGCCTTTGGTTAATTCCTCTTCCTGGTGGGAAATGAGAGTAAATTTGCCCGTCCAGACACCTCCAGCTAGTCTCTCATTGGTTCTCCCTATTCCTGTTCATTTCCCGCAGAAATTGCAAACTGGGCCAAACAGGAGGTTAAAGGCACTGACTCTCCAAGTGGGGAGAGTGTTAGAAAGCGTCTGGAATGTTTCACCCGAGTACCAGGGGACAAAAACTGAGACATATATGAACACGTTTCCCGATCACACGGTGGATCATACTCTGGGTTCCACATGCATGTTTTTGCTGAAGGAAGAATCCCTTAAACATGGAGAGTTGAGACCCATGGAATGGGTACCATGCAATATGACATCAAAGGGTCTGCATTTGTTCACCAAACCTCACCAATCCTATCACTGCCAGGTTCATGCTGCTGTCCACACGCTTGATTCTCTTTTGGAGACATGTAAATCCATAGGTTTTAAGATTCTTACTAGTCAGGTATATTCTTAGGCGTTTAATATGGGGTGTTGAGTCCACTTCGTTGAGGAAGGAGTAGCTCTTGTCTATTACATATTTGGCTTATGGAACGGTATCTGTGCTAATTTCAATCTCTGGTTTTATGCAGCACCCCAACTCACCTTTCCCTTAGGCAAGCATAAGTTGGTTTTCTACATTTGAGACCCTGTTCTGTTTTGTAATTCAGTTCCTGGGTAGCCAAGTTTACATTCCGTGTATTAGTGATACCTTATGATATTTCTTTTTCTGTGTGACTTATTTCTCTTAGAATCATCGTACCTGAGTCCAGTCATTATGCTGCTACGGGTCTGATGACATAGATTTCATTGCTGAGTGATATTGCATTGTACGTAGGTCCCACAAATTCTTTATTCATTTTTCGCTTTCTGTGATATTGAACTTGTACCATAAACGAGGTTCTTGTAAACAGAGCCGTCCCAAACTTTGGGGTGGCTGTGTCTTTTTGATTTTAATTTCCCTAAGCTATAGGAGCATAAGTGGAAGTGCCCTAGGCTCTGTTGCTTTGTTTTTTAGATGTTTCAGGAAACACCATACACTTCTCCAGAGTGGCTGTTGGCAATTGACATCCCGCCCATCAGCATAACAAGGCTCCCAGTTCTCCATGGCCTGTCCTGCCTTTCTGGATTTTACACTTTTTTCAGATGGCCCTTTTGCCCAGGGTGCAGTGAGACTTCATTGTAGTGCAGATTTCCTTTGCAAGCTTGCTTGGTTGGCCAAAAAGCGCGTATGCGTTTTTTCCTGAATATATTCAGGAAAAAACGCATACGCACTTTTTGGCCAAGTGCATCATTGTGGACGTTCTGCCTCTTTTCCTATGCTTTTCATGCAATTCCAGTCTACCTCCTGAAATCGGTGTCCTGCAATTCTGCCCCGCTTTCAAGTCCTCTTGGCAGACTTACTTCAATATATTTTTGGACGATAGCTGTCATTTATAACTCTGCAGGTTTGTGAATGACAGTGTCCCTGAGCTCCTTTGTTCAACTCGCTTTCTTGTGAGCTGGCCACAACACCGCAAGATTGCTTCAGGCCCTAGTGTGGTTCCGGCATGGCAAGATGAGCCTTTGGTTAATTCCTCTTCCTGGTGGGAAATGAGAGTTAAATTTGCCCGTCCAGACACCTCCAGCTAGTCTCTCATTGGTTCTCCCTATTCCTGTTCATTTCCCGCAGAAATTGCAAACTGGGCCAAACAGGAGGTTAAAGGCACTGACTCTCCAAGTGGGGAGAGTGTTAGTAAAGCGTCTGGAATGTTGCACCCGAGTACCAGGGGACGAAAACTGAGACATATTTGAACACGTTTCCCGATCACACGGTGGATCATACTCTGGGTTCCACATGCATGTTTTAGCTGAAGGAAGAATCCCTTAAACCTGGAGAGTTGAGACCCATGGAATGGGTACCATGAAATATGACTTCAAAGGCTCTGCATTTGCTCACCGAACCTCACTAATCCTATCATTGCTGCGTTTATGCTGCTGTACACACGCTTGATTCTCTTTTGGAGACATGTAAATCCATAGGTTTTAAGATTCTTACTAGTCAGGTATATCCTTAGGCGTTTAATATGGGGTGTTGAGTCCACTTCGTTGAGCAAGGAGTAGCTCTTGTCTATTACATATTTGGCTTATGGAACGGTATCTGTGCTAATTTCAATCTCTGGTTTTATGCAGCACCCCAACTCACCTTTCCCTTAAGCAAGCATAAGTTGGTTTTCTACATTTGAGACCCTGTTCTGTTTTGTAATTCAGTTCCTGTGTAGCCAAGTTTACATTCTGTGTATTAGTGATACCTTATGATATTTGTTTTTCTGTGTGACATATTTCACTTAGAATCATCGTACCTGAATCCACTCATTATGCAGCTACGGGCCTGATGACATAGATTTCATTGCTGAGTGATATTGCATTGTACGTAAGTACCACAAATTCTTTATTCATTTTTCGCTTTCTGTGATATTGAACTTGTACCATAAACGAGGTTCTTGTAAACAGAGCCATCCCAAACTTTGGGGTGGCTGTGTCTTTTTGATTTTAATTTCCCTAAACTATAGGAGCATAAGTGGAAGTGCCCTAGGCTCTGTTGCTTTGTTTTTTAGATGTTTCAGGAAACACCATACACTTCTCCAGAGTGGCTGTTGGCAATTTACATCCCGCCCATCAGCATAACAAGGCTCCCAGTTCTCCATGGCCTGTCCTGCCTTTCTGGATTTTACACTTTTTTCAGATGGCCTTTTTGCCCGTGGGGCAGTGAGACTTCATTGTAGTGCAGATTTCCTTTGCAAGCTTGCTTGGTTGGCCAAAAAGGGCGTATGCGTTTTTTCCTGAATATATTCAGGAAAAAACGCATATGCCGTTTTTAGCCAAGTGCATCATTGTGGACGTTCTGCCTCTTTTCCTATGCTTTTCATGCAATTCCAGTCTACCTCCTGAAATCGGTTTCCTGCAATTCTGCCCGGCTTTCAAGTGCTCTTGGCAGCCTTACTTCAATATATTTTTGGACGATAGCTGTGATTTTTAACTCTGCAGGTTTGTGAATGACAGTGCCCCTGAGCTCCTTTGTTCAACTCGCTTTCTTGTGAGCTGGCCGCAACACCACAAGATTGCTTCAGGCCCTAGTGTGGTTCCGGCACGGCAAGCTGAGCCTTTGGTTAATTCCTCTTCCTGGTGGGAAATGAGAGTAAATTTGCCCGTCCAGACACCTCCAGCTAGTCTCTCATTGGTTCTCCCTATTCCTGTTCATTTCCCGCAGAAATTGCAAACTGGGCCAAACAGGAGGTTAAAGGCACTGACTCTCCAAGTGGGGAGAGTGTTAGAAAGCGTCTGGAATGTTGCACCCGAGTACCAGGGGACAAAAACTGAGACATATATGAACACGTTTCCCGATCACACGGTGGATCATACTCTGGGTTCCACATGCATGTTTTTGCTAAAGGAAGAATCCCTTAAACATGGAGAGTTGAGACCCATGGAATGGGTACATTCAATATGACATCAAAGGGTCTGCATTTGTTCACCAAACCTCACCAATCCTATCACTGCCAGGTTCATGCTGCTGTCCACACGCTTGATTCTCTTTTGGAGACATGTAAATCCATAGGTTTTAAGATTCTTACTAGTCAGGTATATTCTTAGGCGTTTAATATGGGGTGTTGAGTCCACTTCGTTGAGGAAGGAGTAGCTCTTGTCTATTACATATTTGGCTTATGGAACGGTATCTGTGCTAATTTCAATCTCTGGTTTTATGCAGCACCCCAACTCACCTTTCCCCTTAAGCAAGCATAAGTTGGTTTTCTACATTTGAGACCCTGTTCTGTTTTGTAATTCAGTTCCTGGGTAGCCAAGTTTACATTCCGTGTATTAGTGATACCTTATGATATTTCTTTTTCTGTGTGACTTATTTCTCTTAGAATCATCGTACCTGAGTCCAGTCATTATGCTGCTACGGGTCTGATGACATAGATTTCATTGCTGAGTGATATTGCATTGTACGTAGGTACCACAAATTCTTTATTCATTTTTCGCTTTCTGTGATATTGAACTTGTACCATAAACGAGGTTCTTGTAAACAGAGCCGTCCCAAACTTTGGGGTGGCTGTGTCTTTTTGATTTTAATTTCCCTAAGCTATAGGAGCATAAGTGGAAGTGCCCTAGGCTCTGTTGCTTTGTTTTTTAGATGTTTCAGGAAACACCATACACTTCTCCAGAGTGGCTGTTGGCAATTGACATCCCGCCCATCAGCATAACAAGGCTCCCAGTTCTCCATGGCCTGTCCTGCCTTTCTGGATTTTACACTTTTTTCAGATGGCCCTTTTGCCCGGGGGGCAGTGAGACTTCATTGTAGTGCAGATTTCCTTTGCAAGCTTGCTTGGTTGGCCAAAAAGGGCGTATGCGTTTTTTCCTGAATATATTCAGGAAAAAACGCATACGCACTTTTTGGCCAAGTGCATCATTGTGGACGTTCTGCCTCTTTTCCTATGCTTTTCATGCAATTCCAGTCTACCTCCTGAAATCGGTTTCCTGCAATTCTGCCCGGCTTTCAAGTGCTCTTGGCAGCCTTACTTCAATATATTTTTGGACGATAGCTGTGATTTTTAACTCTGCAGGTTTGGGAATGACAGTGCCCCTGAGCTCCTTTGTTCAACTCGCTTTCTTGTGAGCTGGCCGCAACACCACAAGATTGCTTCAGGCCCTAGTGTGGTTCCGGCACGGCAAGCTGAGCCTTTGGTTAATTCCTCTTCCTGGTGGGAAATGAGAGTAAATTTGCCCGTCCAGACACCTCCAGCTAGTCTCTCATTGGTTCTCCCTATTCCTGTTCATTTCCCGCAGAAATTGCAAACTGGGCCAAACAGGAGGTTAAAGGCACTGACTCTCCAAGTGGGGAGAGTGTTAGAAAGCGTCTGGAATGTTGCACCCGAGTACCAGGGGACAAAAACTGAGACATATATGAACACGTTTCCCGATCACACGGTGGATCATACTCTGGGTTCCACATGCATGTTTTCGCTGAAGGAAGAATCCCTTAAACATGGAGAGTTGAGACCCATGGAATGGGTACATTCAATATGACATCAAAGGGTCTGCATTTGTTCACCAAACCTCACCAATCCTATCACTGCCAGGTTCATGCTGCTGTCCACACGCTTGATTCTCTTTTGGAGACATGTAAATCCATAGGTTTTAAGATTCTTACTAGTCAGGTATATTCTTAGGCGTTTAATATGGGGTGTTGAGTCCACTTCGTTGAGGAAGGAGTAGCTCTTGTCTATTACATATTTGGCTTATGGAACGGTATCTGTGCTAATTTCAATCTCTGGTTTTATGCAGCACCCCAACTCACCTTTCCCCTTAAGCAAGCATAAGTTGGTTTTCTACATTTGAGACCCTGTTCTGTTTTGTAATTCAGTTCCTGGGTAGCCAAGTTTACATTCCGTGTATTAGTGATACCTTATGATATTTCTTTTTCTGTGTGACTTATTTCTCTTAGAATCATCGTACCTGAGTCCAGTCATTATGCTGCTACGGGTCTGATGACATAGATTTCATTGCTGAGTGATATTGCATTGTACGTAGGTCCCACAAATTCTTTATTCATTTTTCGCTTTCTGTGATATTGAACTTGTACCATAAACGAGGTTCTTGTAAACAGAGCCGTCCCAAACTTTGGGGTGGCTGTGTCTTTTTGATTTTAATTTCCCTAAGCTATAGGAGCATAAGTGGAAGTGCCCTAGGCTCTGTTGCTTTGTTTTTTAGATGTTTCAGGAAACACCATACACTTCTCCAGAGTGGCTGTTGGCAATTGACATCCCGCCCATCAGCATAACAAGGCTCCCAGTTCTCCATGGCCTGTCCTGCCTTTCTGGATTTTACACTTTTTTCAGATGGCCCTTTTGCCCGTGGGGCAGTGAGACTTCATTGTAGTGCAGATTTCCTTTGCAAGCTTGCTTGGTTGGCCAAAAAGGGCGTATGCGTTTTTTCCTGAATATATTCAGGAAAAAACGCATACGCACTTTTTGGCCAAGTGCATCATTGTGGACGTTCTGCCTCTTTTCCTATGCTTTTCATGCAATTCCAGTCTACCTCCTGAAATCGGTTTCCTGCAATTCTGCCCGGCTTTCAAGTGCTCTTGGCAGCCTTACTTCAATATATTTTTGGACGATAGCTGTGATTTTTAACTCTGCAGGTTTGGGAATGACAGTGCCCCTGAGCTCCTTTGTTCAACTCGCTTTCTTGTGAGCTGGCCGCAACACCACAAGATTGCTTCAGGCCCTAGTGTGGTTCCGGCACGGCAAGCTGAGCCTTTGGTTAATTCCTCTTCCTGGTGGGAAATGAGAGTAAATTTGCCCGTCCAGACACCTCCAGCTAGTCTCTCATTGGTTCTCCCTATTCCTGTTCATTTCCCGCAGAAATTGCAAACTGGGCCAAACAGGAGGTTAAAGGCACTGACTCTCCAAGTGGGGAGAGTGTTAGAAAGCGTCTGGAATGTTGCACCCGAGTACCAGGGGACAAAAACTGAGACATATATGAACACGTTTCCCGATCACACGGTGGATCATACTCTGGGTTCCACATGCATGTTTTTGCTGAAGGAAGAATCCCTTAAACATGGAGAGTTGAGACCCATGGAATGGGTACATTCAATATGACATCAAAGGGTCTGCATTTGTTCACCAAACCTCACCAATCCTATCACTGCCAGGTTCATGCTGCTGTCCACACGCTTGATTCTCTTTTGGAGACATGTAAATCCATAGGTTTTAAGATTCTTACTAGTCAGGTATATTCTTAGGCGTTTAATATGGGGTGTTGAGTCCACTTCGTTGAGGAAGGAGTAGCTCTTGTCTATTACATATTTGGCTTATGGAACGGTATCTGTGCTAATTTCAATCTCTGGTTTTATGCAGCACCCCAACTCACCTTTCCCCTTAAGCAAGCATAAGTTGGTTTTCTACATTTGAGACCCTGTTCTGTTTTGTAATTCAGTTCCTGGGTAGCCAAGTTTACATTCCGTGTATTAGTGATACCTTATGATATTTCTTTTTCTGTGTGACTTATTTCTCTTAGAATCATCGTACCTGAGTCCAGTCATTATGCTGCTACGGGTCTGATGACATAGATTTCATTGCTGAGTGATATTGCATTGTACGTAGGTCCCACAAATTCTTTATTCATTTTTCGCTTTCTGTGATATTGAACTTGCACCATAAACGAGGTTCTTGTAAACAGAGCCGTCCCAAACTTTGGGGTGGCTGTGTCTTTTTTATTTTAATTTCCCTAAGCTATAGGAGCATAAGTGGAAGTGCCCTAGGCTCTGTTGCTTTGTTTTTTAGATGTTTCAGGAAACACCATACACTACTCCAGAGTGGCTGTTGGCAATTGACATCCCGCCCATCAGCATAACAAGGCTCCCAGTTCTCCATGGCCTGTCCTGCCTTTCTGGATTTTACACTTTTTTCAGATGGCCCTTTTGCCCGGGGGGCAGTGAGACTTCATTGTAGTGCAGATTTCCTTTGCAAGCTTGCTTGGTTGGCCAAAAAGGGCGTATGCGTTTTTTCCTGAATATATTCAGGAAAAAACGCATACGCACTTTTTGGCCAAGTGCATCATTGTGGACGTTCTGCCTCTTTTCCTATGCTTTTCATGCAATTCCAGTCTACCTCCTGAAATCAGTGTCCTGCAATTCTGCCCCGCTTTCAAGTCCTCTTGGCAGCCTTACTTCAATATATTTTTGGACGATAGCTGTCATTTATAACTCTGCAGGTTTGTGAATGACAGTGCCCCTGAGCTCCTTTGTTCAACTCGCTTTCTTGTGAGCTGGCCACAACACCGCAAGATTGCTTCAGGCCCTAGTGTGGTTCCGGCACGGCAAGATGAGCCTTTGTTTAATTCCTCTTCCTGGTGGGAAATGAGAGTTAAATTTGCCCGTCCAGACACCTCCAGCTAGTCTCTCATTGGTTCTCCCTATTCCTGTTCATTTCACGCAGAAATTGCAAACTGGGCCAAACAGGAGGTTAAAGGCACTGACTCTCCAAGTGGGGAGAGTGTTAGTAAAGCGTCTGGAATGTTGCACCCGAGTACCAGGGGACGAAAACTGAGACATATTTGAACACGTTTCCCGATCACACGGTGGATCATACTTTGGGTTCCACATGCATGTTTTAGCTGAAGGAAGAATCCCTTAAACCTGGAGAGTTGAGACCCATGGAATGGGTACCATGCAATATGACTTCAAAGGCTCTGCATTTGCTCACCGAACCTCATTAATCCTATCACTGCTGCGTTTATGCTGCTGTACACACGCTTGATTCTCTTTTGGAGACATGTAAATCCATAGGTTTTAAGATTCTTACTAGTCAGGTATATTCTTAGGCGTTTAATATGGGGTGTTGTGTCCACTTCGTTGAGGAAGTAGTAGCTCTTGTCTATTACATATTTGGCTTATGGAACGGTATCTGTGCTAATTTCAATCTCTGGTTTTATGCAGCACCCCAACTCACCTTTCCCCTTAAGCAAGCATAAGTTGGTTTTCTACATTTGAGACCCTGTTCTGTTTTGTAATTCAGTTCCTGGGTAGCCAAGTTTACATTCCGTGTATTAGTGATACCTTATGATATTTCTTTTTCTGTGTGACTTATTTCTCTTAGAATCATCGTACCTGAGTCCAGTCATTATGCTGCTACGGGTCTGATGACATAGATTTCATTGCTGAGTGATATTGCATTGTACGTAGGTCCCACAAATTCTTTATTCATTTTTCGCTTTCTGTGATATTGAACTTGCACCATAAACGAGGTTCTTGTAAACAGAGCCGTCCCAAACTTTGGGGTGGCTGTGTCTTTTTTATTTTAATTTCCCTAAGCTATAGGAGCATAAGTGGAAGTGCCCTAGGCTCTGTTGCTTTGTTTTTTAGATGTTTCAGGAAACACCATACACTACTCCAGAGTGGCTGTTGGCAATTGACATCCCGCCCATCAGCATAACAAGGCTCCCAGTTCTCCATGGCCTGTCCTGCCTTTCTGGATTTTACACTTTTTTCAGATGGCCCTTTTGCCCGGGGGGCAGTGAGACTTCATTGTAGTGCAGATTTCCTTTGCAAGCTTGCTTGGTTGGCCAAAAAGGGCGTATGCGTTTTTTCCTGAATATATTCAGGAAAAAACGCATACGCACTTTTTGGCCAAGTGCATCATTGTGGACGTTCTGCCTCTTTTCCTATGCTTTTCATGCAATTCCAGTCTACCTCCTGAAATCAGTGTCCTGCAATTCTGCCCCGCTTTCAAGTCCTCTTGGCAGCCTTACTTCAATATATTTTTGGACGATAGCTGTCATTTATAACTCTGCAGGTTTGTGAATGACAGTGCCCCTGAGCTCCTTTGTTCAACTCGCTTTCTTGTGAGCTGGCCACAACACCGCAAGATTGCTTCAGGCCCTAGTGTGGTTCCGGCACGGCAAGCTGAGCCTTTGGTTAATTCCTCTTCCTGGTGGGAAATGAGAGTTAAATTTGCCCGTCCAGACACCTCCAGCTAGTCTCTCATTGGTTCTCCCTATTCCTGTTCATTTCACGCAGAAATTGCAAACTGGGCCAAACAGGAGGTTAAAGGCACTGACTCTCCAAGTGGGGAGAGTGTTAGTAAAGCGTCTGGAATGTTGCACCCGAGTACCAGGGGACGAAAACTGAGACATATTTGAACACGTTTCCCGATCACACGGTGGATCATACTTTGGGTTCCACATGCATGTTTTAGCTGAAGGAAGAATCCCTTAAACCTGGAGAGTTGAGACCCATGGAATGGGTACCATGCAATATGACTTCAAAGGCTCTGCATTTGCTCACCGAACCTCATTAATCCTATCACTGCTGCGTTTATGCTGCTGTACACACGCTTGATTCTCTTTTGGAGACATGTAAATCCATAGGTTTTAAGATTCTTACTAGTCAGGTATATTCTTAGGCGTTTAATATGGGGTGTTGTGTCCACTTCGTTGAGGAAGTAGTAGCTCTTGTCTATTACATATTTGGCTTATGGAACGGTATCTGTGCTAATTTCAATCTCTGGTTTTATGCAGCACCCCAACTCACCTTTCCCCTTAAGCAAGCATAAGTTGGTTTTCTACATTTGAGACCCTGTTCTGTTTTGTAATTCAGTTCCTGGGTAGCCAAGTTTACATTCCGTGTATTAGTGATACCTTATGATATTTCTTTTTCTGTGTGACTTATTTCTCTTAGAATCATCGTACCTGAGTCCACTCATTATGCTGCTACAGGCCTGATGACATAGATTTCATTGCTGAGTGATATTGCATTGTACGTAAGTACCACAAATTCTTTATTCATTTTTCGCTTTCTGTGATATTGAACTTGTACCATAAACGAGGTTCTTGTAAACAGAGCCGTCCCAAACTTTGGGGTGGCTGTGTCTTTTTGATTTTAATTTCCCTAAGCTATAGGAGCATAAGTGGAAGTGCCCTAGGCTCTGTTGCTTTGTTTTTTAGATGTTTCAGGAAACACCATACACTTCTCCAGAGTGGCTGTTGGCAATTGACATCCCGCCCATCAGCATAACAAGGCTCCCAGTTCTCCATGGCCTGTCCTGCCTTTCTGGATTTTACACTTTTTTCAGATGGCCCTTTTGCCCAGGGGGCAGTGAGACTTCATTGTAGTGCAGATTTCCTTTGCAAGCTTGCTTGGTTGGCCAAAAAGGGCGTATGCGTTTTTTCCTGAATATATTCAGGAAAAAACGCATACGCACTTTTTGGCCAAGTGCATCATTGTGGACGTTCTGCCTCTTTTCCTATGCTTTTCATGCAATTCCAGTCTACCTCCTGAAATCGGTGTCCTGCAATTCTGCCCCGCTTTCAAGTCCTCTTGGCAGCCTTACTTCAATATATTTTTGGACGATAGCTGTGATTTTTAACTCTGCAGGTTTGGGAATGACAGTGCCCCTGAGCTCCTTTGTTCAACTCGCTTTCTTGTGAGCTGGCCACAACACCGCAAGATTGCTTCAGGCCCTAGTGTGGTTCCGGCACGGCAAGCTGAGCCTTTGGTTAATTCCTCTTCCTGGTGGGAAATGAGAGTAAATTTGCCCGTCCAGACACCTCCAGCTAGTCTCTCATTGGTTCTCCCTATTCCTGTTCATTTCCCGCAGAAATTGCAAACTGGGCCAAACAGGAGGTTAAAGGCACTGACTCTCCAAGTGGGGAGAGTGTTAGAAAGCGTCTGGAATGTTGCACCCGAGTACCAGGGGACAAAAACTGAGACATATATGAACACGTTTCCCGATCACACGGTGGATCATACTCTGGGTTCCACATGCATGTTTTTGCTAAAGGAAGAATCCCTTAAACATGGAGAGTTGAGACCCATGGAATGGGTACATTCAATATGACATCAAAGGGTCTGCATTTGTTCACCAAACCTCACCAATCCTATCACTGCCAGGTTCATGCTGCTGTCCACACGCTTGATTCTCTTTTGGAGACATGTAAATCCATAGGTTTTAAGATTCTTACTAGTCAGGTATATTCTTAGGCGTTTAATATGGGGTGTTGAGTCCACTTCGTTGAGGAAGGAGTAGCTCTTGTCTATTACATATTTGGCTTATGGAACGGTATCTGTGCTAATTTCAATCTCTGGTTTTATGCAGCACCCCAACTCACCTTTCCCCTTAAGCAAGCATAAGTTGGTTTTCTACATTTGAGACCCTGTTCTGTTTTGTAATTCAGTTCCTGGGTAGCCAAGTTTACATTCCGTGTATTAGTGATACCTTATGATATTTCTTTTTCTGTGTGACTTATTTCTCTTAGAATCATCGTACCTGAGTCCAGTCATTATGCTGCTACAGGTCTGATGACATAGATTTCATTGCTGAGTGATATTGCATTGTACGTAGGTACCACAAATTCTTTATTCATTTTTCGCTTTCTGTGATATTGAACTTGTACCATAAACGAGGTTCTTGTAAACAGAGCCGTCCCAAACTTTGGGGTGGCTGTGTCTTTTTGATTTTAGTTTCCCTAAGCTATAGGAGCATAAGTGGAAGTGCCCTAGGCTCTGTTGCTTTGTTTTTTAGATGTTTCAGGAAACACCATACACTTCTCCAGAGTGGCTGTTGGCAATTGACATCCCGCCCATCAGCATAACAAGGCTCCCAGTTCTCCATGGCCTGTCCTGCCTTTCTGGATTTTACACTTTTTTCAGATGGCCCTTTTGCCCGGGGGGCAGTGAGACTTCATTGTAGTGCAGATTTCCTTTGCAAGCTTGCTTGGTTGGCCAAAAAGGGCGTATGCGTTTTTTCCTGAATATATTCAGGAAAAAACGCATACGCACTTTTTGGCCAAGTGCATCATTGTGGACGTTCTGCCTCTTTTCCTATGCTTTTCATGCAATTCCAGTCTACCTCCTGAAATCGGTTTCCTGCAATTCTGCCCGGCTTTCAAGTGCTCTTGGCAGCCTTACTTCAATATATTTTTGGACGATAGCTGTGATTTTTAACTCTGCAGGTTTGGGAATGACAGTGCCCCTGAGCTCCTTTGTTCAACTCGCTTTCTTGTGAGCTGGCCGCAACACCACAAGATTGCTTCAGGCCCTAGTGTGGTTCCGGCACGGCAAGCTGAGCCTTTGGTTAATTCCTCTTCCTGGTGGGAAATGAGAGTAAATTTGCCCGTCCAGACACCTCCAGCTAGTCTCTCATTGGTTCTCCCTATTCCTGTTCATTTCCCGCAGAAATTGCAAACTGGGCCAAACAGGAGGTTAAAGGCACTGACTCTCCAAGTGGGGAGAGTGTTAGAAAGCGTCTGGAATGTTGCACCCGAGTACCAGGGGACAAAAACTGAGACATATATGAACACGTTTCCCGATCACACGGTGGATCATACTCTGGGTTCCACATGCATGTTTTTGCTGAAGGAAGAATCCCTTAAACATGGAGAGTTGAGACCCATGGAATGGGTACATTCAATATGACATCAAAGGGTCTGCATTTGTTCACCAAACCTCACCAATCCTATCACTGCCAGGTTCATGCTGCTGTCCACACGCTTGATTCTCTTTTGGAGACATGTAAATCCATAGGTTTTAAGATTCTTACTAGTCAGGTATATTCTTAGGCGTTTAATATGGGGTGTTGAGTCCACTTCGTTGAGGAAGGAGTAGCTCTTGTCTATTACATATTTGGCTTATGGAACGGTATCTGTGCTAATTTCAATCTCTGGTTTTATGCAGCACCCCAACTCACCTTTCCCCTTAAGCAAGCATAAGTTGGTTTTCTACATTTGAGACCCTGTTCTGTTTTGTAATTCAGTTCCTGGGTAGCCAAGTTTACATTCCGTGTATTAGTGATACCTTATGATATTTCTTTTTCTGTGTGACTTATTTCTCTTAGAATCATCGTACCTGAGTCCAGTCATTATGCTGCTACGGGTCTGATGACATAGATTTCATTGCTGAGTGATATTGCATTGTACGTAGGTCCCACAAATTCTTTATTCATTTTTCGCTTTCTGTGATATTGAACTTGTACCATAAACGAGGTTCTTGTAAACAGAGCCGTCCCAAACTTTGGGGTGGCTGTGTCTTTTTGATTTTAATTTCCCTAAGCTATAGGAGCATAAGTGGAAGTGCCCTAGGCTCTGTTGCTTTGTTTTTTAGATGTTTCAGGAAACACCATACACTTCTCCAGAGTGGCTGTTGGCAATTGACATCCCGCCCATCAGCATAACAAGGCTCCCAGTTCTCCATGGCCTGTCCTGCCTTTCTGGATTTTACACTTTTTTCAGATGGCCCTTTTGCCCGGGGGGCAGTGAGACTTCATTGTAGTGCAGATTTCCTTTGCAAGCTTGCTTGGTTGGCCAAAAAGGGCGTATGCGTTTTTTCCTGAATATATTCAGGAAAAAACGCATACGCACTTTTTGGCCAAGTGCATCATTGTGGACGTTCTGCCTCTTTTCCTATGCTTTTCATGCAATTCCAGTCTACCTCCTGAAATCGGTTTCCTGCAATTCTGCCCGGCTTTCAAGTGCTCTTGGCAGCCTTACTTCAATATATTTTTGGACGATAGCTGTGATTTTTAACTCTGCAGGTTTGGGAATGACAGTGCCCCTGAGCTCCTTTGTTCAACTCGCTTTCTTGTGAGCTGGCCGCAACACCACAAGATTGCTTCAGGCCCTAGTGTGGTTCCGGCACGGCAAGCTGAGCCTTTGGTTAATTCCTCTTCCTGGTGGGAAATGAGAGTAAATTTGCCCGTCCAGACACCTCCAGCTAGTCTCTCATTGGTTCTCCCTATTCCTGTTCATTTCCCGCAGAAATTGCAAACTGGGCCAAACAGGAGGTTAAAGGCACTGACTCTCCAAGTGGGGAGAGTGTTAGAAAGCGTCTGGAATGTTGCACCCGAGTACCAGGGGACAAAAACTGAGACATATATGAACACGTTTCCCGATCACACGGTGGATCATACTCTGGGTTCCACATGCATGTTTTTGCTGAAGGAAGAATCCCTTAAACATGGAGAGTTGAGACCCATGGAATGGGTACATTCAATATGACATCAAAGGGTCTGCATTTGTTCACCAAACCTCACCAATCCTATCACTGCCAGGTTCATGCTGCTGTCCACACGCTTGATTCTCTTTTGGAGACATGTAAATCCATAGGTTTTAAGATTCTTACTAGTCAGGTATATTCTTAGGCGTTTAATATGGGGTGTTGAGTCCACTTCGTTGAGGAAGGAGTAGCTCTTGTCTATTACATATTTGGCTTATGGAACGGTATCTGTGCTAATTTCAATCTCTGGTTTTATGCAGCACCCCAACTCACCTTTCCCCTTAAGCAAGCATAAGTTGGTTGTCTACATTTGAGACCCTGTTCTGTTTTGTAATTCAGTTCCTGGGTAGCCAAGTTTACATTCCGTGTATTAGTGATACCTTATGATATTTCTTTTTCTGTGTGACTTATTTCTCTTAGAATCATCGTACCTGAGTCCAGTCATTATGCTGCTACGGGTCTGATGACATAGATTTCATTGCTGAGTGATATTGCATTGTACGTAGGTCCCACAAATTCTTTATTCATTTTTCGCTTTCTGTGATATTGAACTTGCACCATAAACGAGGTTCTTGTAAACAGAGCCGTCCCAAACTTTGGGGTGGCTGTGTCTTTTTGATTTTAATTTCCCTAAGCTATAGGAGCATAAGTGGAAGTGCCCTAGGCTCTGTTGCTTTGTTTTTTAGATGTTTCAGGAAACACCATACACTACTCCAGAGTGGCTGTTGGCAATTGACATCCCGCCCATCAGCATAACAAGGCTCCCAGTTCTCCATGGCCTGTCCTGCCTTTCTGGATTTTACACTTTTTTCAGATGGCCCTTTTGCCCGGGGGGCAGTGAGACTTCATTGTAGTGCAGATTTCCTTTGCAAGCTTGCTTGGTTGGCCAAAAAGGGCGTATGCGTTTTTTCCTGAATATATTCAGGAAAAAACGCATACGCACTTTTTGGCCAAGTGCATCATTGTGGACGTTCTGCCTCTTTTCCTATGCTTTTCATGCAATTCCAGTCTACCTCCTGAAATCAGTGTCCTGCAATTCTGCCCCGCTTTCAAGTCCTCTTGGCAGCCTTACTTCAATATATTTTTGGACGATAGCTGTCATTTATAACTCTGCAGGTTTGTGAATGACAGTGCCCCTGAGCTCCTTTGTTCAACTCGCTTTCTTGTGAGCTGGCCACAACACCGCAAGATTGCTTCAGGCCCTAGTGTGGTTCCGGCACGGCAAGATGAGCCTTTGTTTAATTCCTCTTCCTGGTGGGAAATGAGAGTTAAATTTGCCCGTCCAGACACCTCCAGCTAGTCTCTCATTGGTTCTCCCTATTCCTGTTCATTTCACGCAGAAATTGCAAACTGGGCCAAACAGGAGGTTAAAGGCACTGACTCTCCAAGTGGGGAGAGTGTTAGTAAAGCGTCTGGAATGTTGCACCCGAGTACCAGGGGACGAAAACTGAGACATATTTGAACACGTTTCCCGATCACACGGTGGATCATACTTTGGGTTCCACATGCATGTTTTAGCTGAAGGAAGAATCCCTTAAACCTGGAGAGTTGAGACCCATGGAATGGGTACCATGCAATATGACTTCAAAGGCTCTGCATTTGCTCACCGAACCTCATTAATCCTATCACTGCTGCGTTTATGCTGCTGTACACACGCTTGATTCTCTTTTGGAGACATGTAAATCCATAGGTTTTAAGATTCTTACTAGTCAGGTATATTCTTAGGCGTTTAATATGGGGTGTTGTGTCCACTTCGTTGAGGAAGTAGTAGCTCTTGTCTATTACATATTTGGCTTATGGAACGGTATCTGTGCTAATTTCAATCTCTGGTTTTATGCAGCACCCCAACTCACCTTTCCCCTTAAGCAAGCATAAGTTGGTTTTCTACATTTGAGACCCTGTTCTGTTTTGTAATTCAGTTCCTGTGCAGCCAGGTTTACATTCCGTGTATTAGTGATGCCTTATGATATTTCTTTTTCTGTGTGACATATTTCACTTAGAATCATCGTACCTGAATCCACTCATTATGCTGCTACGGGCCTGATGACATAGATTTCATTGCTGAGTGATATTGCATTGTACGTAAGTACCACAAATTCTTTATTCATTTTCCGCTTTCTGTGATAATGAACTTGTACCATAAACGAGGTTCTTGTAAACAGAGACGTCCCAAATTTTGGGGTGGCTGTGTCTTTTTGATTTTAATTTCCCTAAGCTATAGGAGCATAATTGGATGTGCCCTAGGCTCCGTTGCTTTGTTTTTTAGATGTTTCAGGAAACACCATACACTTCTCCAGAGTGGCTGTTGGCAATTGACATCCCGCCCATCAGCATAACAAGGCTCCCAGTTCTCCATGGCCTGTCCTGCCTTTCTGGATTTTACACTTTTTTCAGATGGCCCTTTTGCCCGGGGGGCAGTGAGACTTCATTGTAGTGCAGATTTCCTTTGCAAGCTTGCTTGGTTGGCCAAAAAGGGCGTATGCGTTTTTTCCTGAATATATTCAGGAAAAAACGCATACGCCCTTTTTGGCCAAGTGCATCATTGTGGACGTTCTGCCTCTTTTCCTATGCTTTTCATGCAATTCCAGTCTACCTCCTGAAATCGGTGTCCTGCAATTCTGCCCCGCTTTCAAGTGCTCTTGGCAGCCTTACTTCAATATATTTTTGGACGATAGCTGTCATTTATAACTCTGCAGGTTTGTGAATGACAGTGCCCCTGAGATCCTTTCTTCAACTCTCTTTATTGTGAGCTGGCCGCAACACCGCAGGATTGCTTCAGGCCCTAGTGTGGTTCCGGCATGGCAAGCTGAGCCTTTGGTTAATTCCTCTTCCTGGTGGGAAATGAGAGTTAAATTTGCCCGTCCAGACACCTCCAGCTAGTCTCTCATTGGTTCTCCCTATTCCTGTTCATTTCCCACAGAAATTGCAAACTGGGCCAAACAGGAGGTTAAAGGCACTGACTCTCCAAGTGGGGAGAGTGTTAGTAAAGCGTCTGGAATGTGCACCCGAGTACCAGGGGATGAGAACTGAGACATATTTGAACACGTTTCTCGATCACACGGTGGATCATACTCTGGGTTCCACATGCATGTTTTAGCTGAAGGAGGAATCCCTGAAACCTGGAGAGTTGTGACCCATGGAATGGGTACCTTGAAATATGACTTCAAAGGGTCTGCATTTGCTCACCGAAACTCACCAATCCTATCACTGCTGCGTTTATGCTGCTGTACACACGCTTGATTCCTTTTTGGAGACATATAAATCCATAGGTTTTAAGATTCTTACTATTCAGGTATATTTTTAGGCGTTTAATATGGGGTGTTGAGTCCACTTCGTTGAGCAAGGAGTAGCTCTTGTCTATTACATATTTGGCTTATGGAACGGTATCTGTGCTAATTTCAATCTCTTGTTTTATGCAGCACCCCAACTCACCTTTCCCCTTAAGCAAGCATAAGTTGGTTTTCTACATTTGAGACCCTGTTCTGTTTTGTAATTCAGTTCCTGGGTAGCCAAGTTTACATTCCGTGTATTAGTGATACCTTATGATGTTTCTTTTTCTGTGTGACTTATTTCACTTAGAATCATTGTATCTGAATCCACTCATATGGTGCTACGGGCCTGATGACATAGATTTCATTGCTGAGTGATATTGCATTGTACGAAAATACCACAAATTCTTTATTCATTTTTCGCTTTCTGTGATATTGAACTTGTACCATAAACGAGGATCTTGTAAACAGAGCCGTCCCAAACTTTGGGGTGGCTGTGTCTTTTTGATTTTAATTTCCCTAAGCTATAGGAGCATAAGTGGAAGTGCCCTAGGCTCTGTTGCTTTGTTTTTTAGATGTTTCAGGAAACACCATACACTTCTCCAGAGTGGCTGTTGGCAATTGACATCCCGCCCATCAGCATAACAAGGCTCCCAGTTCTCCATGGCCTGTCCTGCCTTTCTGGATTTTACACTTTTTTCAGATGGCCCTTTTGCCCGGGGGGCAGTGAGACTTCATTGTAGTGCAGATTTCCTTTGCAAGCTTGCTTGGTTGGCCAAAAAGGGCGTATGCGTTTTTTCCTGAATATATTCAGGAAAAAACGCATACGCCCTTTTTGGCCAAGTGCATCATTGTGGACGTTCTGCCTCTTTTCCTATGCTTTTCATGCAATTCCAGTCTACCTCCTGAAATCGGTGTCCTGCAATTCTGCCCCGCTTTCAAGTCCTCTTGGCAGCCTTACTTCAATATATTTTTTGACGATAGCTGTCATTTATAACTCTGCAGGTTTGTGAATGACAGTGCCCCTGAGCTCCTTTGTTCAACTCGCTTTCTTGTGAGCTGGCCGCAACACCGCAGGATTGCTTCAGGCTCTAGTGTGGTTCCGGCAAGGCAAGCTGAGCCTTTGGTTAATTCCTCTTCCTGGTGGGAAATGAGAGTTAAATTTGCCCGTCCAGACACCTCCAGCTAGTCTCTCATTGGTTCTCCCTATTCCTGTTCATTTCCCGCAGAAATTGCAAACTGGGCCAAACAGGACGTTAAAGGCAA
The DNA here is from genome assembly GCF_949774975.1 of Lagenorhynchus albirostris. Classification (NCBI taxonomy): domain Eukaryota; kingdom Metazoa; phylum Chordata; class Mammalia; order Artiodactyla; family Delphinidae; genus Lagenorhynchus; species Lagenorhynchus albirostris. Next base: position 106,358,601 of record NC_083095.1, on the reverse strand, counting down.
GGACTCTCCAAGTGGGGAGAGTGTTAGTAAAGCGTCTGGAATGTTGCACCCGAGTACCAGGGGACTTAAACTGAGACATATTTAACATGTTTCCCGAGCACTCGGTGGATCATACTTTGGGTTCCACATGCATGTTTTAGCTGAAGGAAGAATCTCTTAAACCTGGAGAGTTGAGACCCATGGAATGGGTACCATGCAATATGACTTCAAAGGGTCTGCATTTGCTCACCGAACCTCACTAATCCTATCATTGCTGCGTTTATGCTGCTGTACACACGCTTGATTCTCTTTTGGAGACATGTAAATGCATAGGTTTTAAGATTCTTACTAGTCAGGTATATTCTTAGGCGTTTAATATGGGGTGTTGAGTCCACTTCGTTGAGGAAGGAGTAGCTCTTGTCTATTACATATTTGGCTTATGGAACGGTATCTGTGCTAATTTCAATCTCTGGTTTTATGCAGCTCCCCAACTCACCTTTCCCCTTAAGCAAGCATAAGTTGGTTTTCTACATTTGAGACCCTGTTCTGTTTTGTAATTCAGTTCCTGGGTAGCCAAGTTTACATTCCGTGTATTAGTGATACCTTATGATATTTCTTTTTCTGTGTGACTTATTTCTCTTAGAATCATCGTACCTGAGTCCACTCATTATGCTGCTACGGGCCTGATGACATAGATTTCATTGCTGAGTTATATTGCATTGTACGTAAATACCACAAATTCTTTATTCATTTTTCGCTTTCTGTGATATTGAACTTGTACCATAAACGAGGTTCTTGTAAACAGAGCCGTCCCAAACTTTGGGGTGGCTGTGTCTTTTTGATTTTAATTTCCCTAATCTATAGGAGCATAAGTGGAAGTGCCCTAGGCTCTGTTGCTTTGTTTTTTAGATGTTTCAGGAAACACCATACACTTCTCCAGAGTGGCTGTTGGCAATTGACATCCCACCCATCAGCATAACAAGGCTCCCAGTTCTCCATGGCCTGTCCTGCCTTTCTAGATTTTACACTTTTTTCAGATGGCCCTTTTGCCCGGGGGGCAGTGAGACTTCATTGTAGTGCAGATTTCCTTTGCAAGCTTGCTTGGTTGGCCAAAAAGGGCGTATGCGTTTTTTCCTGAATATATTCAGGAAAAAACGCATACGCCCTTTTTGGCCAAGTGCATCATTGTGGACGTTCTGCCTCTTTTCTTATGCTTTTCATGCAATTCCAGTCTACCTCCTGAAATTGGTGTCCTGCAATTCTGCCCCGCTTTCAGTGCTCTTGGCAGCCTTACTTCAATATATTTTTGTACGATAGCTGTCATTTATATCTCTGCAGGTTTGTGAATGACAGTGCCCCTGAGCTCCTTTCTTCAACTCTCTTTATTGTGAGCTGGCCGCAACACCGCAGGATTGCTTCAGGCCCTAGTGTGGTTCCGGCACGGCAAGCTGAGCCTTTGGTTAATTCCTCTTCCTGGTGGGAAATGAGAGTTAAATTTGCCCGTCCAGACACCTCCAGCTAGTCTCTCATTGGTTCTCCCTATTCCTGTTCATTTCCCGCAGAAATTGCAAACTGGGCCAAACAGGACGTTAAAGGCACTGACTCTCCAAGTGGGGAGAGTGTTAGTAAAGCGTCTGGAATGTTGCACCCGAGTACCAGGGGACGAAAACTGAGACACATTTGAACACGTTTCCCGATCACACGGTGGATCATACTCTGGGTTCCACATGCATGTTTTAGCTGAAGGAGGAATCCCTTAAACCTGGAGAGTTGTGACCCATGGAATGGGTACCTTGAAATATGACTTCAAAGGGTATGCATTTGCTCACCGAAACTCACCAATCCTATCACTGCTGCGTTTATGCTGCTGTACACACGCTTGATTCTCTTTTGGAGACATGTAAATCCATAGGTTTTAAGATTCTTACTAGTCAGGTATACTCTTAGGCGTTTAATATGGGGTGTTGAGTCCACTTCGCTGAGCAAGGAGTAGCTCTTGTCTATTACATATTTGGCTTATGGAATGGTATCTGTGCTAATTTCAATCTCTGGTTTTATGCAGCACCCCAACTCACCATTCCCCTTAAGCAAGCATAAGTTGGTTTTCTACATTTGAGACGCTGTTCTGTTTTGTAATTCAGTTCCTGGGTAGCCAAGTTTACATTCCGTGTATTAGTGATACCTTATGATATTTCTTTTTCTGTGTGACTTATTTCTCTTAGAATCATCGTATCTGAGTCCACTCATTATGCTGCGATGGGCCTGATGACATAGATTTCATTGCTGAGTGATATTGCATTGTACGTAAGTACCACAAATTCTTTATTCATTTTTCGCTTTCTGTACTAATGAACTTGTACCATAAACGAGGTTCTTGTAAACAGAGCCGTCCCAAATTTTGGGGTGGCTGTGTCTTTTTGATTTTAATTTCCCTAAGCTATAGGAGCATAAGTGGAAGTGCCCTAGGCTCTGTTGCTTTGTTTTTTAGATATTTCAGGAAACACCATACACTTCTCCAGAGTGGCTGTTGGCAATTGACATCCCGCCCATCAGCATAACAAGGCTCCCAGTTCTCCATGGCCTGTCCTGCCTTTCTGGATTTTACACTTTTTTCAGATGGCCCTTTTGCCCAGGGGGCAGTGAGACTTCATTGTAGTGCAGATTTCCTTTGCAGGCTTGCTTGGTTGGCCAAAAAGGGCGTATGCGTTTTTTCCTGAATATATTCAGGAAAAAAAGCATAGGCCCTTTTTGGCCAAGTGCATCATTGTGGACGTTCTGCCTCTTTTCCTATGCTTTTCATGCAATTCCAGTCTACCTCCTGAAATCGGTGTCCTGCAATTCTGCCCCGCTTTCAAGTGCTCTTGGCAGCCTTACTTCAATATATTTTTGGACGATAGCTGTCATTTATAACTCTGCAGGTTTGTGAATGACAGTGCCCCTGAGCTCCTTCGTTCAACTCGCTTTCTTGTGAGCTGGCCGCAACACCGCAAAATTGCTTCAGGCCCTAGTGTGGTTCCGGCTCGGCAAGATGAGCCTTTGGTTAATTCCTCTTCCTGGTGGGAAATGAGAGTTAAATTTGCCCGTCCAGACACCTCCAGCTAGTCTCTCATTGGTTCTCCCTATTCCTGTTCATTTCCCGCAGAAATTGCAAACTGGGCCAAACAGGACGTTAAAGGCACTGACTCTCCAAGTGGGGAGAGTGTTAGTAAAGCGTCTGGAATGTGCACCCGAGTACCAGGGGATGAGAACTGAGACATATTTGAACACGTTTCTCGATCACACGGTGGATCATACTCTGGGTTCCACATGCATGTTTTAGCTGAAGGAGGAATCCCTGAAACCTGGAGAGTTGTGACCCATGGAATGGGTACCTTGAAATATGACTTCAAAGGGTCTGCATTTGCTCACCGAAACTCACCAATCCTATCACTGCTGCGTTTATGCTGCTGTAAACACGCTTGATTCCTTTTTGGAGACATATAAATCCATAGGTTTTAAGATTCTTACTATTCAGGTATATTTTTAGGCGTTTAATATGGGGTGTTGAGTCCACTTCGTTGAGCAAGGAGTAGCTCTTGTCTATTACATATTTGGCTTATGGAACGGTATCTGTGCTAATTTCAATCTCTTGTTTTATGCAGCACCCCAACTCACCTTTCCCCTTAAGCAAGCATAAGTTGGTTTTCTACATTTGAGACCCTGTTCTGTTTTGTAATTCAGTTCCTGTGTAGCCAAGTTTACATTCCGTGTATTAGTGATATCTTATGATGTTTCTTTTTCTGTGTGACTTATTTCACTTAGAATCATTGTATCTGAATCCACTCATATGGTGCTACGGGCCTGATGACATAGATTTCATTGCTGAGTGATATTGCATTGTACGAAAATACCACAAATTCTTTATTCATTTTTCGCTTTCTGTGATATTGAACTTGTACTGTAAACGAGGATCTTGTAAACAGAGCCGTCCCAAAATTGGGGTGGCTGTTTCTTTTTGATTTGAATTTCCCTAAGCTATAGGACCATAAGTGGAAGTGCCCTGGGCTCTGTTGCTTTGTTTTTTAGATGTTTCAGGAAACACCATACACTTCTCCAGAGTGGCTGTTGGCAATTTACATCCCGCCCATCAGCATAACAAGGCTCCCAGTTCTCCATGGCCTGTCCTGCCTTTCTGGATTTTACACTTTTTTCAGATGGCCCTTTTGCCCAGGGGGCAGTGAGACTTCATTGTAGTGCAGATTTCCTTTGCAAGCTTGCTTGGTTGGCCACAAAGGGCGTATGCGTTTTTTCCTGAATATATTCAGGAAAAAACGCATACGCCCTTTTTGGCCAAGTGCATCATTGTGGACGTTCTGCCTCTTTTCCTATGCTTTTCATGCAATTCCAGTCTACCTCCTGAAATCGGTGTCCTGCAATTCTGCCCCGCTTTCAAGTGCTCTTGGCAGCCTTACTTCAATATATTTTTGGACGATAGCTGTCATTTATAACTCTGCAGGTTTGTGAATGACAGTTCCCCTGAGCTCCTTTGTTCAACTCGCTTTCCTGTGAGCTGGCCGCAACACCGCAAGATTGCTTCAGGCCCTAGTGTGGTTCCGGCACGGCAAGCTGAGCCTTTGGTTAATTCCTCTTCCTGGTGGGAAATGAGAGTTAAATTTGCCCGTCCAGACACCTCCAGCTAGTCTCTCATTGGTTCTCCCTATTCCTGTTCATTTCCCGCAGAAATTGCAAACTGGGCCAAACAGGAGGTTAAAGGCACTGACTCTCCAAGTGGGGAGAGTGGTAGTAAAGCGTCTGGAATGTTGCACCCGAGTACCAGGGGACGAAAACTGAGACACATTTGAACACGTTTCCCGATCACACGGTGGATCATACTCTGGGTTCCATATGCATGTTTTAGCTGAAGGAAGAATCCCTTAAACCTGGAGAGTTGAGACCCATGGAATGGGTACCATGCAATATGACTTCAAAGGGTCTGCATTTGCTCACAGAACCTCACTAATCCTATCACTGCTGCGTTTATGCTGCTGTACACACGCTTGATTCTCTTTCGGAGACATGTAAATCCATAAGTTTTAAGATTCTTATTAGTCAGGTATATACTTAGGCGTTTAATATGGGGTGTTGAGTCCACTTCGTTGAGGAAGGAGTAGCTCTTGTCTATTACATATTTGGCTTATGGAACGGTATCTGTGCTAATTTCAATCTCTGGTTTTATGCAGCACCCCAACTCACCTTTCCCCTTAAGCAAGCATAAGTTGGTTTTGTACATTTGAGACCCTGTTCTGTTTTGTAATTCAGTTCCTGTGTAGCCAAGTTTACATTCCGTGTATTAGTGATATCTTATGATGTTTCTTTTTCTGTGTGACTTATTTCACTTAGAATCATCGTACCTGAATCCACTCATTATGCTGCTATGGGCCTGATGACATAGATTTCATTGCTGAGTGATATTGCATTGTACGTGAGTACCACAACTTCTTTATCCATTTTTCAATTTCTGTGATATTGAACTTGCACCATAAGCGAGGTTCTTGTAAACAGAGCCGTCCGAAACTTTGGGGTGGCTGTGTCTTTTTGATTTTAATTTCCCTAAGCTATAGGAGCATAAGTGGAAGTGCCCTAGGCTCTGTTGCTTTGTTTTTTAGATGTTTCAGGAAACACCATACACTTTATCATAGTGGCTCTTGGCAGTTTACATCCGGCCCTTGAGAATAACAGGGCTCCCAGTTCTCCATGGCCTGTCCTGCCTTTCTGGATTTTACACTTTTTTCAGATGGCCCTTTTGCCCGGGGAGCAGTGAGACTTCATTGTAGTGCAGATTTCCTTTGCAAGCTTGCTTGGTTGGCCAAAAAGGGCGTATGCGTTTTTTCCTGAATATATTCAGGAAAAAACGCATACGCCCTTTTTGGCCAAGTGCATCATTGTGGACGTTCTGCCTCTTTTCCTATGCTTTTCATGCAATTCCAGTCTACCTCCTGAAATCGGTTTCCTGCAATTCTGCCCCGCTTTCAAGTCCTCTTGGCAGCCTTACTTCAATATATTTTTGGACGATAGCTGTCATTTATAACTCTGCAGGTTTGGGAATGACAGTGCCCCAGAGCTCCTTTGTTCAACTCGCTTTCCTGTGAGCTGGCCGCAACACCGCAAGATTGCTTCAGGCCCTAGTGTGGTTCCGGCACGGCAAGCTGAGCCTTTGGTTAATTCCTCTTCCTGGTGGGAAATGAGAGTTAAATTTGCCCGTCCAGACACCTCCAGCTAGTCTCTCATTGGTTCTCCCTATTCCTGTTCATTTCCCGCAGAAATTGCAAACTGGGCCAAACAGGAGGTTAAAGGCACTGACTCTCCAAGTGGGGAGAGTGTTAGTAAAGCGTCTGGAATGTTGCACCCGAGTACCAGGGGACGAAAACTGAGACATATTTGAACACGTTTCCCGATCACACGGTGGATCATACTCTGGGTTCCACATGCATGTTTTTGCTGAAGGAAGAATCCCTTAAACATGGAGAGTTGAGACCCATGGAATGGGTACCATGCAATATGACTTCAAAGGGTCTGCATTTGCTCCCCGAACCTCACCAATCCTATCACTGCTGCGTTTATGCTGCTGTACACACGCTTGATTCCTTTTCGGAGACATATAAATCCATAGGTTTTAAGATTCTTACCAGTCAGGTATATTCTTAGGCGTTTAATATGGGGTGTTGAGTCCACTTCGTTGAGGAAGGAGTAGCTCTTGTCTATTACATATTTTGCTTATGGAACGGTATCTGTGCTAATTTCAATCTCTGGTTTTATGCAGCACCCCAACTCACCTTTCCCCTTAAGCAAGCATAAGTTGGTTTTCTACATTTGAGACCCTGTTCTGTTTTGTAATTCAGTTCCTGGGTATCCAAGTTTACATTCCGTGTATTAGTGATACCTTATGATATTTCTTTTTCTGTGTGACTTATTTCTCTTAGAATCATCGTACCTGAGTCCACTCATTATGCTGCTACGGGCCTGATGACATAGATTTCATTGCTGAGTGATATTGCATTGTACGTAAGTACCACAAATTCTTTATTCATTTTTCGCTTTCTGTGATATTGAACTTGTACCATAAACGAGGTTCTTGTAAACAGAGCCGTCCCAAACTTTGGGGTGGCTGTGTCTTTTTGATTTTAATTTCCCTAAGCTATAGGAGCATAAGTGGAAGTGCCCTAGGCTCTGTTGCTTTGTTTTTTAGATGTTTCAGGAAACACCATACACTTCTCCAGAGTGGCTGTTGGCAATTGACATCCCGCCCATCAGCATAACAAGGCTCCCAGTTCTCCATGGCCTGTCCTGCCTTTCTGGATTTTACACTTTTTTCAGATGGCCCTTTTGCCCGGGGGGCAGTGAGACTTCATTGTAGTGCAGATTTCCTTTGCAAGCTTGCTTGGTTGGCCAAAAAGGGCATATGCGTTTTTTCCTGAATATATTCAGGAAAAAAAGCATAGGCCCTTTTTGGCCAAGTGCATCATTGTGGACGTTCTGCCTCTTTTCCTATGCTTTTCATGCAATTCCAGTCTACCTCCTGAAATCGGTGTCCTGCAATTCTGCCCCGCTTTCAAGTGCTCTTGGCAGCCTTACTTCAATATATTTTTGGACGATAGCTGTCATTTATAACTCTGCAGGTTTGTGAATGACAGTGCCCCTGAGCTCCTTCGTTCAACTCGCTTTCTTGTGAGCTGGCCGCAACACCGCAAAATTGCTTCAGGCCCTAGTGTGGTTCCGGCTCGGCAAGATGAGCCTTTGGTTAATTCCTCTTCCTGGTGGGAAATGAGAGTTAAATTTGCCCGTCCAGACACCTCCAGCTAGTCTCTCATTGGTTCTCCCTATTCCTGTTCATTTCCCGCAGAAATTGCAAACTGGGCCAAACAGGACGTTAAAGGCACTGACTCTCCAAGTGGGGAGAGTGTTAGTAAAGCGTCTGGAATGTTGCACCCGAGTACCAGGGGATGAAAACTGAGACACATTTGAACACGTTTCCCGATCACACGGTGGATCATACTCTGGGTTCCATATGCATGTTTTAGCTGAAGGAAGAATCCCTTAAACTTGGAGAGTTGAGACCCATGGAATGGGTACCATGCAATATGACTTCAAAGGGTCTGCATTTGCTCACCGAAACTCACCAATCCTATCACTGCTGCGTTTATGCTGCTGTACACACGCTTGATTCCTTTTTGGAGACATATAAATCCATAGGTTTTAAGATTCTTACTATTCAGGTATATATTTAGGCGTTTAATATGGGGTGTTGAGTCCCCTTCGTTGAGCAAGGAGTAGCTCTTGTCTATTACATATTTGGCTTATGGAACGGTATCTGTGCTAATTTCAATCTCTTGTTTTATGCAGCACCCCAACTCACCTTTCCCCTTAAGCAAGCATAAGTTGGTTTTCTACATTTGAGACCCTGTTCTGTTTTGTAATTCAGTTCCTGTGTAGCCAAGTTTACATTCCGTGTATTAGTGATATCTTATGATGTTTCTTTTTCTGTGTGACTTATTTCACTTAGAATCATTGTATCTGAATCCACTCATATGGTGCTACGGGCCTGATGACATAGATTTCATTGCTGAGTGATATTGCATTGTACGAAAATACCACAAATTCTTTATTCATTTTTCGCTTTCTGTGATATTGAACTTGTACTGTAAACGAGGATCTTGTAAACAGAGCCGTCCCAAAATTGGGGTGGCTGTTTCTTTTTGATTTGAATTTCCCTAAGCTATAGGACCATAAGTGGAAGTGCCCTAGGCTCTGTTGCTTTGTTTTTTAGATGTTTCAGGAAACACCATACACTTCTCCAGAGTGGCTGTTGGCAATTTACATCCCGCCCATCAGCATAACAAGGCTCCCAGTTCTCCATGGCCTGTCCTGCCTTTCTGGATTTTACACTTTTTTCAGATGGCCCTTTTGCCCAGGGGGCAGTGAGACTTCATTGTAGTGCAGATTTCCTTTGCAAGCTTGCTTGGTTGGCCACAAAGGGCGTATGCGTTTTTTCCTGAATATATTCAGGAAAAAACGCATACGCCCTTTTTGGCCAAGTGCATCATTGTGGACGTTCTGCCTCTTTTCCTATGCTTTTCATGCAATTCCAGTCTACCTCCTGAAATCGGTGTCCTGCAATTCTGCCCCGCTTTCAAGTGCTCTTGGCAGCCTTACTTCAATATATTTTTGGACGATAGCTGTCATTTATAACTCTGCAGGTTTGTGAATGACAGTTCCCCTGAGCTCCTTTGTTCAACTCGCTTTCCTGTGAGCTGGCCGCAACACCGCAAGATTGCTTCAGGCCCTAGTGTGGTTCCGGCACGGCAAGCTGAGCCTTTGGTTAATTCCTCTTCCTGGTGGGAAATGAGAGTTAAATTTGCCCGTCCAGACACCTCCAGCTAGTCTCTCATTGGTTCTCCCTATTCCTGTTCATTTCCCGCAGAAATTGCAAACTGGGCCAAACAGGAGGTTAAAGGCACTGACTCTCCAAGTGGGGAGAGTGGTAGTAAAGCGTCTGGAATGTTGCACCCGAGTACCAGGGGACGAAAACTGAGACACATTTGAACACGTTTCCCGATCACACGGTGGATCATACTCTGGGTTCCATATGCATGTTTTAGCTGAAGGAAGAATCCCTTAAACCTGGAGAGTTGAGACCCATGGAATGGGTACCATGCAATATGACTTCAAAGGGTCTGCATTTGCTCACAGAACCTCACTAATCCTATCACTGCTGCGTTTATGCTGCTGTACACACGCTTGATTCTCTTTCGGAGACATGTAAATCCATAAGTTTTAAGATTCTTATTAGTCAGGTATATACTTAGGCGTTTAATATGGGGTGTTGAGTCCACTTCGTTGAGGAAGGAGTAGCTCTTGTCTATTACATATTTGGCTTATGGAACGGTATCTGTGCTAATTTCAATCTCTGGTTTTATGCAGCACCCCAACTCACCTTTCCCCTTAAGCAAGCATAAGTTGGTTTTGTACATTTGAGACCCTGTTCTGTTTTGTAATTCAGTTCCTGTGTAGCCAAGTTTACATTCCGTGTATTAGTGATATCTTATGATGTTTCTTTTTCTGTGTGACTTATTTCACTTAGAATCATCGTACCTGAATCCACTCATTATGCTGCTATGGGCCTGATGACATAGATTTCATTGCTGAGTGATATTGCATTGTACGTGAGTACCACAACTTCTTTATCCATTTTTCAATTTCTGTGATATTGAACTTGCACCATAAGCGAGGTTCTTGTAAACAGAGCCGTCCGAAACTTTGGGGTGGCTGTGTCTTTTTGATTTTAATTTCCCTAAGCTATAGGAGCATAAGTGGAAGTGCCCTAGGCTCTGTTGCTTTGTTTTTTAGATGTTTCAGGAAACACCATACACTTTATCATAGTGGCTCTTGGCAGTTTACATCCGGCCCTTGAGAATAACAGGGCTCCCAGTTCTCCATGGCCTGTCCTGCCTTTCTGGATTTTACACTTTTTTCAGATGGCCCTTTTGCCCGGGGAGCAGTGAGACTTCATTGTAGTGCAGATTTCCTTTGCAAGCTTGCTTGGTTGGCCAAAAAGGGCGTATGCGTTTTTTCCTGAATATATTCAGGAAAAAACGCATACGCCCTTTTTGGCCAAGTGCATCATTGTGGACGTTCTGCCTCTTTTCCTATGCTTTTCATGCAATTCCAGTCTACCTCCTGAAATCGGTTTCCTGCAATTCTGCCCCGCTTTCAAGTCCTCTTGGCAGCCTTACTTCAATATATTTTTGGACGATAGCTGTCATTTATAACTCTGCAGGTTTGGGAATGACAGTGCCCCAGAGCTCCTTTGTTCAACTCGCTTTCCTGTGAGCTGGCCGCAACACCGCAAGATTGCTTCAGGCCCTAGTGTGGTTCCGGCACGGCAAGCTGAGCCTTTGGTTAATTCCTCTTCCTGGTGGGAAATGAGAGTTAAATTTGCCCGTCCAGACACCTCCAGCTAGTCTCTCATTGGTTCTCCCTATTCCTGTTCATTTCCCGCAGAAATTGCAAACTGGGCCAAACAGGAGGTTAAAGGCACTGACTCTCCAAGTGGGGAGAGTGTTAGTAAAGCGTCTGGAATGTTGCACCCGAGTACCAGGGGACGAAAACTGAGACATATTTGAACACGTTTCCCGATCACACGGTGGATCATACTCTGGGTTCCACATGCATGTTTTTGCTGAAGGAAGAATCCCTTAAACATGGAGAGTTGAGACCCATGGAATGGGTACCATGCAATATGACTTCAAAGGGTCTGCATTTGCTCCCCGAACCTCACCAATCCTATCACTGCTGCGTTTATGCTGCTGTACACACGCTTGATTCCTTTTCGGAGACATATAAATCCATAGGTTTTAAGATTCTTACCAGTCAGGTATATTCTTAGGCGTTTAATATGGGGTGTTGAGTCCACTTCGTTGAGGAAGGAGTAGCTCTTGTCTATTACATATTTTGCTTATGGAACGGTATCTGTGCTAATTTCAATCTCTTGTTTTATGCAGCACCCCAACTCACCTTTCCCCTTAAGCAAGCATAAGTTGGTTTTCTACATTTGAGACCCTGTTCTGTTTTGTAATTCAGTTCCTGGGTATCCAAGTTTACATTCCGTGTATTAGTGATACCTTATGATATTTCTTTTTCTGTGTGACTTATTTCTCTTAGAATCATCGTACCTGAGTCCACTCATTATGCTGCTACGGGCCTGATGACATAGATTTCATTGCTGAGTGATATTGCATTGTACGTAAGTACCACAAATTCTTTATTCATTTTTCACTTTCTGTGATATTGAACTTGTACCATAAACGAGGTTCTTGTAAACAGAGCCGTCCCAAACTTTGGGGTGGCTGTGTCTTTTTGATTTTAATTTCCCTAAGCTATAGGAGCATAAGTGGAAGTGCCCTAGGCTCTGTTGCTTTGTTTTTTAGATGTTTCAGGAAACACCATACACTTCTCCAGAGTGGCTGTTGGCAATTGACATCCCGCCCATCAGCATAACAAGGCTCCCAGTTCTCCATGGCCTGTCCTGCCTTTCTGGATTTTACACTTTTTTCAGATGGCCCTTTTGCCCGGGGGGCAGTGAGACTTCATTGTAGTGCAGATTTCCTTTGCAAGCTTGCTTGGTTGGCCAAAAAGGGCGTATGCGTTTTTTCCTGAATATATTCAGGAAAAAACGCATACGCCCTTTTTGGCCAAGTGCATCATTGTGGACGTTCTGCCTCTTTTCTTATGCTTTTCATGCAATTCCAGTCTACCTCCTGAAATCGGTTTCCTGCAATTCTGCCCCGCTTTCAAGTCCTCTTGGCAGCCTTCCTTCAATATATTTTTGGACGATAGCTGTCATTTATAACTCTGCAGGTTTGTGAATGACAGGGCCCCTGAGCTCCTTTCTTCAACTCTCTTTATTGTGAGCTGGCCGCAACACCGCAGGATTGCTTCAGGCCCTAGTGTGGTTCCGGCACGGCAAGCTGAGCCTTTGGTTAATTCCTCTTCCTGGTGGGAAATGAGAGTTAAATTTGCCCGTCCAGACACCTCCAGCTAGTCTCTCATTGGTTCTCCCTATTCCTGTTCATTTCCCGCAGAAATTGCAAACTGGGCCAAACACGACGTTAAAGGCACTGACTCTCCAAGTGGGGAGAGTGTTAGTAAAGCGTCTGGAATGTTGCACCCGAGTACCAGGGGACGAAAACTGAGACACATTTGAACACGTTTCCCGATCACACGGTGGATCATACTCTGGGTTCCACATGCATGTTTTAGCTGAAGGAGGAATCCCTTAAACCTGGAGAGTTGTGACCCATGGAATTGGTACCTTGAAATATGACTTCAAAGGGTCTGCATTTGCTCACCGAAACTCACCAATCCTATCACTGCTGCGTTTATGCTGCTGTACACATGCTTGATTCTCTTTCAGAGACATGTAAATCCATAGGTTTTAAGATTCTTACTAGTCAGGTATACTCTTAGGCGTTTAATATGGGGTGTTGAGTCCACTTCGTTGAGCAAGGAGTAGCTCTTGTCTATTACATATTTGGCTTATGGAACGGTATCTGTGCTAATTTCAATCTCTGGTTTTATGCAGCACCCCAACTCACCTTTCCCTTAAGCAAGCATAAGTTGGTTTTCTACATTTGAGACCCTGTTCTGTTTTGTAATTCAGTTCCTGTGTAGCCAAGTTTACATTCCGTGTATTAGTGATGCCTTATGATATTTCTTTTTCTGTGTGACATATTTCACTTAGAATCATCGTACCTGAATCCACTCATTATGCTGCTACGGGCCTGATGACATAGATTTCATTGCTGAGTGATATTGCATTGTACGTAAGTACCACAAATTCTTTATTCATTTTTCGCTTTCTGTGATATTGAACTTGTACCGTAAACGAGGCTCTTTTAAACAGAGCCGTCCCAAACTTTGGGGTGGCTGTGTCTTTTTGATTTTAATTTCCCTAAGCTATAGGAGCATAAGTGGAAGTGCCCTAGGCTCTGTTGCTTTGTTTTTTAGATGTTTCAGGAAACACCATACACTTCTCCAGAGTGGCTGTTGGCAATTTACATCCTGCCCATCAGCATAACAAGGCTCCCAGTTCTCCATGGCCTGTCCTGCCTTTCTGGATTTTACACCCTTTTCAGATGGCCCTTTTCCCCGGGGGGCAGTGAGACTTCATTGTAGTGCAGATTTCCTTTGCAAGCTTGCTTGGTTGGCCAAAAAGGGCGTATGCGTTTTTTCCTGAATATATTCAGGAAAAAACGCATACGCCCTTTTTGGCCAAGTGCATCATTGTGGACGTTCTGCCTCTTTTCCTATGCTTTTCATGCAATTCCAGTCTACCTCCTGAAATCGGTGTCCTGCAATTCTGCCCCGCTTTCAAGTGCTCTTGGCAGCCTTACTTCAATATATTTTTGGACGATAGCTGTCATTTATAACTCTGCAGGTTTGTGAATGACAGTGCCCCTGAGATCCTTTCTTCAACTCTCTTTATTGTGAGCTGGCCGCAACACCGCAGGATTGCTTCAGGCCCTAGTGTGGTTCCGGCACGGCAAGCTGAGCCTTTGGTTAATTCCTCTTCCTGGTGGGAAATGAGAGTTAAATTTGCCCGTCCAGACACCTCCAGCTAGTCTCTCATTGGTTCTCCCTATTCCTGTTCATTTCCCGCAGAAATTGCAAACTGGGCCAAACACGACGTTAAAGGCACTGACTCTCCAAGTGGGGAGAGTGTTAGTAAAGCGTCTGGAATGTTGCACCCGAGTACCAGGGGATTTAAACTGAGACATATTTGAACACGTTTCCCGATCACACGGTGGATCATACTCTGGGTTCCACATGCATGTTTTAGCTGAAGGAGGAATCCCTTAAACCTGGAGAGTTGAGACCCATGGAATGGGTACCATGCAATATGACTTCAAAGGGTCTGCATTTGCTCACCGAACCTCACTAATCCTATCACTGCTGCGTTTATGCTGCTGTACACGCTTGATTCTCTTTTGGAGACATGTAAATCCATAGGTTTTAAGATTCTTACTAGTCAGGTATATTCTTAGGCGTTTAATATGGGGTGTTGAGTCCACTTCGTTGAGCAAGGAGTAGTTCTTGTCTATTACATATTTGGCTTATGGAACGGTATCTGTGCTAATTTCAATCTCTGGTTTTATGCAGCACTCAAACTCACCTTTCCCTTAATCAAGCATAAGATGGTTTTCTACATTTGAGACCCTGTTTTGTTTGTAATTCAGTTCCTGAGTAGCCAAGTTTACATTCCGTGTATTAGTGATACCTTATGATATTTCTTTTTCTGTGTGACATATTTCACTTAGAATCATTGTACCTGAATCCACTCATTATGCTGCTACGGGCCTGATGACATAGATTTCATTGCTGAGTGATATTGCATTGTACGTAAGTACCACAAATTCTTTATTCATTTTTCGCTTTCTGTGATATTGAACTTGTACCGTAAACGAGGCTCTTGTAAACAGAGCCGTCCCAAACTTTGGGGTGGCTGTGTCTTTTTGATTTTAATTTCCCTAAGCTATAGGAGCATAAGTGGAAGTGCCCTAGGCTCTGTTGCTTTGTTTTTTAGATGTTTCAGGAAACACCATACACTTCTCCAGAGTGGCTGTTGGCAATTGACATCCCGCCCATCAGCATAACAAGGCTCCCAGTTCTCCATGGCCTGTCCTGCCTTTCTGGATTTTACACTTTTTTCAGATGGCCCTTTTGCCCGGGGGGCAGTGAGACTTCATTGTAGTGCTGATTTCCTTTGCAAACTTGCTTGGTTGGCCAAAAAGGGCGTATGCGTTTTTTCCTGAATATATTCAGGAAAAAACGCATACGCGCTTTTTGGCCAAGTGCATCATTGTGGACGTTCTGCCTCTTTTCCTAGGCTTTTCATGCAATTCCAGTCTACCTCCTGAAATCGGTTTCCTGCAATTCTGCCCCGCTTTCAAGTCTTCTTGGTAGCCTTACTTCAATATATTTTTGGACGATAGCTGTCATTTATAACTCTGCAGGTTTGTGAATGACAGTGCCCCTGAGATCCTTTCTTCAACTCTCTTTATTGTGAGCTGGCCGCAACACCGCAGGATTGCTTCAGGCCCTAGTGTGGTTCCGGCACGGCAAGCTGAGCCTTTGGTTAATTCCTCTTCCTGGTGGGAAATGAGAGTTAAATTTCCCGTCCAGACACCTCCATTTAGTCTCTCATTGGTTCTCCCTATTCCTGTTCATTTCCCGCAGAAATTGCAAACTGGGCCAAACAGGAGGTTAAAGGCACTGACTCTCCAAGTGGGGAGAGTGTTAGTAAAGCGTCTGGAATGTTGCACCCGTGTACCAGGGGACGAAAACTGAGACACATTTGAACACGTTTCACGATCACACGGTGGATCATACTCTGGGTTCCATATGCATGTTTTAGCTGAAGGAAGAACCCCTTAAACCTGGAGAGTTGAGACCCATGGAATGGGTACCATGCTATATGACTTCAAAGGGTCTGCATTTGCTCACAGAACCTCACTAATCCTATCACTGCTGCGTTTATGCTGCTGTACACACGCTTGATTCTCTTTTGGAGACATGTAAATCCATAGGTTTTAAGATTCTTACTAGTCAGGTATATACTTAGGCGTTTAATATGGGGTGTTGAGTCCACTTCTTTGAGGAAGGAGTAGCTCTTGTCTATTATATATTTGGCTTATGGAACGGTATCTGTGCTAATTTCAATCTCTGGTTTTATGCAGCACCCCAACTCACCTTTCCCCTTAAGCAAGCATAAGTTGGTTTTCTACATTTGAGACTCTGTTCTGTTTTGTAATTCAGTTCCTGGGTAGCCAAGTTTACATTCCGTGTATTAGTGATACCTTATGATTTTTCTTTTTCTGTGTGACTTATTTCTCTTAGAATCATCGTACCTGAGTCCACTCATTATGCTGCTACGGGCCTGATGACATAGATTTCATTGCTGAGTGATATTGCATTGTACGTAGGTACCACAAATTCTTTATTCATTTTTCGCTTTCTGTGATATTGAACTTGTACCATGAACGAGGTTCCTGTAAACAGAGCCGTCCCAAACTTTGGGGTGGCTGTGTCTTTTTGATTTTAATTTCCCTAAGCTATAGGAGCATAAGTGGAAGTGCCCTAGGCTCTGTTGCTTTGTTTTTTAGATGTTTCAGGAAACAGCATACACTTCTCCAGAGTGGCTGTTGGCAATTGACATCCCGCCCATCAGCATAACAAGGCTCCCAGTTCTCCATGGCGTGTCCTGCCTTAATGAGTTTACACTTTTTTCAGATGGCCCTTTTGCCCAGGGGGCAGTGAGACTTCATTGTAGTGCAGATTGCCTTTGCAAGCTTGCTTGGTTGGCCAAAAAGGGCGTATGCGTTTTTTCCTGAATATATTCAGGAAAAAACGCATACGCACTTTTTGGCCAAGTGCATCATTGTGGACGTTCTGCCTCTTTTCCTAGGCTTTTCATGCAATTCCAGTCTACCTCCTGAAATTGGTGTCCTGCAATTCTGCCCCGCTTTCAAGTGCTCTTGGCAGCCTTACTTCAATATATTTTTGGACGATAGCTGTCATTTATAACTCTGCAGGTTTGTGAATGACAGTGCCCCTGAGCTCCTTTCTTCAATTCGCTTTCCTGTGAGCTGGCCACAACACCGCAGGATTGCTTCAGGCCCTAGTGTGGTTCCGGCACGGCAAGCTGAGCCTTTGGTTAATTCCTCTTCCTGGTGGGAAATGAGAGTTAAATTTGCCCGTCCAGACACCTCCAGCTAGTCTCTCATTGGTTCTCCCTATTCCTGTAAATTTCCCGCAGAAATTGCAAACTGGGCCAAACAGGAGGTTAAAGGCACTGACTCTCCAAGTGGGGAGAGTGTTAGTAAAGCGTCTGGAATGTTGCACCCGTGTAGCAGGGGACGAAAACTGAGACACATTTGAACACGTTTCCCGATCACACGGTGGGTCATACTCTGGGTTCCACATGCATGTTTTACCTGAAGGAGGAATCCCTTAAACCTGGAGAGTTGTGACCGATGGAATGGGTACCATGCAATATGATTTCAAAGGGTCTGTATTTGCTCACCGAAACTCACCAATCCTATCATTGCTGCGTATATGCTGCTGTACACACGCTTGATTCCTTTTCGGAGACATATAAATCCATAGGTTGTAAGATTCTTACTATTCAGGTATATTTTTAGGCGTTTAATATGGGGTGTTGAGTCCACTTCGCTGAGCAAGGAGTAGCTCTTGTCTATTACATATTTGGCTTATGGAACGGTATCTGTGCTAATTTCAATCTCTGGTTTTATGCAGCACCCCAACTCACCTTTCCCCTTAAGCAAGCATAAGTTGGTTTTCTACATTTGAGACCCTGTTCTGTTTTGTAATTCAGTTCCTGTGTAGCCAAGTTTACATTCCGTGTATTAGTGATGCCTTATGATATTTCTTTTTCTGTGTGACTTATTTCACTTAGAATCATTGTATCTGAGTCCAGTCATTATGCTGCTACGGGTCTGATGACATAGATTTCATTGGTGAGTGATATTGCATTGTACGTAGGTACCACAAATTCTTTATTCATTTTTCGCTTTCTGTGATATTGAACTTGTACCATAAACGAGGTTCTTGTAAACAGAGCCGTCCCAAATTTTGGGGTGGCTGTGTCTTTTTGATTTTAATTTCCCTAACTATAGAACCATAAGTGGAAGTGCCCTAGGCTCCGTTGCTTTGTTTTTTAGATGTTTCAGGAAACACCATACACTTCTCCAGAGTGGCTGTTGGCAATTGACATCCCGCCCATCAGCATAACAAGGCTCCCAGTTCTCCATGGCCTGTCCTGCCTTTCTGGATTTTACACTTTTTTCAGATGGCCCTTTTGCCCGGGGGGCAGTGAGACTTCATTGTAGTGCAGATTTCCTTTGCAAGCTTGCTTGGTTGGCCAAAAAGGGCGTATGCGTTTTTTCCTGAATATATTCAGGAAAAAACGCATACGCCCTTTTTGGCCAAGTGCATCATTGTGGACGTTCTGCCTCTTTTCCTATGCTTTTCATGCAATTCCAGTCTACCTCCTGAAATCGGTGTCCTGCAATTCTGCCCCGCTTTCAAGTGCTCTTGGCAGCCTTACTTCAATATATTTTTGGACGATAGCTGTCATTTATAACTCTGCAGGTTTGTGAATGACAGTGCCCCTGAGCTCCTTTCTTCAACTCTCTTTATTGTGAGCTGGCCGCAACACCGCAGGATTGCTTCAGGCCCTAGTGTGGTTCCGGCACGGCAAGCTGAGCCTTTGGTTAATTCCTCTTCCTGGTGGGAAATGAGAGTTAAATTTGCCCGTCCAGACACCTCCAGCTAGTCTCTCATTGGTTCTCCCTATTCCTGTTCATTTCCCGCAGAAATTGCAAACTGGGCCAAACAGGAGGTTAAAGGCACTGACTCTCCAAGTGGGGAGAGTGTTAGTAAAGCGTCTGGAATGTTGCACCCGAGTACCAGGGGACGAAAACTGAGACACATTTGAACACGTTTCCCGATCACACGTTGGATCATACTCTGGGTTCCATATGCATGTTTTAGCTGAAGGAAGAATCCCTTAAACGTGGAGAGTTGAGACCCATGGAATGGGTACCATGCAATATGACTTCAAAGGGTCTGCATTTGCTCACTGAAACTCACCAATCCAATCACTGCTGCGTTTATGCTGCTGTACACACGCTTGATTCCTTTTTGGAGACATATAAATCCATAGGTTTTAAGATTCTTTCTAGTCAGGTATATTTTTAGGCGTTTAATATAGGGTGTTGAGTCCACTTCGTTGAGCAAGGAGTAGCTCTTGTCTATTACATATTTGGCTTATGGAACTGTATCTGTGCTAATTTCAATCTCTGGTTTTATGCAGCACCCCAACTCACCTTTCCCCTTAAGCAAGCATAAGTTGGTTTTCTACATTTGAGACCCTGTTCTGTTTTGTAATTCAGTTCCTGGGTAGCCAAGTTTACATTCCGTGTATTAGTGATGCCTTATGATATTTCTTTTTCTGTGTGACATATTTCACTTAGAATCCTCATACCTGAATCCACTCATTATGCTGCTACGGGCCTGATGACATAGATTTCATTGCTGAGTGATATTGAATTGTACGTAAGTACCACAAATTCTTTATTCATTTTTCGCTTTCTGTGATAATGAACTTGTACCATAAACGAGGTTCTTGTAAACAGAGCCGTCCCAAATTTTGGGGTGGCTGTGTCTTTTTGATTTTAATTTCCCTAAGCTATAGGAGCATAAGTGGAAGTGCCCTAGGCTCTGTTGCTTTGTTTTTTAGATGTTTCAGGAAACACCATACACTTCTCCAGAGTGGCTGTTGGCAATTGACATCCCGCCCATCAGCATAACAAGGCTCCCAGTTCTCCATGGCCTGTCCTGCCTTTCTGGATTTTACACTTTTTTCAGATGGCCCTTTTGCCCGGGGGGCAGTGAGACTTCATTGTAGTGCAGATTTCCTTTGCAAGCTTGCTTGGTTGGCCAAAAAGGGCGTATGCGTTTTTTCCTGAATATATTCAGGAAAAAACGCATACGCCCTTTTTGGCCAAGTGCATCATTGTGGACGTTCTGCCTCTTTTCCTATGCTTTTCATGCAATTCCAGTCTACCTCCTGAAATCGGTGTCCTGCAATTCTGCCCCGCTTTCAAGTGCTCTTGGCAGCCTTACTTCAATATATTTTTGGACGATAGCTGTCATTTATAACTCTGCAGGTTTGTGAATGACAGTGCCCCTGAGCTCCTTTCTTCAATTCGCTTTCCTGTGAGCTGGCCGCAACACCGCAGGATTGCTTCAGGCCCTAGTGTGGTTCCGGCACGGCAAGCTGTGCCTTTGGTTAATTCCTCTTCCTGGTGGGAAATGAGAGTTAAATTTGCCCGTCCAGACACCTCCAGCTAGTCTCTCATTGGTTCTCCCTATTCCTGTTCATTTCCCGCAGAAATTGCCAACTGGGCCAAACAGGAGGTTAAAGGCACTGACTCTCCAAGTGGGGAGAGTGTTAGTAAAGCGTCTGGAATGTTGCACCCGTGTACCAGGGGACGAAAACTGAGACACATTTGAACACGTTTCCCGATCACACGGTGGATCATACTCTGGGTTCCACATGCATGTTTTAGCTGAAGGAGGAATCCCTTAAACCTGGAGAGTTGTGACCCATGGAATGGGTACCATGCAATATGATTTCAAAGGGTCTGCATTTGCTCACCGAAACTCACCAATCCTATCACTGCTGCGTATATGCTGCTGTACACACGCTTGATTCCTTTTCGGAGACATATAAATCGATAGGTTTTAAGATTCTTACTATTCAGGTATAGTTTTAGGCGTTTAATATGGGGTGTTGAGTCCCCTTCGTTGAGCAAGGAGTAGCTCTTGTCTATTACATATTTGGCTTATGGAACGGTATCTGTGCTAATTTCAATCTCTTGTTTTATGCAGCACCCCAACTCACCTTTCCCCTTAAGCAAGCATAAGTTGGTTTTCTACATTTGAGACCCTGTTCTGTTTTGTAATTCAGTTCCTGTGTAGCCAAGTTTACATTCCGTGTATTAGTGATATTTATGATGTTTCTTTTTCTGTGTGACTTATTTCACTTAGAATCATTGTATCTGAATCCACTCATATGGTGCTACGGGCCTGATGACATAGATTTCATTGCTGAGTGATATTGCATTGTACGAAAATACCACAAATTCTTTATTCATTTTTCGCTTTCTGTGATATTGAACTTGTACCGTAAACGAGGATCTTGTAAACAGAGCCGTCCCAAAATTGGGGTGGCTGTTTCTTTTTGATTTGAATTTCCCTAAGCTATAGGACCATAAGTGGAAGTGCCCTAGGCTCTGTTGCTTTGTTTTTTAGATGTTCAGGAAACACCATACACTTCTCCAGAGTGGCTGTTGGCAATTTACATCCCGCCCATCAGCATAACAAGGCTCCCAGTTCTCCATGGCCTGTCCTACCTTTCTGGATTTTACACTTTTTTCAGATGGCCCTTTTGCCCAGGGGGCAGTGAGACTTCATTGTAGTGCAGATTTCCTTTGCAAGCTTGCTTGGTTGGCCACAAAGGGCGTATGCGTTTTTTCCTGAATATATTCAGGAAAAAACGCATACGCCCTTTTTGGCCAAGTGCATCATTGTGGACGTTCTGCCTCTTTTCCTATGCTTTTCATGCAATTCCAGTCTACCTCCTGAAATCGGTGTCCTGCAATTCTGCCCCGCTTTCAAGTGCTCTTGGCAGCCTTACTTCAATATATTTTTGGACGATAGCTGTCATTTATAACTCTGCAGGTTTGTGAATGACAGTTCCCCTGAGCTCCTTTGTTCAATTCGCTTTCCTGTGAGCTGGCCGCAACACCGCAAGATTGCTTCAGGCCCTAGTGTGGTTCTGGCACGGGAAGCTGAGCCTTTGGTTAATTCCTCTTCCTGGTGGGAAATGAGAGTTAAATTTGCCTGTCCAGACACCTCCAGCTAGTCTCTCATTGGTTCTCCCTATTCCTGTTCATTTCCCGCAGAAATTGCAAACTGGGCCAAACAGGAGGTTAAAGGCACTGACTCTCCAAGTGGGGAGAGTGTTAGTAAAGCGTCTGGAATGTTGCACCCGAGTACCAGGGGACGAAAACTGAGACACATTTGAACACGTTTCCCGATCACATGGTGGATCATACTCTGGGTTCCATATGCATGTTTTAGCTGAAGGAAGAATCCCTTAAACCTGGAGAGTTGAGACCCATGGAATGGGTACCATGCAATATGACTTCAAAGGGTCTGCATTTGCTCACAGAACCTCACTAATCCTATCACTGCTGCGTTTATGCTGCTGTACACACGCTTGATTCTCTTTCGGAGACATGTAAATCCTTAGGTTTTAAGATTCTTATTAGTC
This sequence comes from Lagenorhynchus albirostris, assembly GCF_949774975.1. Classification (NCBI taxonomy): domain Eukaryota; kingdom Metazoa; phylum Chordata; class Mammalia; order Artiodactyla; family Delphinidae; genus Lagenorhynchus; species Lagenorhynchus albirostris. The sequence continues at coordinate 106,336,166 of NC_083095.1, read as the reverse complement.
AGGTATATACTTAGGCGTTTAATATGGGGTGTTGAGTCCACTTCGTTGAGCAAGGAGTAGCTCTTGTCTATTACATATTTGGCTTATGGAACGGTATCTGTGCTAATTTCAATCTCTGGTTTTATGCAGCACCCCAACTCACCTTTCCCCTTAAGCAAGCATAAGTTGGTTTTCTACATTTGAGACCCTGTTCTGTTTTGTAATTCAGTTCCTGGGTAGCCAAGTTTACATTCCGTGTATTAGTGATGCCTTATGATATTTCTTTTTCTGTGTGACATATTTCACTTAGAATCATCGTACCTGAATCCACTCATTATGCTGCTACGGGCCTGATGACATAGATTTCATTGCTGAGTGATATTGAATTGTACGTAAGTACCACAAATTCTTTTTTCATTTTTCGCTTTCTGTGATAATGAACTTGTACCATAAACGAGGTTCTTGTAAACAGAGCCGTCCCAAATTTTGGGGTGGCTGTGTCTTTTTGATTTTAATTTCCCTAAGCTATGGGAGCATAAGTGGAAGTGCCCTAGGCTCTGTTGCTTTGTTTTTTAGATGTTTCAGGAAACACCATACACTTCTCCAGAGTGGCTGTTGGCAATTGACATCCCGCCCATCAGCATAACAAGGCTCCCAGTTCTCCATGGCCTGTCCTGCCTTTCTGGATTTTACACTTTTTTCAGATGGCCCTTTTGCCCGGGGGGCAGTGAGACTTCATTGTAGTGCAGATTTCCTTTGCAAGCTTGCTTGGTTGGCCAAAAAGGGCGTATGCGTTTTTTCCTGAATATATTCAGGAAAAAACGCATACGCCCTTTTTGGCCAAGTGCATCATTGTGGACGTTCTGCCTCTTTTCCTATGCTTTTCATTCAATTCCAGTCTACCTCCTGAAATCGGTGTCCTGCAATTCTGCCCCGCTTTCAAGTGCTCTTGGCAGCCTTACTTCAATATATTTTTGGACGATAGCTGTCATTTATAACTCTGCAGGTTTGTGAATGACAGTGCCCCTGAGCTCCTTTCTTCAACTCTCTTTATTGTGAGCTGGCCGCAACACCGCAGGATTGCTTCAGGCCCTAGTGTGGTTCCGGCACGGCAAGCTGAGCCTTTGGTTAATTCCTCTTCCTGGTGGGAAATGAGAGTTAAATTTGCCCGTCCAGACACCTCCAGCTAGTCTCTCATTTGTTCTCCCTATTCCTGTTCATTTCCGCAGAAATTGCAAACTGGGCCAAACAGGAGGTTAAAGGCACTGACTCTCCAAGTGGGGAGAGTGTTAGTAAAGCGTCTGGAATGTGCACCCGAATACCAGGGGATGAAAACTGAGACACATTTGAACACGTTTCCCGATCACACGTTGGATCATACTCTGGGTTCCATATGCATGTTTTAGCTGAAGGAAGAATCCCTTAAACGTGGAGAGTTGAGACCCATGGAATGGGTACCATGCAATATGACTTCAAAGGGTCTGCATTTGCTCACTGAAACTCACCAATCCAATCACTGCTGCGTTTATGCTGCTGTACACACGCTTGATTCCTTTTTGGAGACATATAAATCCATAGGTTTTAAGATTCTTACTAGTCAGGTATATTTTTAGGCGTTTAATATAGGGTGTTGAGTCCACTTCGTTGAGCAAGGAGTAGCTCTTGTCTATTACATATTTGGCTTATGGAACGGTATCTGTGCTAATTTCAATCTCTGGTTTTATGCAGCACCCCAACTCACCTTTCCCCTTAAGCAAGCATAAGTTGGTTTTCTACATTTGAGACCCTGTTCTGTTTTGTAATTCAGTTCCTGGGTAGCCAAGTTTACATTCCGTGTATTAGTGATGCCTTATGATATTTCTTTTTCTGTGTGACATATTTCACTTAGAATCATCGTACCTGAATCCACTCATTATGCTGCTACGGGCCTGATGACATAGATTTCATTGCTGAGTGATATTGAATTGTACGTAAGTACCACAAATTCTTTATTCATTTTTCGCTTTCTGTGATAATGAACTTGTACCATAAACGAGGTTCTTGTAAACAGAGCCGTCCCAAATTTTGGGGTGGCTGTGTCTTTTTGATTTTAATTTCCCTAAGCTATAGGAGCATAAGTGGAAGTGCCCTAGGCTCTGTTGCTTTGTTTTTTAGATGTTTCAGGAAACACCATACACTTCTCCAGAGTGGCTGTTGGCAATTGACATCCCGCCCATCAGCATAACAAGGCTCCCAGTTCTCCATGGCCTGTCCTGCCTTTCTGGATTTTACACTTTTTTCAGATGGCCCTTTTGCCCGGGGGGCAGTGAGACTTCATTGTAGTGCAGATTTCCTTTGCAAGCTTGCTTGGTTGGCCAAAAAGGGCGTATGCGTTTTTTCCTGAATATATTCAGGAAAAAACGCATACGCCCTTTTTGGCCAAGTGCATCATTGTGGACGTTCTGCCTCTTTTCCTATGCTTTTCATGCAATTCCAGTCTACCTCCTGAAATCGGTGTCCTGCAATTCTGCCCCGCTTTCAAGTGCTCTTGGCAGCCTTACTTCAATATATTTTTGGACGATAGCTGTCATTTATAACTCTGCAGGTTTGTGAATGACAGTGCCCCTGAGCTCCTTTCTTCAATTCGCTTTCCTGTGAGCTGGCCGCAACACCGCAGGATTGCTTCAGGCCCTAGTGTGGTTCCGGCACGGCAAGCTGTGCCTTTGGTTAATTCCTCTTCCTGGTGGGAAATGAGAGTTAAATTTGCCCGTCCAGACACCTCCAGCTAGTCTCTCATTGGTTCTCCCTATTCCTGTTCATTTCCCGCAGAAATTGCCAACTGGGCCAAACAGGAGGTTAAAGGCACTGACTCTCCAAGTGGGGAGAGTGTTAGTAAAGCGTCTGGAATGTTGCACCCGTGTACCAGGGGACGAAAACTGAGACACATTTGAACACGTTTCCCGATCACACGGTGGATCATACTCTGGGTTCCACATGCATGTTTTAGCTGAAGGAGGAATCCCTTAAACCTGGAGAGTTGTGACCCATGGAATGGGTACCATGCAATATGATTTCAAAGGGTCTGCATTTGCTCACCGAAACTCACCAATCCTATCACTGCTGCGTATATGCTGCTGTACACACGCTTGATTCCTTTTCGGAGACATATAAATCGATAGGTTTTAAGATTCTTACTATTCAGGTATAGTTTTAGGCGTTTAATATGGGGTGTTGAGTCCCCTTCGTTGAGCAAGGAGTAGCTCTTGTCTATTACATATTTGGCTTATGGAACGGTATCTGTGCTAATTTCAATCTCTTGTTTTATGCAGCACCCCAACTCACCTTTCCCCTTAAGCAAGCATAAGTTGGTTTTCTACATTTGAGACCCTGTTCTGTTTTGTAATTCAGTTCCTGTGTAGCCAAGTTTACATTCCGTGTATTAGTGATATTTATGATGTTTCTTTTTCTGTGTGACTTATTTCACTTAGAATCATTGTATCTGAATCCACTCATATGGTGCTACGGGCCTGATGACATAGATTTCATTGCTGAGTGATATTGCATTGTACGAAAATACCACAAATTCTTTATTCATTTTTCGCTTTCTGTGATATTGAACTTGTACCGTAAACGAGGATCTTGTAAACAGAGCCGTCCCAAAATTGGGGTGGCTGTTTCTTTTCGATTTGAATTTCCCTAAGCTATAGGACCATAAGTGGAAGTGCCCTAGGCTCTGTTGCTTTGTTTTTTAGATGTTCAGGAAACACCATACACTTCTCCAGAGTGGCTGTTGGCAATTTACATCCCGCCCATCAGCATAACAAGGCTCCCAGTTCTCCATGGCCTGTCCTGCCTTTCTGGATTTTACACTTTTTTCAGATGGCCCTTTTGCCCAGGGGGCAGTGAGACTTCATTGTAGTGCAGATTTCCTTTGCAAGCTTGCTTGGTTGGCCACAAAGGGCGTATGCGTTTTTTCCTGAATATATTCAGGAAAAAACGCATACGCCCTTTTTGGCCAAGTGCATCATTGTGGACGTTCTGCCTCTTTTCCTATGCTTTTCATGCAATTCCAGTCTACCTCCTGAAATCGGTGTCCTGCAATTCTGCCCCGCTTTCAAGTGCTCTTGGCAGCCTTACTTCAATATATTTTTGGACGATAGCTGTCATTTATAACTCTGCAGGTTTGTGAATGACAGTTCCCCTGAGCTCCTTTGTTCAATTCGCTTTCCTGTGAGCTGGCCGCAACACCGCAAGATTGCTTCAGGCCCTAGTGTGGTTCTGGCACGGGAAGCTGAGCCTTTGGTTAATTCCTCTTCCTGGTGGGAAATTAGAGTTAAATTTGCCTGTCCAGACACCTCCAGCTAGTCTCTCATTGGTTCTCCCTATTCCTGTTCATTTCCCGCAGAAATTGCAAACTGGGCCAAACAGGAGGTTAAAGGCACTGACTCTCCAAGTGGGGAGAGTGTTAGTAAAGCGTCTGGAATGTTGCACCCGAGTACCAGGGGACGAAAACTGAGACACATTTGAACACGTTTCCCGATCACATGGTGGATCATACTCTGGGTTCCATATGCATGTTTTAGCTGAAGGAAGAATCCCTTAAACCTGGAGAGTTGAGACCCATGGAATGGGTACCATGCAATATGACTTCAAAGGGTCTGCATTTGCTCACAGAACCTCACTAATCCTATCACTGCTGCGTTTATGCTGCTGTACACACGCTTGATTCTCTTTCGGAGACATGTAAATCCTTAGGTTTTAAGATTCTTATTAGTCAGGTATATACTTAGGCGTTTAATATGGGGTGTTCAGTCCACTTCGTTGAGGAAGGAGTAGCTCTTGTCTATTACATATTTGGCTTATGGAACGGTATCTGTGCTAATTTCAATCTCTGGTTTTATGCAGCACCCCAACTCACCTTTCCCCTTAAGCAAGCATAAGTTGGTTTTCTACATTTGAGACCCTGTTCTGTTTTGTAATTCAGTTCCTGGGTAGCCAAGTTTACATTCCGTGTATTAGTGATGCCTTATGATATTTCTTTTTCTGTGTGACATATTTCACTTAGAATCATCGTACCTGAATCCACTCATTATGCTGCTACGGGCCTGATGACATAGATTTCATTGCTGAGTGATATTGAATTGTACGTAAGTACCACAAATTCTTTTTTCATTTTTCGCTTTCTGTGATAATGAACTTGTACCATAAACGAGGATCTTGTAAACAGAGCCGTCCCAAATTTTGGGGTGGCTGTGTCTTTTTGATTTTAATTTCCCTAAGCTATAGGAGCATAAGTGGAAGTGCCCTAGGCTCTGTTGCTTTGTTTTTTAGATGTTTCAGGAAACACCATACACTTCTCCAGAGTGGCTGTTGGCAATTGACATCCCGCCCATCAGCATAACAAGGCTCCCAGTTCTCCATGGCCTGTCCTGCCTTTCTGGATTTTACACTTTTTTCAGATGGCCCTTTTGCCCGGGGGGCAGTGAGACTTCATTGTAGTGCAGATTTCCTTTGCAAGCTTGCTTGGTTGGCCAAAAAGGGCGTATGCGTTTTTTCCTGAATATATTCAGGAAAAAACGCATACGCCCTTTTTGGCCAAGTGCATCATTGTGGACGTTCTGCCTCTTTTCCTATGCTTTTCATGCAATTCCAGTCTACCTCCTGAAATCGGTGTCCTGCAATTCTGCCCCGCTTTCAAGTGCTCTTGGCAGCCTTACTTCAATATATTTTTGGACGATAGCTGTCATTTATAACTCTGCAGGTTTGTGAATGACAGTGCCCCTGAGCTCCTTTCTTCAACTCTCTTTATTGTGAGCTGGCCGCAACACCGCAGGATTGCTTCAGGCCCTAGTGTGGTTCCGGCACGGCAAGCTGAGCCTTTGGTTAATTCCTCTTCCTGGTGGGAAATGAGAGTTAAATTTGCCCGTCCAGACACCTCCAGCTAGTCTCTCATTTGTTCTCCCTATTCCTGTTCATTTCCGCAGAAATTGCAAACTGGGCCAAACAGGAGGTTAAAGGCACTGACTCTCCAAGTGGGGAGAGTGTTAGTAAAGCGTCTGGAATGTGCACCCGAATACCAGGGGATGAAAACTGAGACACATTTGAACACGTTTCCCGATCACACGTTGGATCATACTCTGGGTTCCATATGCATGTTTTAGCTGAAGGAAGAATCCCTTAAACGTGGAGAGTTGAGACCCATGGAATGGGTACCATGCAATATGACTTCAAAGGGTCTGCATTTGCTCACTGAAACTCACCAATCCAATCACTGCTGCGTTTATGCTGCTGTACACACGCTTGATTCCTTTTTGGAGACATATAAATCCATAGGTTTTAAGATTCTTACTAGTCAGGTATATTTTTAGGCGTTTAATATAGGGTGTTGAGTCCACTTCGTTGAGCAAGGAGTAGATCTTGTCTATTACATATTTGGCTTATGGAACGGTATCTGTGCTAATTTCAATCTCTGGTTTTATGCAGCACCCCAACTCACCTTTCCCCTTAAGCAAGCATAAGTTGGTTTTCTACATTTGAGACCCTGTTCTGTTTTGTAATTCAGTTCCTGGGTAGCCAAGTTTACATTCCGTGTATTAGTGATGCCTTATGATATTTCTTTTTCTGTGTGACATATTTCACTTAGAATCATCGTACCTGAATCCACTCATTATGCTGCTACGGGCCTGATGACATAGATTTCATTGCTGAGTGATATTGAATTGTACGTAAGTACCACAAATTCTTTATTCATTTTTCGCTTTCTGTGATAATGAACTTGTACCATAAACGAGGTTCTTGTAAACAGAGCCGTCCCAAATTTTGGGGTGGCTGTGTCTTTTTGATTTTAATTTCCCTAAGCTATAGGAGCATAAGTGGAAGTGCCCTAGGCTCTGTTGCTTTGTTTTTTAGATGTTTCAGGAAACACCATACACTTCTCCAGAGTGGCTGTTGGCAATTGACATCCCGCCCATCAGCATAACAAGGCTCCCAGTTCTCCATGGCCTGTCCTGCCTTTCTGGATTTTACACTTTTTTCAGATGGCCCTTTTGCCCGGGGGGCAGTGAGACTTCATTGTAGTGCAGATTTCCTTTGCAAGCTTGCTTGGTTGGCCAAAAAGGGCGTATGCGTTTTTTCCTGAATATATTCAGGAAAAAACGCATACGCCCTTTTTGGCCAAGTGCATCATTGTGGACGTTCTGCCTCTTTTCCTATGCTTTTCATGCAATTCCAGTCTACCTCCTGAAATCGGTGTCCTGCAATTCTGCCCCGCTTTCAAGGGCTCTTGGCAGCCTTACTTCAATATATTTTTGGACGATAGCTGTCATTTATAACTCTGCAGGTTTGTGAATGACAGTGCCCCTGAGCTCCTTTCTTCAATTCGCTTTCCTGTGAGCTGGCCGCAACACCGCAGGATTGCTTCAGGCCCTAGTGTGGTTCCGGCACGGCAAGCTGTGCCTTTGGTTAATTCCTCTTCCTGGTGGGAAATGAGAGTTAAATTTGCCCGTCCAGACACCTCCAGCTAGTCTCTCATTGGTTCTCCCTATTCCTGTTCATTTCCCGCAGAAATTGCCAACTGGGCCAAACAGGAGGTTAAAGGCACTGACTCTCCAAGTGGGGAGAGTGTTAGTAAAGCGTCTGGAATGTTGCACCCGTGTACCAGGGGACGAAAACTGAGACACATTTGAACACGTTTCCCGATCACACGGTGGATCATACTCTGGGTTCCACATGCATGTTTTAGCTGAAGGAGGAATCCCTTAAACCTGGAGAGTTGTGACCCATGGAATGGGTACCATGCAATATGATTTCAAAGGGTCTGCATTTGCTCACCGAAACTCACCAATCCTATCACTGCTGCGTATATGCTGCTGTACACACGCTTGATTCCTTTTCGGAGACATATAAATCGATAGGTTTTAAGATTCTTACTATTCAGGTATAGTTTTAGGCGTTTAATATGGGGTGTTGAGTCCCCTTCGTTGAGCAAGGAGTAGCTCTTGTCTATTACATATTTGGCTTATGGAACGGTATCTGTGCTAATTTCAATCTCTTGTTTTATGCAGCACCCCAACTCACCTTTCCCCTTAAGCAAGCATAAGTTGGTTTTCTACATTTGAGACCCTGTTCTGTTTTGTAATTCAGTTCCTGTGTAGCCAAGTTTACATTCCGTGTATTAGTGATATTTATGATGTTTCTTTTTCTGTGTGACTTATTTCACTTAGAATCATTGTATATGAATCCACTCATATGGTGCTACGGGCCTGATGACATAGATTTCATTGCTGAGTGATATTGCATTGTACGAAAATACCACAAATTCTTTATTCATTTTTCGCTTTCTGTGATATTGAACTTGTACCGTAAACGAGGATCTTGTAAACAGAGCCGTCCCAAAATTGGGGTGGCTGTTTCTTTTTGATTTGAATTTCCCTAAGCTATAGGACCATAAGTGGAAGTGCCCTAGGCTCTGTTGCTTTGTTTTTTAGATGTTCAGGAAACACCATACACTTCTCCAGAGTGGCTGTTGGCAATTTACATCCCGCCCATCAGCATAACAAGGCTCCCAGTTCTCCATGGCCTGTCCTGCCTTTCTGGATTTTACACTTTTTTCAGATGGCCCTTTTGCCCAGGGGGCAGTGAGACTTCATTGTAGTGCAGATTTCCTTTGCAAGCTTGCTTGGTTGGCCACAAAGGGCGTATGCGTTTTTTCCTGAATATATTCAGGAAAAAACGCATACGCCCTTTTTGGCCAAGTGCATCATTGTGGACGTTCTGCCTCTTTTCCTATGCTTTTCATGCAATTCCAGTCTACCTCCTGAAATCGGTGTCCTGCAATTCTGCCCCGCTTTCAAGTGCTCTTGGCAGCCTTACTTCAATATATTTTTGGACGATAGCTGTCATTTATAACTCTGCAGGTTTGTGAATGACAGTTCCCCTGAGCTCCTTTGTTCAATTCGCTTTCCTGTGAGCTGGCCGCAACACCGCAAGATTGCTTCAGGCCCTAGTGTGGTTCTGGCACGGGAAGCTGAGCCTTTGGTTAATTCCTCTTCCTGGTGGGAAATGAGAGTTAAATTTGCCTGTCCAGACACCTCCAGCTAGTCTCTCATTGGTTCTCCCTATTCCTGTTCATTTCCCGCAGAAATTGCAAACTGGGCCAAACAGGAGGTTAAAGGCACTGACTCTCCAAGTGGGGAGAGTGTTAGTAAAGCGTCTGGAATGTTGCACCCGAGTACCAGGGGACGAAAACTGAGACACATTTGAACACGTTTCCCGATCACATGGTGGATCATACTCTGGGTTCCATATGCATGTTTTAGCTGAAGGAAGAATCCCTTAAACCTGGAGAGTTGAGACCCATGGAATGGGTACCATGCAATATGACTTCAAAGGGTCTGCATTTGCTCACAGAACCTCACTAATCCTATCACTGCTGCGTTTATGCTGCTGTACACACGCTTGATTATCTTTCGGAGACATGTAAATCCTTAGGTTTTAAGATTCTTATTAGTCAGGTATATACTTAGGCGTTTAATATGGGGTGTTCAGTCCACTTCGTTGAGGAAGGAGTAGCTCTTGTCTATTACATATTTGGCTTATGGAACGGTATCTGTGCTAATTTCAATCTCTGGTTTTATGCAGCACCCCAACTCACCTTTCCCCTTAAGCAAGCATAAGTTGGTTTTCTACATTTGAGACCCTGTTCTGTTTTGTAATTCAGTTCCTGGGTAGCCAAGTTTACATTCCGTGTATTAGTGATGCCTTATGATATTTCTTTTTCTGTGTGACATATTTCACTTAGAATCATCGTACCTGAATCCACTCATTATGCTGCTACGGGCCTGATGACATAGATTTCATTGCTGAGTGATATTGAATTGTACGTAAGTACCACAAATTCTTTTTTCATTTTTCGCATTCTGTGATAATGAACTTGTACCATAAACGAGGTTCTTGTAAACAGAGCCGTCCCAAATTTTGGGGTGGCTGTGTCTTTTTGATTTTAATTTCCCTAAGCTATAGGAGCATAAGTGGAAGTGCCCTAGGCTCTGTTGCTTTGTTTTTTAGATGTTTCAGGAAACACCATACACTTCTCCAGAGTGGCTGTTGGCAATTGACATCCCGCCCATCAGCATAACAAGGCTCCCAGTTCTCCATGGCCTGTCCTGCCTTTCTGGATTTTACACTTTTTTCAGATGGCCCTTTTGCCCGGGGGGCAGTGAGACTTCATTGTAGTGCAGATTTCCTTTGCAAGCTTGCTTGGTTGGCCAAAAAGGGCGTATGCGTTTTTTCCTGAATATATTCAGGAAAAAACGCATACGCCCTTTTTGGCCAAGTGCATCATTGTGGACGTTCTGCCTCTTTTCCTATGCTTTTCATGCAATTCCAGTCTACCTCCTGAAATCGGTGTCCTGCAATTCTGCCCCGCTTTCAAGTGCTCTTGGCAGCCTTACTTCAATATATTTTTGGACGATAGCTGTCATTTATAACTCTGCAGGTTTGTGAATGACAGTGCCCCTGAGCTCCTTTCTTCAACTCTCTTTATTGTGAGCTGGCCGCAACACCGCAGGATTGCTTCAGGCCCTAGTGTGGTTCCGGCACGGCAAGCTGAGCCTTTGGTTAATTCCTCTTCCTGGTGGGAAATGAGAGTTAAATTTGCCCGTCCAGACACCTCCAGCTAGTCTCTCATTTGTTCTCCCTATTCCTGTTCATTTCCGCAGAAATTGCAAACTGGGCCAAACAGGAGGTTAAAGGCACTGACTCTCCAAGTGGGGAGAGTGTTAGTAAAGCGTCTGGAATGTGCACCCGAATACCAGGGGATGAAAACTGAGACACATTTGAACACGTTTCCCGATCACACGTTGGATCATACTCTGGGTTCCATATGCATGTTTTAGCTGAAGGAAGAATCCCTTAAACGTGGAGAGTTGAGACCCATGGAATGGGTACCATGCAATATGACTTCAAAGGGTCTGCATTTGCTCACTGAAACTCACCAATCCAATCACTGCTGCGTTTATGCTGCTGTACACACGCTTGATTCCTTTTTGGAGACATATAAATCCATAGGTTTTAAGATTCTTACTAGTCAGGTATATTTTTAGGCGTTTAATATAGGGTGTTGAGTCCACTTCGTTGAGCAAGGAGTAGCTCTTGTCTATTACATATTTGGCTTATGGAACGGTATCTGTGCTAATTTCAATCTCTGGTTTTATGCAGCACCCCAACTCACCTTTCCCCTTAAGCAAGCATAAGTTGGTTTTCTACATTTGAGACCCTGTTCTGTTTTGTAATTCAGTTCCTGGGTAGCCAAGTTTACATTCCGTGTATTAGTGATGCCTTATGATATTTCTTTTTCTGTGTGACATATTTCACTTAGAATCATCGTACCTGAATCCACTCATTATGCTGCTACGGGCCTGATGACATAGATTTCATTGCTGAGTGATATTGAATTGTACGTAAGTACCACAAATTCTTTATTCATTTTTCGCTTTCTGTGATAATGAACTTGTACCATAAACGAGGTTCTTGTAAACAGAGCCGTCCCAAATTTTGGGGTGGCTGTGTCTTTTTGATTTTAATTTCCCTAAGCTATAGAAGCATAAGTGGAAGTGCCCTAGGCTCTGTTGCTTTGTTTTTTAGATGTTTCAGGAAACACCATACACTTCTCCAGAGTGGCTGTTGGCAATTGACATCCCGCCCATCAGCATAACAAGGCTCCCAGTTCTCCATGGCCTGTCCTGCCTTTCTGGATTTTACACTTTTTTCAGATGGCCCTTTTGCCCGGGGGGCAGTGAGACTTCATTGTAGTGCAGATTTCCTTTGCAAGCTTGCTTGGTTGGCCAAAAAGGGCGTATGCGTTTTTTCCTGAATATATTCAGGAAAAAACGCATACGCCCTTTTTGGCCAAGTGCATCATTGTGGACGTTCTGCCTCTTTTCCTATGCTTTTCATGCAATTCCAGTCTACCTCCTGAAATCGGTGTCCTGCAATTCTGCCCCGCTTTCAAGTGCTCTTGGCAGCCTTACTTCAATATATTTTTGGACGATAGCTGTCATTTATAACTCTGCAGGTTTGTGAATGACAGTGCCCCTGAGCTCCTTTCTTCAACTCTCTTTATTGTGAGCTGGCCGCAACACCGCAGGATTGCTTCAGGCCCTAGTGTGGTTCCGGCACGGCAAGCTGAGCCTTTGGTTAATTCCTCTTCCTGGTGGGAAATGAGAGTTAAATTTGCCCGTCCAGACACCTCCAGCTAGTCTCTCATTTGTTCTCCCTATTCCTGTTCATTTCCGCAGAAATTGCCAACTGGGCCAAACAGGAGGTTAAAGGCACTGACTCTCCAAGTGGGGAGAGTGTTAGTAAAGCGTCTGGAATGTGCACCCGAATACCAGGGGATGAAAACTGAGACACATTTGAACACGTTTCCCGATCACACGTTGGATCATACTCTGGGTTCCATATGCATGTTTTAGCTGAAGGAAGAATCCCTTAAACGTGGAGAGTTGAGACCCATGGAATGGGTACCATGCAATATGACTTCAAAGGGTCTGCATTTGCTCACTGAAACTCGCCAATCCAATCACTGCTGCGTTTATGCTGCTGTACACACGCTTGATTCCTTTTTGGAGACATATAAATCCATAGGTTTTAAGATTCTTACTAGTCAGGTATATTTTTAGGCGTTTAATATAGGGTGTTGAGTCCACTTCGTTGAGCAAGGAGTAGCTCTTGTCTATTACATATTTGGCTTATGGAACGGTATCTGTGCTAATTTCAATCTCTGGTTTTATGCAGCACCCCAACTCACCTTTCCCCTTAAGCAAGCATAAGTTGGTTTTCTACATTTGAGACCCTGTTCTGTTTTGTAATTCAGTTCCTGGGTAGCCAAGTTTACATTCCGTGTATTAGTGATGCCTTATGATATTTCTTTTTCTGTGTGACATATTTCACTTAGAATCATCGTACCTGAATCCACTCATTATGCTGCTACGGGCCTGATGACATAGATTTCATTGCTGAGTGATATTGAATTGTACGTAAGTACCACAAATTCTTTATTCATTTTTCGCTTTCTGTGATAATGAACTTGTACCATAAACGAGGTTCTTGTAAACAGAGCCGTCCCAAATTTTGGGGTGGCTGTGTCTTTTTGATTTTAATTTCCCTAAGCTATAGGAGCATAAGTGGAAGTGCCCTAGGCTCTGTTGCTTTGTTTTTTAGATGTTTCAGGAAACACCATACACTTCTCCAGAGTGGCTGTTGGCAATTGACATCCCGCCCATCAGCATAACAAGGCTCCCAGTTCTCCATGGCCTGTCCTGCCTTTCTGGATTTTACACTTTTTTCAGATGGCCCTTTTGCCCGGGGGGCAGTGAGACTTCATTGTAGTGCAGATTTCCTTTGCAAGCTTGCTTGGTTGGCCAAAAAGGGCGTATGCGTTTTTTCCTGAATATATTCAGGAAAAAACGCATACGCCCTTTTTGGCCAAGTGCATCATTGTGGACGTTCTGCCTCTTTTCCTATGCTTTTCATGCAATTCCAGTCTACCTCCTGAAATCGGTGTCCTGCAATTCTGCCCCGCTTTCAAGTGCTCTTGGCAGCCTTACTTCAATATATTTTTGGACGATAGCTGTCATTTATAACTCTGCAGGTTTGTGAATGACAGTGCCCCTGAGCTCCTTTCTTCAATTCGCTTTCCTGTGAGCTGGCCGCAACACCGCAGGATTGCTTCAGGCCCTAGTGTGGTTCCGGCACGGCAAGCTGTGCCTTTGGTTAATTCCTCTTCCTGGTGGGAAATGAGAGTTAAATTTGCCCGTCCAGACACCTCCAGCTAGTCTCTCATTGGTTCTCCCTATACCTGTAAATTTCCCGCAGAAATTGCCAACTGGGCCAAACAGGAGGTTAAAGGCACTGACTCTCCAAGTGGGGAGAGTGTTAGTAAAGCGTCTGGAATGTTGCACCCGTGTACCAGGGGACGAAAACTGAGACACATTTGAACACGTTTCCCGATCACACGGTGGATCATACTCTGGGTTCCACATGCATGTTTTAGCTGAAGGAGGAATCCCTTAAACCTGGAGAGTTGTGACCCATGGAATGGGTACCATGCAATATGATTTCAAAGGGTCTGCATTTGCTCACCGAAACTCACCAATCCTATCACTGCTGCGTATATGCTGCTGTACACACGCTTGATTCCTTTTCGGAGACATATAAATCGATAGGTTTTAAGATTCTTACTATTCAGGTATATTTTTAGGCGTTTAATATGGGGTGTTGAGTCCCCTTCGTTGAGCAAGGAGTAGCTCTTGTCTATTACATATTTGGCTTAAGGAACGGTATCTGTGCTAATTTAAATCTCTTGTTTTATGCAGCACCCCAACTCACCTTTCCCCTTAAGCAACCATAAGTTGGTTTTCTACATTTGAGACCCTGTTCTGTTTTGTAATTCAGTTCCTGTGTAGCCAAGTTTACATTCCGTGTATTAGTGATATTTATGATGTTTCTTTTTCTGTGTGACTTATTTCACTTAGAATCATTGTATCTGAATCCACTCATATGGTGCTACGGGCCTGATGACATAGATTTCATTGCTGAGTGATATTGCATTGTACGAAAATACCACAAATTCTTTATTCATTTTTCGCTTTCTGTGATATTGAACTTGTACCGTAAACGAGGATCTTGTAAACAGAGCCGTCCCAAAATTGGGGTGGCTGTTTCTTTTCGATTTGAATTTCCCTAAGCTATAGGACCATAAGTGGAAGTGCCCTAGGCTCTGTTGCTTTGTTTTTTAGATGTTCAGGAAACACCATACACTTCTCCAGAGTGGCTGTTGGCAATTTACATCCCACCCATCAGCATAACAAGGCTCCCAGTTCTCCATGGCCTGTCCTGCCTTTCTGGATTTTACACTTTTTTCAGATGGCCCTTTTGCCCAGGGGGCAGTGAGACTTCATTGTAGTGCAGATTTCCTTTGCAAGCTTGCTTGGTTGGCCACAAAGGGCGTATGCGTTTTTTCCTGAATATATTCAGGAAAAAACGCATACGCCCTTTTTGGCCAAGTGCATCATTGTGGACGTTCTGCCTCTTTTCCTATGCTTTTCATGCAATTCCAGTCTACCTCCTGAAATCGGTGTCCTGCAATTCTGCCCCGCTTTCAAGTGCTCTTGGCAGCCTTACTTCAATATATTTTTGGACGATAGCTGTCATTTATAACTCTGCAGGTTTGTGAATGACAGTTCCCCTGAGCTCCTTTGTTCATTTCGCTTTCCTGTGAGCTGGCCGCAACACCGCAAGATTGCTTCAGGCCCTAGTGTGGTTCTGGCACGGGAAGCTGAGCCTTTGGTTAATTCCTCTTCCTGGTGGGAAATGAGAGTTAAATTTGCCTGTCCAGACACCTCCAGCTAGTCTCTCATTGGTTCTCCCTATTCCTGTTCATTTCCCGCAGAAATTGCAAACTGGGCCAAACAGGAGGTTAAAGGCACTGACTCTCCAAGTGGGGAGAGTGTTAGTAAAGCGTCTGGAATGTTGCACCCGAGTACCTGGGGACGAAAACTGAGACACATTTGAAAACGTTTCCCGATCACACGGTGGATCATACTCTGGGTTCCATATGCATGTTTTAGCTGAAGGAAGAATCCCTTAAACCTGTAGAGTTGAGACCCATGGAATGGGTACCATGCAATATGACTTCAAAGGGTCTGCATTTGCTCACAGAACCTCACTAATCCTATCACTGCTGCGTTTATGCTGCTGTACACACGCTTGATTCTCTTTCGGAGACATGTAAATCCATAGGTTTTAAGATTCTTATTAGTCAGGTATATACTTAGGCGTTTAATATGGGTTGTTCAGTCCACTTCGTTGAGGAAGGAGTAGCTCTTGTCTATTACATATTTGGCTTATGGAACGGTATCTGTGCTAATTTCAATCTCTGGTTTTATGCAGCACCCCAACTCACCTTTCCCCTTAAGCAAGCATAAGTTGGTTTTCTACATTTGAGACCCTGTTCTGTTTTGTAATTCAGTTCCTGTGTAGCCAAGTTTACATTCCGTGTATTAGTGATACCTTATGATTTTTGTTTTTCTGTGTGACTTATTTCTCTTAGAATCATCGTACCTGAGTCCAGTCATTATGCTGCTACGGGTCTGATGACATAGATTTCATTGCTGAGTGATATTGCATTGTACGTAGGTCCCACAAATTCTTTATTCATTTTTCGCTTTCTGTGATATTGAACTTGTACTGTAAACGAGGATCTTGTAAACAGAGCCGTCCCAAACTTTGGGGTGGCTGTGTCTTTTTGATTCGAATTTCCCTAAGCTATAGGAGCATAAGTGGAAGTGCCCTATGCTCTGTTGCTTTGTTTTTTAGATGTTTCAGGAAACACCATACATTTCTCCAGAGTGGCTGTTGGCAATTTACATCCCGCCCATCAGCATAACAAGGCTGCCAGTTCTCCATGGCCTGTCCTGCTTTTCTGGATTTTACACTTTTTTCAGATGGCCCTTTTGCCCGTGGGGCAGTGAGACTTCATTGTAGTGCAGATTTCCTTTGCAAGCTTGCTTGGTTGGCCAAAAAGGGCGTATGCGTTTTTTCCTGAATATATTCAGGAAAAAACGCATACGCCCTTTTTGGCCAAGTGCATCATTGTGGACGTTCTGCCTCTTTTCCTATGCTTTTCATGCAATTCCAGTCTACCTCCTGAAATCGGTTTCCTGCAATTCTGCCCCGCTTTCAAGTCCTCTTGGCAGCCTTACTTCAATATATTTTTGGACGATAGCTGTCATTTATAACTCTGCAGGTTTGGGAATGACAGTGCCCCTGAGCTCCTTTGTTCAACTCGCTTTCCTGTGAGCTGGCCGCAACACCGCAAGATTGCTTCAGGCCCTAGTGTGGTTCCGGCACGGCAAGCTGAGCCTTTGGTTAATTCCTCTTCCTGGTGGGAAATGAGAGTTAAATTTGCCCGTCCAGACACCTCCAGCTAGTCTCTCATTGGTTCTCCCTATTCCTGTTCATTTCCCGCAGAAATTGCAAACTGGGCCAAACAGGAGGTTAAAGGCACTGACTCTCCAAGTGGGGAGAGTGTTAGTAAAGCGTCTGGAATGTTGCACCCGAGTACCAGGGGACGAAAACTGAGACATATTTGAACACGTTTCCCGATCACACGGTGGATCATATTCTGGGTTCCACATGCATGTTTTTGCTGAAGGAATAATCCCTTAAACATGGAGAGTTGAGACCCATGGAATGGGTACCATGCAATATGACTTCAAAGGGTCTGCATTTGCTCCCCGAACCTCACCAATCCTATCACTGCTGCGTTTATGCTGCTGTACACACGCTTGATTCCTTTTCGGAGACATATAAATCCATAGGTTTTAAGATTCTTACTACTCAGGTATATTTTTAGGCGTTTAATATGGGGTGTTGAGTCCACTTCGTTGAGGAAGGAGTAGCTCTTGTCTATTACATATTTGGCTTATGGAACGTTATCTGTGCTAATTTCAATCTCTGGTTTTATGCAGCACCCCAACTCACCTTTCCCCTTAAGCAAGCATATGTTGGTTTTCTACATTTGAGACCCTGTTCTGTTTTGTAATTCAGTTCCTGTGTAGCCAAGTTTACATTCCGTGTATTAGTGATATCTTATGATGTTTCTTTTTCTGTGTGACTTATTTCACTTAGAATCATCGTACCTGAATCCACTCACTATGCTGCTACGTGTCTGATGACATAGATATCATTTCTGAGTGATATTGCATTGTACGTAAATATCACAAATTCTTTATTCATTTTTCGCTTTCTGTGATATTGAACTTGTACCATAAACGAGGTTCTTGTAAACAGAGCCGTCCCAAACTTTGGGGTGGCTGTGTCTTTTTGATTTGAATTTCCCTAAGCTATAGGAGCATAAGTGGAAGTGCCCTAGGCTCTGTTGCTTTGTTTTTTAGATGTTTCAGGAAACACCATACACTTCTCCAGAGTGGCTGTTGGCAATTGACATCCCGCCCATCAGCATAACAAGGCTCCCAGTTCTCCATGGCCTGTCCTGCCTTTCTGGATTTTACACTTTTTTCAGATGGCCCTTT
This sequence comes from Lagenorhynchus albirostris, assembly GCF_949774975.1. NCBI lineage: Eukaryota > Metazoa > Chordata > Mammalia > Artiodactyla > Delphinidae > Lagenorhynchus > Lagenorhynchus albirostris. Next base: position 106,318,113 of record NC_083095.1, on the reverse strand, counting down.
TGCCCGGGGGGCAGTGAGACTTCATTGTAGTGCAGATTTCCTTTGCAAGCTTGCTTGGTTGGCCAAAAAGGGCGTATGCGTTTTTTCCTGAATATATTCAGGAAAAAACGCATACGCCCTTTTTGGCCAAGTGCATCATTGTGGACGTTCTGCCTCTTTTCCTATGCTTTTCATGCAATTCCAGTCTACCTCCTGAAATCGGTTTCCTGCAATTCTGCCCCGCTTTCAAGTCCTCTTGGCAGCCTTACTTCAATATATTTTTGGACGATAGCTGTCATTTATAACTCTGCAGGTTTGGGAATGACAGTGCCCCTGAGCTCCTTTGTTCAACTCGCTTTCTTGTGAGCTGGCCGCAACACCGCAAGATTGCTTCATGCCGTAGTGTGGTTCCGGCCCGGCAAGCTGAGCCTTTGGTTAATTCCTCTTCCTGGTGGGAAATGAGAGTTAAATTTGCCCGTCCAGACACCTCCAGCTAGTCTCTCATTGGTTCTCCCTATTCCTGTTCATTTCCCGCAGAAATTGCAAACTGGGCCAAACAGGAGGTTAAAGGCACTGACTCTCCAAGTGGGGAGAGTGTTAGTAAAGCGTCTGGAATGTTGCACCCGAGTACCAGGGGACGAAAACTGAGACACATTTGAACATGTTTCCCGATCACATGGTGGATCATACTCTGGGTTCCACATGCATGTTTTAGCTGAAGGTACAATTCCTTAAACCTGGAGAGTTGAGACCCATGGAATGGGTACCATGCAATATGACTTCAAAGGGTCTGCATTTGCTCACCGAACCTCACTAATACTATCACTGCTGCGTTTATGCTGCTGTACACACGCTTGATTCTCTTTTGGAGACATGTAAATCCATAGGTTTTAAGATTCTTACTAGTCAGGTATATTCTTAGGCGTTTAATATGGGGTGTTGAGTCCACTTCGTTGAGGAAGGAGTAGCTCTTGTCTATTACATATTTGGCTTATGGAACGGTATCTGTGCTAATTTCAATCTCTGGTTTTATGCAGCACCCCAACTCACCTTTCCCTTTAAGCAAGCATAAGTTGGTTTTCTACATTTGAGACCCTGTTCTGTTTTGTAATTCAGTTCCTGGGTATCCAAGTTTACATTCCGTGTATTAGTGATACCTTTGATATTTCTTTTTCTGTGTGACTTATTTCTCTTAGAATCATCGTACCTGAGTCCACTCATTATGCTGCTACGGGCCTGATGACATAGATTTCATTGCTGAGTGATATTGCATTGTACGTAAGTACCACAAATTCTTTATTCATTTTTCGCTTTCTGTGATATTGAACTTGTACCATAAACGAGGTTCTTGTAAACAGAGCCGTCCCAAACTTTGGGGTGGCTGTGTCTTTTTGATTTTAATTTCCCTAAGCTATAGGAGCATAAGTGGAAGTGCCCTAGGCTCTGTTGCTTTGTTTTTTAGATGTTTCAGGAAACACCATACACTTCTCCAGAGTGGCTGTTGGCAATTGGCATCCCGCCCATCAGCATAACAAGGCTCCCAGTTCTCCATGGCCTGTCCTGCCTTTCTGGATTTTACACTTTTTTCAGATGGCCCTTTTGCCCGGGGGGCAGTGAGACTTCATTGTAGTGCTGATTTCCTTTGCAAGCTTGCTTGGTTGGCCAAAAAGCGCGTATGCGTTTTTCCTGAATATATTCAGGAAAAAACGCATACGCCCTTTTTGGCCAAGTGCATCATTGTGGACATTCTGCCTCTTTTCTTATGCTTTTCATGCAATTCCAGTCTACCTCCTGAAATCGGTTTCCTGCAATTCTGCCCCGCTTTCAAGTGCTCTTGGCAGCCTTCCTTCAATATATTTTTGGACGATAGCTGTCATTTATAACTCTGCAGGTTTGTGAATGACAGTGCCCCTGAGCTCCTTTCTTCAACTCTCTTTATTGTGAGCTGGCCGCAACACCGCAGGATTGCTTCAGGCCCTAGTGTGGTTCCGGCACGGCAAGCTGAGCCTTTGGTTAATTCCTCTTCCTGGTGGGAAATGAGAGTTAAATTTGCCCGTCCAGACACCTCCAGCTAGTCTCTCATTGGTTCTCCCTATTCCTGTTCATTTCCCGCAGAAATTGCAAACTGGGCCAAACAGGAGGTTAAAGGCACTGACTCTCCAAGTGGGGAGAGTGTTAGTAAAGCGTCTGGAATGTTGCACCCGAGTACCAGGGGACGAAAACTGAGACACATTTGAACACGTTTCCCGATCACATGGTGGATCATACTCTGGGTTCCACATGCATGTTTTAGCTGAAGGAAGAATCCCTTAAACCTGGAGAGTTGTGACCCATGGAATGGGTACCATGCTATATGACTTCAAAGGGTCTGAATTTGCTCACCGAACCTCACCAATCCTATCACTGCTGAGTTTATGCTGCTGTACACACGCTTGATTCTCTTTCAGAGACATGTAAATGCATAGGTTTTAAGATTCTTACCAGTCAGGTATATTCTTAGGCGTTTAATATGGGGTGTTTAGTCCACTTTATTGAGCAAGGAGTAGCTCTTGTCTATTACATATTTGGCTTATGGAACGGTATCTGTGCTAATTTCAATCTCTGGTTTTATGCAGCACCCCAACTCACCTTTCCCTTAAGCAAGCATAAGTTGGTTTTCTACATTTGAGACCCTGTCCTGATTTGTAATTCAGTTCCTGTGTAGCCAAGTTTACATTCCGTGTATTAGTGATACCTTATGATATTTCTTTTTCTGTGTGACAAATTTCACTTAGAATCATTGTACCTGAATCCACTCATTATGCTGCTACGGGCCTGATGACATAGATTTCATTGCTGAGTGATATTGCATTGTACGTAAGTACCACAAATTCTTTATTCATTTTTCGCTTTCTGTGATAATGAACTTGTACCATAAACGAGGTTCTTGTAAACAGAGCCGGCCCAAACTTTGGGGTGGCTGTGTCTTTTTGATTTTAATTTCCCTAAGCTATAGGAGCATAAGTGGAAGTGCCCTAGGCTCTGTTGCTTTGTTTTTTAGATGTTTCAGGAAACACCATACACTTCTCCAGAGTGGCTGTTGGCAATTGACATCCCGCCCATCAGCATAACAAGGCTCCCAGTTCTCCATGGCCTGTCCTGCCTTTCTGGATTTTACACTTTTTTCAGATGGCCCTTTTGCCCGGGGGGCAGTGAGACTTCATTGTAGTGCAGATTTCCTTTGCAAGCTTGCTTGGTTGGCCAAAAAGGGCGTATGCGTTTTTTCCTGAATATATTCAGGAAAAAACGCATACGCCCTTTTTGGCCAAGTGCATCATTGTGGACGTTCTGCCTCTTTTCCTATGCTTTTCATGCTATTCCAGTCTACTGCCTGAAATCGGTTTCCTGCAATTCTGCCCCGCTTTCAAGTGCTCTTGGCAACCTTACTTCAATATATTTTTGGACCATAGCTGTCATTTATAACTCTGCAGGTTTGTGAATGACAGTGCCCCTGAGATCCTTTCTTCAACTCTCTTTATTGTGAGCTGGCCGCAACACCGCAGGATTGCTTCAGGCCCTAGTGTGGTTCCGGCCCGGCAAGCTGAGCCTTTGGTTAATTCCTCTTCCTGGTGGGAAATGAGAGTTAAATTTGCCCGTCCAGACACCTCCAGCTAGTCTCTCATTGGTCTCCGTATTCCTGTTCATTTCCCGCAGAAATTGCAAACTGGGCCAAACACGACGTTAAAGGCACTGACTCTCCAAGTGGGGAGAGTGTTAGTAAAGCGTCTGGAATGTAGCACCCGAGTACCAGGGGACGAAAACTGAGACACATTTGAACACGTTTCCCGATCACACGGTGGATCATACTCTGGGTTCCACATGCATGTTTTAGCTGAAGGAGGAATCCCTTAAACCTGGAGAGTTGTGACCCATGGAATTGGTACCATGCAATATGACTTCAAAGGGTCTGCATTTGCTCACCGAAACTCACCAATCCTATCACTGCTGCGTTTATGCTGCTGTACACACGCTTGATTCTCTTTCAGAGACATGTAAATCCATAGGTTTTAAGATTCTTACTAGTCAGGTATATTCTTAGGCGTTTAATATGGGGTGTTGAGTCCACTTCATTGAGCAAGGAGTAGCTCTTGTCTATTACATATTTGGCTTATGGAACGTTATCTGTGCTAATTTCAATCTCTGGTTTTTATGCAGCACCCCAACTCACCTTTCCCTTAAGCAAGCATAAGTTGGTTTTCTACATTTGAGACCCTGTTCTGTTTTGTAATTCAGTTCCTGGGTAGCCAAGTTTACATTCCGTGTATTAGTGATACCTTATGATATTTCTTTTTCTGTGTGACTTATTTCTCTTAGAATCATCGTACCTGAATCCACTCATTATGCTGCTACGGGCCTGATGACATAGATTTCATTGCTGAGTGATATTGCATTGTACGTAAGTACCACAAATTCTTTATTCATTTTTCGCTTTCTGTGATATTGAACTTGTACCGTAAACGAGGTTCTTGTAAACAGAGCCGTCCCAAACTTTGGGGTGGCTGTGTCTTTTTGATTTTAATTTCCCTAAGCTATAGGAGCATAAGTGGAAGTGCCCTAGGCTCTGTTGCTTTGTTTTTTAGATGTTTCAGGAAACACCATACACTTCTCCAGAGTGGCTGTTGGCAATTGACATCCCGCCCATCAGCATAACAAGGCTCCCAGTTCTCCATGGCCTGTCCTGCCTTTCTGGATTTTACACTTTTTTCAGATGGCCCTTTTGCCCGGGGGGCAGTGAGACTTCATTGTAGTGCAGATTTCCTTTGCAAGCTTGCTTGGTTGGCCAAAAAGGGCGTATGCGTTTTTTCCTGAATATATTCAGGAAAAAACGCATACGCCCTTTTTGGCCAAGTGCATCATTGTGGACGTTCTGCCTCTTTTCCTATGCTTTTCATGCTATTCCAGTCTACTGCCTGAAATCGGTTTCCTGCAATTCTGCCCCGCTTTCAAGTGCTCTTGGCAACCTTACTTCAATATATTTTTGGACCATAGCTGTCATTTATAACTCTGCAGGTTTGTGAATGACAGTGCCCCTGAGATCCTTTCTTCAACTCTCTTTATTGTGAGCTGGCCGCAACACCGCAGGATTGCTTCAGGCCCTAGTGTGGTTCCGGCCCGGCAAGCTGAGCCTTTGGTTAATTCCTCTTCCTGGTGGGAAATGAGAGTTAAATTTGCCCGTCCAGACACCTCCAGCTAGTCTCTCATTGGTCTCCGTATTCCTGTTCATTTCCCGCAGAAATTGCAAACTGGGCCAAACACGACGTTAAAGGCACTGACTCTCCAAGTGGGGAGAGTGTTAGTAAAGCGTCTGGAATGTAGCACCCGAGTACCAGGGGACGAAAACTGAGACACATTTGAACACGTTTCCCGATCACACGGTGGATCATACTCTGGGTTCCACATGCATGTTTTAGCTGAAGGAGGAATCCCTTAAACCTGGAGAGTTGTGACCCATGGAATGGGTACCATGCAATATGACTTCAAAGGGTCTGCATTTGCTCACCGAAACTCACCAATCCTATCACTGCTGCGTTTATGCTGCTGTACACACGCTTGATTCTCTTTCAGAGACATGTAAATCCATAGGTTTTAAGATTCTTACTAGTCAGGTATATTCTTAGGCGTTTAATATGGGGTGTTGAGTCCACTTCATTGAGCAAGGAGTAGCTCTTGTCTATTACATATTTGGCTTATGGAACGTTATCTGTGCTAATTTCAATCTCTGGTTTTTATGCAGCACCCCAACTCACCTTTCCCTTAAGCAAGCATAAGTTGGTTTTCTACATTTGAGACCCTGTTCTGTTTTGTAATTCAGTTCCTGGGTAGCCAAGTTTACATTCCGTGTATTAGTGATACCTTATGATATTTCTTTTTCTGTGTGACTTATTTCTCTTAGAATCATCGTACCTGAATCCACTCATTATGCTGCTACGGGCCTGATGACATAGATTTCATTGCTGAGTGATATTGCATTGTACGTAAGTACCACAAATTCTTTATTCATTTTTCGCTTTCTGTGATATTGAACTTGTACCGTAAACGAGGTTCTTGTAAACAGAGCCGTCCCAAACTTTGGGGTGGCTGTGTCTTTTTGATTTTAATTTCCCTAAGCTATAGGAGCATAAGTGGAAGTGCCCTAGGCTCTGTTGCTTTGTTTTTTAGATGTTTCAGGAAACACCATACACTTCTCCAGAGTGGCTGTTGGCAATTTACATCCTGCCCATCAGCATAACAAGGCTCCCAGTTCTCCATGGCCTGTCCTGCCTTTCTGGATTTTACACCCTTTTCAGATGGCCCTTTTCCCCGGGGGGCAGTGAGACTTCATTGTAGTGCAGATTTCCTTTGCAAGCTTGCTTGGTTGGCCAAAAAGGGCGTATGCGTGTTTTCCTGAATATATTCAGGAAAAAACGCATACGCCCTTTTTGGCCAAGTGCATCATTGTGGACGTTCTGCCTCTTTTCCTATGCTTTTCATGCAATTCCAGTCTACCTCCTGAAATCGGTGTCCTGCAATTCTGCCCCGCTTTCAAGTGCTTTTGGCAGCCTTACTTCAATATATTTTTGGACGATAGCTGTCATTTATAACTCTGCAGGTTTGTGAATGACAGTGCCCCTGAGATCCTTTCTTCAACTCTCTTTATTGTGAGCTGGCCGCAACACCGCAGGATTGCTTCAGGCCCTAGTGTGGTTCCGGCACGGCAAGCTGAGCCTTTGGTTAATTCCTCTTCCTGGTGGGAAATGAGAGTTAAATTTGCCCGTCCAGACACCTCCAGCTAGTCTCTCATTGGTTCTCCCTATTCCTGTTCATTTCCCGCAGAAATTGCAAACTGGGCCAAACAGGAGGTTAAAGGCACTGACTCTCCAAGTGGGGAGAGTGTTAGTAAAGCGTCTGGAATGTTGCACCCGAGTACCAGGGGACGAAAACTGAGACACATTTGAACACGTTTCCCGATCACACGGTGGATCATACTCTGGGTTCCATATGCATGTTTTAGCTGAAGGAAGAACCCCTTAAACCTGGAGAGTTGAGACCCATGGAATGGGTACAATGCAATATGACTTCAAAGGGTCTGCATTTGCTCACAGAACCTCACTAATCCTATCACTGCTGCGTTTATGCTGCTGTACACACGCTTGATTCTCTTTTGGAGACATGTAAATCCATAGGTTTTAAGATTCTTACTAGTCAGGTATATACTTAGGCGTTTAATATGGGGTGTTGAGTCCACTTCTTTGAGGAAGGAGTAGCTCTTGTCTATTACATATTTGGCTTATGGAACGGTATCTGTGCTAATTTCAATCTCTGGTTTTATGCAGCACCCCAACTCACCTTTCCCCTTAAGCAAGCATAAGTTGGTTTTCTACATTTGAGACCCTGTTCTGTTTTGTAATTCAGTTCCTGGGTAGCCAAGTTTACATTCCGTGTATTAGTGATACCTTATGATTTTTCTTTTTCTGTGTGACTTATTTCTCTTAGAATCATCGTACCTGAGTCCACTCATTATGCTGCTACGGGCCTGATGACATAGATTTCATTGCTGAGTGATATTGCATTGTACGTAGGTACCACAAATTCTTTATTCATTTTTCGCTTTCTGTGATATTGAACTTGTACCATGAACGAGGTTCCTGTAAACAGAGCCGTCCCAAACTTTGGGGTGGCTGTGTCTTTTTGATTTTAATTTCCCTAAGCTATAGGAGCATATGTGGAAGTGCCCTAGGCTCTGTTGCTTTGTTTTTTAGATGTTTCAGGAAACACCATACACTTCTCCAGAGTGGCTGTTGGCAATTGACATCCCGCCCATCAGCATAACAAGGCTCCCAGTTCTCCATGGCCTGTCCTGCCTTTCTGGATTTTACACTTTTTTCAGATGGCCCTTTTGCCCGTGGGGCAGTGAGACTTCATTGTAGTGCAGATTTCTTTGCAAGCTTGCTTGGTTGGCCAAAAAGGGCGTATGCGTTTTTTCCTGAATATATTCAGGAAAAAACGCATACGCCCTTTTTGGCCAAGTGCATCATTGTGGAAGTTCTGCCTCTTTTCCTATGCTTTTCATGCTATTCCAGTCTACCGCCTGAAATCGGTTTCCTGCAATTCTGCCCCGCTTTCAAGTGCTCTTGGCAGCCTTACTTCAATATATTTTTGCACCATAGCTGTCATTTATAACTCTGCAGGTTTGTGAATGACAGTGCCCCTGAGATCCTTTCTTCAACTCTCTTTATTGTGAGCTGGCCGCAACACCGCAGGATTGCTTCAGGCCCTAGTGTGGTTCCGACACGGCAAGCTGAGCCTTTGGTTAATTCCTCTTCCTGGTGGGAAATGAGAGTTAAATTTGCCCGTCCAGACACCTCCAGCTAGTCTCTCATTGGTCTCCGTATTCCTGTTCATTTCCCGCAGAAATTGCAAACTGGGCCAAACAGGACGTTAAAGGCACTGACTCTCCAAGTGGGGAGAGTGTTAGTAAAGCGTCTGGAATGTAGCACCCGAGTACCAGGGGACGAAAACTGAGACACATTTGAACACGTTTCCCTATCACACGGTGGATCATACTCTGGGTTCCACATGCATGTTTTAGCTGAAGGAGGAATCCCTTAAACCTGGAGAGTTGTGACCCATGGAATGGGTACCATGCAATATGACTTCAAAGGGTCTGTATTTGCTCACCGAAACTCACCAATCCTATCACTGCTGCGTTTATGCTGCTGTACACACGCTTGATTCTCTTTCAGAGACATGTAAATCCATAGGTTTTAAGATTCTTACTGGTCAGGTATATTCTTAGGCGTTTAATATGGTGTGTTGAGTCCACTTCATTGAGCAAGGAGTAGCTCTTGTCTATTACATATTTGGCTTATGGAATGTTATCTGTGCTAATTTCAATCTCTGGTTTTATGCAGCACCCCAACTCACATTTCCCTTAAGCAAGCATTAGTTGGTTTTCTACATTTGAGACCCTGTTCTGTTTTGTAATTCAGTTCCTGGGTAGCCAAGTTTACATTCCGTGTATTAGTGATACCTTATGGTATTTCTTTTTCTGTGTGACATATTTCACTTAGAATCATCGTACCTGAATCCACTCATTATGGTGCTATGGGCCTGATGACATAGATTTCATTGCTGAGTGATATTGCATTGTACGTAAATACCACAAATTCTTTATTCATTTTTCGCTTTCTGTGATATTGAACTTGTACCGTAAACGAGGATCTTGTAAACAGAGCCGTCCCAAACTTTGTGGTGGCTGTGTCTTTTTGATTTGAATTTCCCTGAGCTATAGGACCATAAGTGGAAGTGCCCTATGCTCTGTTGCTTTGTTTTTTAGATGTTTCAGGAAACACCATACACTTCTCCAGAGTGGCTGTTGGCAATTGACATCCCGCCCATCAGCATAACAAGGCTCCCAGTTCTCCATGGCCTGTCCTGCCTTTCTGGATTTTACACTTTTTTCAGATGGCCCTTTTGCCCGGGGGGCAGTGAGACTTCATTGTAGTGCTGATTTCCTTTGCAAGCTTGCTTGGTTGGCCAAAAAGGGCGTATGCGTTTTTTCCTGAATATATTCAGGAAAAAACGCATACGCCCTTTTTGGCCAAGTGCATCATTGTGGACGTTCTGCCTCTTTTCCTATGCTTTTCATGCAATTCCAGTCTACCTCCTGAAATCGGTTTCCTGCAATTCTGCCCCGCTTTCAAGTCTTCTTGGTAGCCTTACTTCAATATATTTTTGGACGATAGCTGTCATTTATAACTCTGCAGGTTTGTGAATGACAGTGCCCCTGAGATCCTTTCTTCAACTCTCTTTATTGTGAGCTGGCCGCAACACCGCAGGATTGCTTCAGGCCCTAGTGTGGTTCCGGCACGGCAAGCTGAGCCTTTGGTTAATTCCTCTTCCTGGTGGGAAATGAGAGTTAAATTTGCCCGTCCAGACACCTCCAGCTAGTCTCTCATTGGTTCTCCCTATTCCTGTTCATTTCCCGCAGAAATTGCAAACTGGGCCAAACAGGAGGTTAAAGGCACTGACTCTCCAAGTGGGGAGAGTGTTAGTAAAGCGTCTGGAATGTTGCACCCGAGTACCAGGGGACGAAAACTGAGACACATTTGAACACGTTTCCCGATCACACGGTGGATCATACTCTGGGTTCCATATGCATGTTTTAGCTGAAGGGAGAACCCCTTAAACCTGGAGAGTTGAGACCCATGGAATGGGTACAATGCAATATGACTTCAAAGGGTCTGCATTTGCTCACAGAACCTCACTAATCCTATCACTGCTGCGTTTATGCTGCTGTACACACGCTTGATTCTCTTTCAGAGACATGTAAATCCATAGGTTTTAAGATTCTTACTAGTCAGGTATACTCTTAGGCGTTTAATATGGGGTGTTGAGTCCACTTCGTTGAGCAAGGAGTAGCTCTTGTCTATTACATATTTGGCTTATGGAACGGTATCTGTGCTAATTTCAATCTCTGGTTTTATGCAGCACCCCAACTCACCTTTCCCTTAAGCAAGCATAAGTTGGTTTTCTACATTTGAGACCCTGTTCTGTTTTGTAATTCAGTTCCTGTGTAGCCAAGTTTACATTCGGTGTATTAGTGATATCTTATGATGTTTCTTTTTCCGTGTGACTTATTTCACTTAGAATCATTGTATCTGAATCCACTCACTATGGTGCTACGGGCCTGATGACATAGATTTCATTGCTGAGTGATATTGCATTGTACGTAAATACCACAAATTCTTTATTCATTTTTCGCTTTCTGTGATATTGAACTTGTACCGTAAACGAGGATCTTGTAAACAGAGCCGTCCCAAACTTCGGGGTGGCTGTGTCTTTTTGATTTGAATTTCCCTAAGCTATAGGAGCATAAGTGGAAGTGCCCTAGGCTCTGTTGCTTTGTTTTTTAGATGTTTCAGGAAACACCATACACTTCTCCAGAGTGGCTGTTGGCAATTTACATCCCGCCCATCAGCATAACAAGGCTCCCAGTTCTCCATGGCCTGTCCTGCCTTTCTGGATTTTACACTTTTTTCAGATGGCCCTTTTGCCCGTGGGGCAGTGAGACTTCAATGTAGTGCAGATTTCCTTTGCAAGCTTGCTTGGTTGGCCAAAAAGGGCGTATGCGTTTTTTCCTGAATATATTCAGGAAAAAACGCATACGCCCTTTTTGGCCAAGTGCATCATTGTGGACGTTCTGCCTCTTTTCCTATGCTTTTCATGCAATTCCTGTCTACCTCCTGAAATCGGTTTCCTGCAATTCTGCCTCGCTTTCAAGTCCTCTTGGCAGCCTTACTTCAATATATTTTTGGACGATGGCTGTTATTTATAACTCTGCAGGTTTGTGAATCACAGTGCCCCTGAACTCCCTTCTTCAACTCGCTTTCTTGTGAGCTGGCCGCAACACCGCAGGATTGCTTGAGGCCCTAGTGTGGTTCCGGCATGGCATGCTGAGCCTTTGGTTAATTCCTCTTCCTGGTGGGAAATGAGAGTTAAATTTGCCCGTCCAGACACCTCCAGCTAGTCTCTCATTGTTTCTCCCTATTCCTGTTCATTTCCCTCAAAAAATTGCAAAGTGGGCCAAACAGGAGGTTAAAGGCACTGACTCTCCTAGTTGAGAGAGTGTTAGTAAAGCATCTGGAATGTTGCACCCGAGTAGCAGGGACGAATACTGAGACACATTTGAACACGTTTCCCGATCACATGGTGGATCATACACTGCGTACCTCATGCATGTTTTAGCTGAAGGAAGAATCCCTTAAACTTGGAGAGTTGAGACCCATGGAATGGGTACCATGCAATATGACTTCAAAGGGTCTGCATTTGCTCACCGAAACTCACCAATCCTATCACTGCTGCGTTCATGCTGTTGTACACACGCTTGATTCTCTCTCGGAGACATATAAATCCATAGGTTTTAAGATTCTTACTAGTCAGGTGTATTCTTAGGCGTTTAATATGGTGTGTTGAGTCCACTTCGTTGAGCAAGGAGTAGCTCTTGTCTATTACAGATTTGGCTTATGGAATGGTATCGGTGCTAATTTCAATCTCTGGTTTTATGCAGCACCCCAACTCACCTTTCCCCTTAAGCAAGCATAAGTTAGTTTTCTAAATTTGAGAACCAGTTCTGTTTTCAAATTCAGTTCCTGTGTAGCCAAGGTTACATTCCTTGTAGTAGTGATATCTTATGATGTTTCTTTTTCTGTGTGACTTATTTCACTTAGAATCATCGTACCTGAATCCACTCATTATGCTGCTACGTGTCTGATGACATAGATTTCATTGCTGAGTGATATTGCATTGTACGTAAATACCACAACGTCTTTATCCATTTTTCGCTTTCTGCGATATTGAACTTGTACCGTAAAGGAGTTTCTTTTAAACAGAGCCGTCCCAAACTTTGGGATGGCTGTGTCTTTTTGATTTTAATTTCCCTAAGCTATAGGACCATAAGTGGAAGTGCCCTAGGCTCTGTTGCTTTGTTTTTTAGATGTTTCAGGAAACACCATACACTTCTCCAGACTGGCTGTTGGCAATTTACATCTCGCCCATCAGCATAACAAGGCTCCCAGTTCTCCATAGCCTGTCCTGCCTTCCTGGATTTTACACTTTTTTCAGCTGGCCCTTGTGACCAGGGGGCAGTGAGACTTCATTTTACTGCAGATTTCCTTTGCAAGCTTGCTTGGTTGGACAAAAAGTGCGTATGATTTTTTTCCTGAATATATACAAGAAAAACGCATATGCCCTTTTTGGCAAAGTGCATCATTGTGGACGTTCTGCCTCTTTTACTATGCTTTACATGCTATTCCAGTCTACCGCCTGAAATCGGTTTCCTGCAATTCTGCCCCGCTTTCAAGTCCTCTAGGCAGGCTTACTTCAATATATTTTTGGACGATAGCTGTCATTTATATCTCTGTAGTTTTGTGAATTACAGTGTCCCGAGCTTCTTTCTTCAACGCGCTTTCTTGTGATGTGGCCGCCACACCGCAAGATTGCTTCAGGCCCTAGTGTGTTTCCGGCACGGCACGCTGAGCCTTTGGTTAATTCCTCCTCCTGGTGGGAAATGAGAGTTAAATTTGCCCGTCCAGACACCTACAGCTAGTCTCTCATTGGTTCTCCCTATTCCTGTACATTTCACACAGAAATTGCAAACTGGTCCAAACAGGAGTTTAAAGGCCCTTACTCTCCAAGTGGGAAGAGTGTTAGTAAATCATCTGGAATGTTGCACCTGAGTACCAGGGACGAAAACTGAGACACATTTGAACACGTTTCCCGATCACATTGTGGATCATACTCTGCGTACCTCATGCATGTTTTAGCTGAAGGAAGAATCCCTTAAACCTGGAGAGTTGAGACCCATGGAATGGGTACCATGCAATATGACTTCAAAGGGTCTGCATTTGCTCACCAAACCTCACCAATCCTATCACTGCTGTGTTTATGCCACTGTACACAAGCTTGGTTCTCTTTTGGAGACATATAAATCCATAGGTTTTAAGATTATTACTAGTGAGGTATATTATTAGGCGTTTAATATGGGGTGTTGAGTCCACTTCGTTGAGCAAGAAGTAACTCTTGTCTATTACATATTTGGCTTATGGAACGGTATCTGTGCTAATTTCAATCTCTGGTTTTTTTTTTTTTTTGTACGGAGGCCTATCATTGTTGTGGCGTCTCCCGTTGTGGAGCACAGGCTCCAGATGTGCAGGCTCAGCAGCCAAGGCTCACGGGCCCAGCCACTCCGTGGCATGTGGGATCCTCCCGGATCGGGGCACGCACCTGTGTCCCCTGCAACGGCAGGCGGACTTTCAACCTCTGAGCCACCAGGGAAGCCCTCAATCTCTGTTTTATGCAGCACCCCAACTGACCTTTCCCCTTAAGCAAGCATAAGTTGGTTTTGTACATTTGAGACCCTGTTCTGTTTTGTAATTCAGTTCTTGTGTAGCCAAGTTTACATTCCGTGTAGTAGTGATATCTTATTATGTTTCTTTTTCTGTGTGACTTATTTCACTTAGAATCATTGTACCTGAATACACTCATTATGCTGCTACGGGCTTGATGACATTGATTTCATTGCAAAGTGATATTGCATTGTACATAAGTACCACAAATTCTTTATCCATTTTTTACTTTCTGAGATATTGAACTGGACTGTAAACGAGGTTCTTGTAAACATAGCCGGCCCAAACTTTGGGTGGCTGTGTCTTTTTGATTTTTATTTCACTAAGCTATAGGACCATACGTGGAAGTGCCCTAGGCTCTGTTGCTTTGTTTTTTAGATGTTTCAGGAAACACCATACACTTCTCCAGGGTGGCTGTTGGCAATTTACATCCCGCCCATCAGCATAACAAGGCTCCCAGTTCTCCATGGCCTTTCCAGCCTTTCTGGATTTTACACTTTTTTCAGATGGTCCTTTTGACCCGGGGGCAGTGAGACTTCATTGTAGTGCAGATTTCCTTTGTAAGCTTTCTTGTTTGGCCAAAAAGGGCGTATGCGTTTTTTGCTGAATATATTCAGGAAAAAACGCATACGCCCTTTTTAGCCAAGTGCATCATTGTGGACGTTCTGCCTCTTTTCCTATGCTTTTCATGCAATCCCAGTCTACCTCCTGAAATCGGTTTCCTGCAATTCTGCCCCGCTTTCAAGTCCTCTCGTCAGCTTTACTTCCATATATTTTTGGACGATAGCTGTCATTTATAACTCTGCAGGTTTGTGAATGAGAGTGCCCCTGAGCTCCTTTCTTCAACTCACTTTCTTGTGAGCTGGCCGCAACACCGCAAGATTGCTTCAGGCCCTAGTGTGGTTCTGGCAAGGCATGCTGAGCCTTTGGTTAATTCCTATTCCTGATAGGAAATGAGAGTTAAATTTGCCCGTCCAGACACCTCCAGCTAGTCTCTCATTGGTTCTCCCTATTCCTGTTCATTTTCCGCAGAAATTGCAAACTGGTCAAAACAGGAGGTTAAAGTCACTGACTCTCCAAGTGGGGAGAGTGTTAGTAAAGCATCTGGAATGTTGCACCCGAGTACCAGGGACGAAAACTGAGACACATTTGAACACGTTTCCCGATCACATGGTGGATCATATTCTGCATGCCTCATGCATGTTTTAGCTGAAGGAAGAATCCCTTAAACATGGAGAGTTGAGACCCATGGAATGGGTACCATACAATATGACTTCAAAGGGTCTGCATTTGCTCACCGAACCTCACCAATCCTATCACTGCTGCGTTTATGCCACTGTACACAAGATTCGTTCTCTTTCAGACACATATAAATCCATAGGTTTTAAGATTTTTACTAGTCAGGTATATTCTTAGGCGTTTAATATGGGGTGTTGAGTCCACTTCGTTGAGCAAGGAGTAGCTCTTGTCTATTACATATTTGGCTTATGGAACGGTATCTGTGCTAATTTCAATCTCTGGTTTTATGCAGCACCCCAACTCACCTTTCCCTTAAGCAAGCATAAGTTGGTTTTCTACATTTGAGACCCTGTTCTGTTTTGTAATTCAGTTCCTGTGTAGCCAGGTTACATTCGGTGTATTAGTGATATCTTATTATGTTTCTTTTTCTGTGTGACTTATTTCACTTAGAATCATTGTATCTGAATCCACTCATTATGGTGCTACGGGCCTGATGACATAGATTTCATTGCTGAGTGATATTGCATTGTACGTAAATACCACAAATTCTTTATTCATTTTTCGCTTTCTGTGATATTGAACTTGTACCATAAACGAGGATCTTGTAAACAGAGCCGTCCCAAACTTCGGGGTGGCTGTGTCTTTTTGATTTGAATTTCCCTAAGCTATAGGAGCATAAGTGGAAGTGCCCTAGGCTCTGTTGCTTTGTTTTTTAGATGTTTCAGGAAACACCATACACTTCTCCAGAGTGGCTGTTGGCAATTGACATCCCGCCCATCAGCATAACAAGGCTCCCAGTTCTCCATGGCCTGTCCTGCCTTTCTGGATTTTACACTTTTTTCAGATGGCCCTTTTGCCCGGCGGGCAGTGAGACTTCAATGTAGTGCAGATTTCCTTTGCAAGCTTGCTTGGTTGGCCAAAAAGGGCGTATGCGTTTTTTCCTGAATATATTCAGGAAAAAACGCATACGCCCTTTTTGGCCAAGTGCATCATTGTGGACGTTCTGCCTCTTTTCCTATGCTTTTCATGCAATTCCAGTCTACCTCCTGAAATCGGTTTCCTGCAATTCTGCCCCGCTTTCAAGTCCTCTCGTCAGCTTTACTTCCATATATTTTTGGACGATAGCTGTCATTTATAACTCTACAGGTTTGTGAATGACAGTGCCCCTGAGTTCCTTTCTTCAACTCGCTTTCTTGTGAGCTGGCCGCAACACCGCAAGATTGCTTCAGGCCCTAGTGTGGTTCTGGCAAGGCATGCTGAGCCTTTGATTAATTCCTATTCCTGGTAGGAAATGAGAGTTAAATTTGCCCGTCCAGACACCTCCAGCTAGTCTCTCATTGGTTCTCCCTATTCCTGTTCATTTTCCGCAGAAATTGCAAACTGGTCAAAACAGGAGGTTAAAGTCACTGACTCTCCAAGTGGGGAGAGTGTTAGTAAAGCATCTGGAATGTTGCACCCGAGTACCAGGGACGAAAACTGAGACACATTTGAACACGTTTCCCGATCACATGGTGGATCATATTTTGCATGCCTCATGCATGTTTTAGCTGAAGGAAGAATCCCTTAAACATGGAGAGTTGAGACCCATGGAATGGGTACCATACAATATGACTTCAAAGGGTCTGCATTTGCTCACCGAACCTCACCAATCCTATCACTGCTGCGTTTATGCCACTGTACACAAGATTCGTTCTCTTTCAGACACATATAAATCCATAGGTTTTAAGATTTTTACTAGTCAGGTATATTCTTAGGCGTTTAATATGGGGTGTTGAGTCCACTTCGTTGAGCAAGGAGTAGCTCTTGTCTATTACATATTTGGCTTATGGAACGGTATCTGTGCTAATTTCAATCTCTGGTTTTATGCAGCACCCCAACTCACCTTTCCCCTTAAGCAAGCATAAGTTGGTTTTCTACATTTGAGACCTTGTTCTGTTTTGTAATTCAGTTCCTGTGTAGCCAAGTTTGCATTCCGTGTAGTAGTGATATCTTATGATGTTTCTTTTTCTGTGTGACTTATTTCACTTAGAATCATCGTACCTGAATCCACTCATTATGCTGCTACGGGCCTGATGACATAGATTTCATTGCTGAGTGATATTGCATTGTACGTAAATACCACAAATTCTTTATTCATTTTTCGCTTTCTGTGATATTGAAATTGTACCATAAACGAGGATCTTGTAAACAGAGCCGTCCCAAACTTTGGGGTGGCTTTGTGTTTTTGATTTGATTTCCCTAAGCTATAGGACCATACGTGGAAGTGCCCTAGGCTCTGTTGCTTTGTTTTTTAGATGTTTCAGGAAACACCATACACTTCTCCAGAGTGGCTGTTGGCAATTTACATCCCGCCCATCAGCATAACAAGGCTCCCAGTTCTCCATGGCCTGTCCTGCCTTTCTGGATTTTACACTTTATTCAGATGGCCCTTTTGACCGTGGGCAGTGAGACTTCATTGTTGTGCAGATTTCCTTTGCAAGCTTGCTTGGTTGGCCAAAAAGTGCGTATGCGTTTTTTTCCTGAATATATTCAGGAAAAAACGCATACGCCCTTTTTGGCCAAGTGCATCATTGTGGACGTTCTGCCTCTTTTCCTATGCTTTTCATGCAATTCCAGTCTACCTCCTGAAATCGGTGTCCTGCAATTCTGCCCCGCATTCAAGTGCTCTTGGCAGCCTTACTTCAATATATTTTTGGACCATAGCTGTCATTTATAACTCTGCAGGTTTGTGAATGACAGTGCCCCAGAGCTCCTTTCTTCAACTCTCTTTCTTGTGAGCTGGCCGCAACACCGCAAGATTGCTTCAGGCCCTAGTGTGGTTCCGGCACGGCAAGCTGAGCCTTTGGTTAATTCCTCTTCCTGGTGGGAAATGAGAGTTAAATTTGCCCGTCCAGACACCTCCAGCTAGTCTCTCATTGGTTCTCCCTATTCCTGTTCATTTCCCGCAGAAATTGCAAACTGGGCCAAACAGGACGTTAAAGGCACTGACTCTCCAAGTGGGGAGAGTGTTAGTAAAGCGTCTGGAATGTTGCACCCGAGTACCAGGGGACGAAAACTGAGACACATTTGAACACGTTTCCCGATCACACGGTGGATCATACTCTGGGTTCCACATGCATGTTTTAGCTGAAGGAAGAATCCCTTAAACCTGGAGAGTTGAGACCCATGGAATGGGTACCATGCTATAGGACTTCAAAGGGTCTGCATTTGCTCACCAAACCTCACCAATCCTATCACTGCTGCATTTATGCTGCTGTACACATGCTTGATTCTCTTTCAGAGACATGTAAATCCATAGGTTTTAAGATTCTTACTAGTCAGGTATATCCTTAGGCGTTTAATATGGGGTGTTGAGTCCACTTCGTTGAGCAAGGAGTAGCTCTTGTCTATTACATATTTGGCTTATGGAACGGTATCTGTGCTAATTTCAATCTCTGGTTTTATGCAGCACCCCAACTCACCTTTCCCTTAAGCAAGCATAAGTTGGTTTTCTTCATTTGAGACCCTGTTCTGTTTTGTAATTCAGTTCCTGTGTAGCCAAGTTTACATTCGGTGTATTAGTGATACCTTATGATATTTCTTTTTCTGTGTGACATATTTCACTTAGAAGCATCGTACCTGAATCCACTCATTATGGTGCTACGGGTCTGATGACATAGATTTCATTGCTGAGTGATATTGCATTGTACGTAAGTACCACAAATTCTTTATTCATTTTTCACTTTCTGTGATAATGAACTTGTACCATAAACGAGGTTCTTTTAAACAGAGCCATCCCAAATTTTGGGGTGGCTGTGTCTTTTTGATTTTAATTTCCCTAAGCTATAGGAGCATAAGTGGAAGTGCCCTAGGCTCTGTTGCTTTGTTTTTTAGATGTTTCAGGAAACACCATACACTTCTCCAGAGTGGCTGTTGGCAATTGACATCCCGCCCATCAGCATAACAAGGCTCCCAGTTCTCCATGGCCTGTCCTGTCTTTCTGGATTTTACACTTTTTTCAGATGGCCCTTTAGCCCGGGGGGGAGTGAGACTTCATTGTAGTGCAGATTTCCTTTGCAAGCTTTCTTGGTTGGCCAAAAAGTGCGTATGCGTTTTTTCGTGAATATATTCAGGAAAAAACGCATACGCCCTTTTTGGCCAAGTGCATCATTGTGGACGTTCTGCCTCTTTCCTATGCTTTTCATGCAATTCCAGTCTACCTCCTGAAATCGGTGTCCTGCAATTCTGCCCCGCTTTCAAGTGCTCTTGGCAGCCTTACTTCAATATATTTTTGGACGATAGCTGTCATTTATAACTCTGCAGGTTTGTGAATGACAGTGCCCCTGAGCTCCTTTGTTCAACTCGCTTTCTTGTGAGCTGGCCGCAACACCGCAAGATTGCTTCAGGCCCTAGTGTGGTTCCGGCACAGCAAGCTGAGCTTTTGGTCAATTCCTCTTCCTAGTGGGAAATGAGAGTTAAATTTGCCCGTCCAGACACCTCCAGCTAGTCTCTCATTGGTTCTCCCTATTCCTGTTCATTTCCCGCAGAAATTGCAAACTGGGCCAAACAGGAGGTTAAAGGCACTGACTCTCCTAGTGGAGAGAGTGTTAGTAAAGCATCTGGAATTTTGCACCCGAATACCAGGGACGAAAATTGAGACACATTTGAACACGTTTCCCGATCACATGGTGGATCATACTCTGCATGCCTCATGCATATTTTAGCTGAAGGAAGAATCCCTTAAACATGGAGAGTTGAGACCCATGGAATGGGTACCATACAATATGACTTCAAAGGGTCTGCATTTGCTCACCGAACCTCACCAATCCTATCACTGCTGCGTTTATGCCACTGTACACAAGATTCGTTCTCTTTCAGACACATATAAATCCATAGGTTTTAAGATTCTTACTAGTCAGGTATATTCTTAGGCGTTTAATATGGGGTGTTGAGTCCACTTCTTTGAGCAAGGAGTAGATCTAGTCTATTACATATTTGGCTTATGGAACGGTATCTGTGCTAATTTCAATCTCTGGTTTTATGCAGCACCCCAACTCACCTTTCCCCTTAAGCAAGCATAAGTTGGTTTTCTACATTTGAGACCCTGTTCTGTTTTGTAATTCAGTTCCTGTGTAGCCAAGTTTGCATTCCGTGTAGTAGTGATATCTTATGATGTTTCTTTTTCTGTGTGACTTATTTCTCTTAGAATCATCGTACCTGAATCCACTCATTATGCTGCTATGGGCCTGATGACATAGATTTCATTGCTGAGTGATATTGCATTGTACGTAGGTACCACAACTTCTTTATCCATTTTTCACTTTCTGCGAATTTGAACTGTACTGTAAACGAGGTTCTTGTAAACATAGCCGGCCCAAACTTTGGGGTGGCTGTTTCTTTTTGATTTAAATATTCCTAAGCTATTGGACCATATGTGGAAGTGCTCTAGGCTCTGTTGCTTTGTTTTTTGGATGTTTCAGGAAACACCATACACTTCTCCAGAGTGGCTGTTGGCAATTTACATCCCACCTATCAGCATTACAAGGCTCCCAGTTCTCCATGGCCTGTCCTGCCTTTCTGGATTTTACACTTTTTTCAGATGGCCCTTTTGATCGGGGGGCAGTGAGACTTCATTGTAGTGCAGATTTCCTTTGCTAGCTTGCTTGCTTGGCCAAAAAGGGCGTATGCGTTTTTTCCTGAATATATTCAGGAAAAAACGCATACGCCCTTTTTGGCCAAGTGCATCATTGTGGACGTTCTGCCTCTTTTCCTATGCTTTTCATGCAATTCCAGTCTACCTCCTGAAATCGGTGTCCTGCAATTCTGCCCCGCTTTCAAGTGCTCTTGGCAGCCTTACTTCAATATATTTTTGGACGATAGCTGTCATTTATAACTCTGCAGGTTTGTGAATGACAGTGCCCCTGAGCTCCTTTGTTCAACTCTCTTTATTGTGAGCTGGCCGCAACACTGCAGGATTGCTTCAGGCCCTAGTGTGGTTCCGGCACGGCAAGCTGAGCCTTTGGTTAATTCCTCTTCCTGGTGGGAAATGAGAGTTAAATTTGCCCGTCCAGACACCTCCAGCTAGTCTCTCATTGGTTCTCCCTATTCCTGTTCATTTCCCGCAGAAATTGCAAACTGGGCCAAACAGGAGGTTAAAGGCACTGACTCTCCAAGTGGGGAGAGTGTTAGTAAAGCGTCTGGAATGTTGCACCCGAGTACCAGGGGACGAAAACTGAGACACATTTGAACACGTTTCCCGATCACACGGTGGATCATACTCTGGGTTCCACATGCATGTTTTAACTGAAGGAAGAATCCCTTAAACCTGGAGAGTTGTGACCCATGGAATGGGTACCATGCTATATGACTTCAAAGGGTCTGAATTTGCTCACCGAACCTCACCAATCCTATCACTGCTGAGTTTATGCTGCTGTACACACGCTTGATTCTCTTTCAGAGACATGTAAATGCATAGGTTTTAAGATTCTTACCAGTCAGGTATATTCTTAGGCGTTTAATATGGGGTGTTGAGTCCACTTTATTGAGCAAGGAGTAGCTCTTGTCTATTACATATTTGGCTTATGGAACGGTATCTGTGCTAATTTCAATCTCTGGTTTTATGCTGCACCCCAACTCACCTTTCCCTTAAGCAAGCATAAGTTGGTTTTCTACATTTGAGACCCTGTCCTGATTTGTAATTCAGTTCCTGTGTAGCCAAGTTTACATTCCGTGTATTAGTGATACCTTATGATATTTCTTTTTCTGTGTGACAAATTTCACTTAGAATCATTGTACCTGAATCCACTCATTATGCTGCTACGGGCCTGATGACATAGATTTCATTGCTGAGTGATATTGCATTGTACGTAAGTACCAAAAATTCTTTATTCATTTTTCGCTTTCTGTGATAATGAACTTGTACCATAAACGAGGTTCTTGTAAACAGAGCCGTCCCAAACTTTGGGGTGGCTGTGTCTTTTTGATTTTAATTTCCCTAAGCTATAGGAGCATAAGTGGAAGTGCCCTAGGCTCTGTTGCTTTGTTTTTTAGATGTTTCAGGAAACACCATACACTTCTCCAGAGTGGCTGTTGGCAATTGACATCCCGCCCATCAGCATAACAAGGCTCCCAGTTCTCCATGGCCTGTCCTGCCTTTCTGGATTTTACACTTTTTTCAGATGGCCCTTTTGCCCGGGGGGCAGTGAGACTTCATTGTAGTGCAGATTTCCTTTGCAAGCTTGCTTGGTTGGCCAAAAAGGGCGTATGCGTTTTTTCCTGAATATATTCAGGAAAAAACGCATACGCCCTTTTTGGCCAAGTGCATCATTGTGGACGTTCTGCCTCTTTTCCTATGCTTTTCATGCTATTCCAGTCTACTGCCTGAAATCGGTTTCCTGCAATTCTGCCCCGCTTTCAAGTGCTCTTGGCAACCTTACTTCAATATATTTTTGGACCATAGCTGTCATTTATAACTCTGCAGGTTTGTGAATGACAGTGCCCCTGAGATCCTTTCTTCAACTCTCTTTATTGTGAGCTGGCCGCAACACCGCAGGATTGCTTCAGGCCCTAGTGTGGTTCCGGCACGGCAAGCTGAGCCTTTGGTTAATTCCTCTTCCTGGTGGGAAATGAGAGTTAAATTTGCCCGTCCAGACACCTCCAGCTAGTCTCTCATTGGTCTCCGTATTCCTGTTCATTTCCCGCAGAAATTGCAAACTGGGCCAAACAGGACGTTAAAGGCACTGACTCTCCAAGTGGGGAGAGTGTTAGTAAAGCGTCTGGAATGTAGCACCCGAGTACCAGGGGACGAAAACTGAGACACATTTGAACACGTTTCCCGATCACACGGTGGATCATACTCTGGGTTCCACATGCATGTTTTAGCTGAAGGAGGAATCCCTTAAACCTGGAGAGTTGTGACCCATGGAATGGGTACCATGCAATATGACTTCAAAGGGTCTGCATTTGCTCACCGAAACTCACCAATCCTATCACTGCTGCGTTTATGCTGCTGTACACACGCTTGATTCTCTTTCAGAGACATGTAAATCCATAGGTTTTAAGATTCTTACTAGTCAGGTATATTCTTAGGCGTTTAATATGGTGTGTTGAGTCCACTTCATTGAGCAAGGAGTAGCTCTTGTCTATTACATATTTGGCTTATGGAATGTTATCTGTGCTAATTTCAATCTCTGGTTTTATGCAGCACCCCAACTCACATTTCCCTTAAGCAAGCATAAGTTGGTTTTCTACATTTGAGACTCTGTTCTGTTTTGTAATTCAGTTCCTGGGTAGCCAAGTTTACATTCCGTGTATTAGTGATACCTTATGGTATTTCTTTTTCTGTGTGACATATTTCACTTAGAATCATCGTACCTGAATCCACTCATTATGGTGCTATGGGCCTGATGACATAGATTTCATTGCTGAGTGATATTGCATTGTACGTAAATACCACAAATTCTTTATTCATTTTTCGCTTTCTGTGATATTGAACTTGTACCGTAAACGAGGATCTTGTAAACAGAGCCGTCCCAAACTTTGTGGTGGCTGTGTCTTTTTGATTTGAATTTCCCTGAGCTATAGGACCATAAGTGGAAGTGCCCTATGCTCTGTTGCTTTGTTTTTTAGATGTTTCAGGAAACACCATACACTTCTCCAGAGTGGCTGTTGGCAATTGACATCCCGCCCATCAGCATAACAAGGCTCCCAGTTCTCCATGGCCTGTCCTGCCTTTCTGGATTTTACACTTTTTTCAGATGGCCCTTTTGCCCGGGGGGCAGTGAGACTTCATTGTAGTGCTGATTTCCTTTGCAAGCTTGCTTGGTTGGCCAAAAAGGGCGTATGCGTTTTTTCCTGAATATATTCAGGAAAAAACGCATACGCCCTTTTTGGCCAAGTGCATCATTGTGGACGTTCTGCCTCTTTTCCTATGCTTTTCATGCAATTCCAGTCTACCTCCTGAAATCGGTTTCCTGCAATTCTGCCCCGCTTTCAAGTCTTCTTGGTAGCCTTACTTCAATATATTTTTGGACGATAGCTGTCATTTATAACTCTGCAGGTTTGTGAATGACAGTGCCCCTGAGATCCTTTCTTCAACTCTCTTTATTGTGAGCTGGCCGCAACACCGCAGGATTGCTTCAGGCCCTAGTGTGGTTCCGGCACGGCAAGCTGAGCCTTTGTTTAATTCCTCTTCCTGGTGGGAAATGAGAGTTAAATTTGCCCGTCCAGACACCTCCATTTAGTCTCTCATTGGTTCTCCCTATTCCTGTTCATTTCCCGCAGAAATTGCAAACTGGGCCAAACAGGAGGTTAAAGGCACTGACTCTCCAAGTGGGGAGAGTGTTAGTAAAGCGTCTGGAATGTTGCACCCGAGTACCAGGGGACGAAAACTGAGACACATTTGAACACGTTTCCCGATCACACGGTGGATCATACTCTGGGTTCCATATGCATGTTTTAGCTGAAGGAAGAACCCCTTAAACCTGGAGAGTTGAGACCCATGGAATGGGTACAATGCAATATGACTTCAAAGGGTCTGCATTTGCTCACAGAACCTCACTAATCCTATCACTGCTGCGTTTATGCTGCTGTACACACGCTTGATTCTCTTTTGGAGACATGTAAATCCATAGGTTTTAAGATTCTTACTAGTCAGGTATATACATAGGCGTTTAATATGGGGTGTTGAGTCCACTTCTTTGAGGAAGGAGTAGCTCTTGTCTATTACATATTTGGCTTATGGAACGGTATCTGTGCTAATTTCAATCTCTGGTTTTATGCAGCACCCCAACTCACCTTTCCCCTTAAGCAAGCATAAGTTGGTTTTCTACATTTGAGACCCTGTTCTGTTTTGTAATTCAGTTCCTGGGTAGCCAAGGTTACATTCCGTGTATTAGTGATACCTTATGATTTTTCTTTTTCTGTGTGACTTATTTCTCTTAGAATCATCGTACCTGAGTCCACTCATTATGCTGCTACGGGCCTGATGACATAGATTTCATTGCTGAGTGATATTGCATTCTACGTAAGTACCACAAATTCTTTATTCATTTTTCGCTTTCTGTGATATTGAACTTGTACCATGAACGAGGTTCCTGTAAACAGAGCCATCCCAAACTTTGGGGTGGCTGTGTCTTTTTGATTTTAATTTCCTTAAGCTATAGGAGCATAAGTGGAAGTGCCCTAGGCTCTGTTGCTTTGTTTTTTAGATGTTTCAGGAAACACCATACACTTCTCCAGAGTGGCTGTTGGCAATTGACATCCCGCCCATCAGCATAACAAGGCTCCCAGTTCTCCATGGCCTGTCCTGCCTTTCTGGATTTTACACTTTTTTCAGATGGCCCTTTTGCCCGTGGGGCAGTGAGACTTCATTGTAGTGCAGATTTCTTTGCAAGCTTGCTTGGTTGTCCAAAAAGGGCGCATGCGTTTTTTCCTGAATATATTCAGGAAAAAACGCATACGCCCTTTTTGGCCAAGTGCATCATTGTGGACGTTCTGCCTCTTTTCCTATGCTTTTCATGCAATTCCAGTCTACCTCCTGAAATCGGTGTCCTGCAATTCTGCCCCGCTTTCAAGTCCTCTTGGCAGCCTTACTTCAATATATTTTTGGACGATAGCTGTCATTTATAACTCTGCAGGTTTGTGAATGACAGTGCCCCTGAGCTCCTTTCTTCAACTCTCTTTATTGTGAGCTGGCCGCAACACCGCAGGATTGCTTCAGGCCCTAGTGTGGTTCCGGCACGGCAAGCTGAGCCTTTGGTTAATTCCTCTTCCTGGTGGGAAATGAGAGTTAAATTTGCCCGTCCAGACACCTCCAGCTAGTCTCTCATTGGTTCTCCCTATTCCTGTTCATTTCCCGCAGAAATTGCAATCTGGGCCAAACACGACGTTAAAGGCACTGACTCTCCAAGTGGGGAGAGTGTTAGTAAAGCGTCTGGAATGTTGCACCCGAGTACCAGGGAACGAAAACTGAGACACATTTGAACACGTTTCCCGATCACACGGTGGATCATACTCTGGGTTCCACATGCATGTTTTAGCTGAAGGAGGAATCCCTTAAACCTGGAGAGTTGTGACCCATGGAATGGGTACCATGATATATGACTTCAAAGGGTCTGCATTTGCTCACCGAACCTCACCAATCCTATCACTGCTGCGTTTATGCTGCTGTACACATGCTTGATTCTCTTTCAGAGACATGTAAATCCATAGGTTTTAAGATTCTTACTAGTCAGGTATATTCTTAGGCGTTTAATATGGGGTGCTGAGTCCACTTCGTTGAGTAAGGAGTAGCTCTTGTCTATTACATATTTGGCTTATGGAACGGTATCTGTGCTAATTTCAATCTCTGGTTTTATGCAGCACCCCAACTCACCTTTCCCCTTAAGCAAGCATAAGTTGGTTTTCTACATTTGAGACCCTGTTCTCTTTTGTAATTCAGCTCCTGTGTAGCCAAGTTTACATTCCGTGTATTAGTGATACCTTATGATATTTCTTTTTCTGTGTGACTTATTTCTCTTAGAATCATCGTACCTGAATCCACTCATTATGCTGCTACGGGCCTGATGACATAGATTTCATTGCTGAGTGATATTGCATTGTACGTAAATACCACAAATTCTTTATTCATTTTTCGCTTTCTGTGATATTGAAATTGTACCATAAACGAGGATCTTGTAAACAGAGCCGTCCCAAACTTTGGGGTGGCTTTGTGTTTTTGATTTGATTTCCCTAAGCTATAGGACCATACGTGGAAGTGCCCTAGGCTCTGTTGCTTTGTTTTTTAGATGTTTCAGGAAACACCATACACTTCTCCAGAGTGGCTGTTGGCAATTGACATCCCGCCCATCAGCATAACAAGGCTCCCAGTTCTCCATGGCCTGTCCTGCCTTTCTGGATTTTACACTTTTTTCAGATGGCCCTTTTGCCCGGGGGGCAGTGAGACTTCATTGTAGTGCAGATTTCCTTTGCAAGCTTGCTTGGTTGGCCAAAAAGGGCGTATGCGTTTTTTCCTGAATATATTCAGGAAAAAACGCATACGCCCTTTTTGGCCAAGTGCATCATTGTGGACGTTCTGCCTCTTTTCCTATGCTTTTTATGCAATTCCAGTCTACCTCCTGAAATCGGTTTCCTGCAATTCTGCCCCGCTTTCAAGTCCTCTTGGCAGCCTTACTTCAATATATTTTTGGACGATAGCTGTCATTTATAACTCTGCAGGTTTGTGAATGACAGTGCCCCTGAGCTCCTTTCTTCAACTCGCTTTCTTGTGAGCTGGCCGCAACACCGCAGGATTGCTTCAGGCCCTAGTGTGGTTCCGGCACGGCAAGCTGAGCCTTTGTTTAATTCCTCTTCCTGGTGGGAAATGAGAGTTAAATTTGCCCGTCCAGACACCTCCATTTAGTCTCTCATTGGTTCTCCCTATTCCTGTTCATTTCCCGCAGAAATTGCAAACTGGGCCAAACAGGAGGTTAAAGGCACTGACTCTCCAAGTGGGGAGAGTGTTAGTAAAGCGTCTGGAATGTTGCACCCGAGTACCAGGGGACGAAAACTGAGACACATTTGAACACGTTTCCCGATCACACGGTGGATCATACTCTGGGTTCCATATGCATGTTTTAGCTGAAGGAAGAACCCCTTAAACCTGGAGAGTTGAGACCCATGGAATGGGTACAATGCAATATGACTTCAAAGGGTCTGCATTTGCTCACAGAACCTCACTAATCCTATCACTGCTGCGTTTATGCTGCTGTACACACGCTTGATTCTCTTTTGGAGACATGTAAATCCATAGGTTTTAAGATTCTTACTAGTCAGGTATATACATAGGCGTTTAATATGGGGTGTTGAGTCCACTTCTTTGAGGAAGGAGTAGCTCTTGTCTATTACATATTTGGCTTATGGAACGGTATCTGTGCTAATTTCAATCTCTGGTTTTATGCAGCACCCCAACTCACCTTTCCCCTTAAGCAAGCATAAGTTGGTTTTCTACATTTGAGACCCTGTTCTGTTTTGTAATTCAGTTCCTGGGTAGCCAAGGTTACATTCCGTGTATTAGTGATACCTTATGATTTTTCTTTTTCTGTGTGACTTATTTCTCTTAGAATCATCGTACCTGAGTCCACTCATTATGCTGCTACGGGCCTGATGACATAGATTTCATTGCTGAGTGATATTGCATTGTACGTAGGTACCACAAATTCTTTATTCATTTTTCGCTTTCTGTGATATTGAACTTGTACCATGAACGAGGTTCCTGTAAACAGAGCCGTCCCAAACTTTGGGGTGGCTGTGTCTTTTTGATTTTAATTTCCCTAAGCTATAGGAGCATAAGTGGAAGTGCCCTAGGCTCTGTTGCTTTGTTTTTTAGATGTTTCAGGAAACACCATACACTTCTCCAGAGTGGCTGTTGGCAATTGACATCCCGCCCATCAGCATAACAAGGCTCCCAGTTCTCCATGGCCTGTCCTGCCTTTCTGGATTTTACACTTTTTTCAGATGGCCCTTTTGCCCGTGGGGCAGTGAGACTTCATTGTAGTGCAGATTTCTTTGCAAGCTTGCTTGGTTGGCCAAAAAGGGCGTATGCGTTTTTTCCTGAATATATTCAGGAAAAAACGCATACGCCCTTTTTGGCCAAGTGCATCATTGTGGACGTTCTGCCTCTTTTCCTATGCTTTTCATGCTATTCCAGTCTACCGCCTGAAATCGGTTTCCTGCAATTCTGCCCCGCTTTCAAGTGCTCTTGGCAGCCTTACTTCAATATATTTTTGGACCATAGCTGTCATTTATAACTCTGCAGGTTTGTGAATGACAGTGCCCCTGAGATCCTTTCTTCAACTCTCTTTATTGTGAGCTGGCCGCAACACCGCAGGATTGCTTCAGGCCCTAGTGTGGTTCCGGCACGACAAGCTGAGCCTTTGGTTAATTCCTCTTCCTGGTGGGAAATGAGAGTTAAATTTGCCCGTCCAGACACCTCCAGCTAGTCTCTCATTGGTCTCCGTATTCCTGTTCATTTCCCGCAGAAATTGCAAACTGGGCCAAACAGGACGTTAAAGGCACTGACTCTCCAAGTGGGGAGAGTGTTAGTAAAGCGTCTGGAATGTAGCACCCGAGTACCAGGGGACGAAAACTGAGACACATTTGAACACGTTTCCCGATCACACGGTGGATCATACTCTGGGTTCCACATGCATGTTTTAGCTGAAGGAGGAATCCCTTAAACCTGGAGAGTTGTGACCCATGGAATGGGTACCATGCAATATGACTTCAAAGGGTCTGCATTTGCTCACCGAAACTCACCAATCCTATCACTGCTGCGTTTATGCTGCTGTACACACGCTTGATTCTCTTTCAGAGACATGTAAATCCATAGGTTTTAAGATTCTTACTAGTCAGGTATATTCTTAGGCGTTTAATATGGTGTGTTGAGTCCACTTCATTGAGCAAGGAGTAGCTCTTGTCTATTACATATTTGGCTTATGGAATGTTATCTGTGCTAATTTCAATCTCTGGTTTTATGCAGCACCCCAACTCACATTTCCCTTAAGCAAGCATAAGTTGGTTTTCTACATTTGAGACTCTGTTCTGTTTTGTAATTCAGTTCCTGGGTAGCCAAGTTTACATTCCGTGTATTAGTGATACCTTATGGTATTTCTTTTTCTGTGTGACATATTTCACTTAGAATCATCGTACCTGAATCCACTCATTATGGTGCTATGGGCCTGATGACATAGATTTCATTGCTGAGTGATATTGCATTGTACGTAAATACCACAAATTCTTTATTCATTTTTCGCTTTCTGTGATATTGAACTTGTACCGTAAACGAGGATCTTGTAAACAGAGCCGTCCCAAACTTTGTGGTGGCTGTGTCTTTTTGATTTGAATTTCCCTGAGCTATAGGACCATAAGTGGAAGTGCCCTATGCTCTGTTGCTTTGTTTTTTAGATGTTTCAGGAAACACCATACACTTCTCCAGAGTGGCTGTTGGCAATTGACATCCCGCCCATCAGCATAACAAGGCTCCCAGTTCTCCATGGCCTGTCCTGCCTTTCTGGATTTTACACTTTTTTCAGATGGCCCTTTTGCCCGGGGGGCAGTGAGACTTCATTGTAGTGCTGATTTCCTTTGCAAGCTTGCTTGGTTGGCCAAAAAGGGCGTATGCGTTTTTTCCTGAATATATTCAGGAAAAAACGCATACGCCCTTTTTGGCCAAGTGCATCATTGTGGACGTTCTGCCTCTTTTCCTATGCTTTTCATGCAATTCCAGTCTACCTCCTGAAATCGGTTTCCTGCAATTCTGCCCCGCTTTCAAGTCTTCTTGGTAGCCTTACTTCAATATATTTTTGGACGATAGCTGTCATTTATAACTCTGCAGGTTTGTGAATGACAGTGCCCCTGAGATCCTTTCTTCAACTCTCTTTATTGTGAGCTGGCCGCAACACCGCAGGATTGCTTCAGGCCCTAGTGTGGTTCCGGCACGGCAAGCTGAGCCTTTGTTTAATTCCTCTTCCTGGTGGGAAATGAGAGTTAAATTTGCCCGTCCAGACACCTCCATTTAGTCTCTCATTGGTTCTCCCTATTCCTGTTCATTTCCCGCAGAAATTGCAAACTGGGCCAAACAGGAGGTTAAAGGCACTGACTCTCCAAGTGGGGAGAGTGTTAGTAAAGCGTCTGGAATGTTGCACCCGAGTACCAGGGGACGAAAACTGAGACACATTTGAACACGTTTCCCGATCACACGGTGGATCATACTCTGGGTTCCATATGCATGTTTTAGCTGAAGGAAGAACCCCTTAAACCTGGAGAGTTGAGACCCATGGAATGGGTACAATGCAATATGACTTCAAAGGGTCTGCATTTGCTCACAGAACCTCACTAATCCTATCACTGCTGCGTTTATGCTGCTGTACACACGCTTGATTCTCTTTTGGAGACATGTAAATCCATAGGTTTTAAGATTCTTACTAGTCAGGTATATACATAGGCGTTTAATATGGGGTGTTGAGTCCACTTCTTTGAGGAAGGAGTAGCTCTTGTCTATTACATATTTGGCTTATGGAACGGTATCTGTGCTAATTTCAATCTCTGGTTTTATGCAGCACCCCAACTCACCTTTCCCCTTAAGCAAGCATAAGTTGGTTTTCTACATTTGAGACCCTGTTCTGTTTTGTAATTCAGTTCCTGGGTAGCCAAGGTTACATTCCGTGTATTAGTGATACCTTATGATTTTTCTTTTTCTGTGTGACTTATTTCTCTTAGAATCATCGTACCTGAGTCCACTCATTATGCTGCTACGGGCCTGATGACATAGATTTCATTGCTGAGTGATATTGCATTCTACGTAAGTACCACAAATTCTTTATTCATTTTTCGCTTTCTGTGATATTGAACTTGTACCATGAACGAGGTTCCTGTAAACAGAGCCATCCCAAACTTTGGGGTGGCTGTGTCTTTTTGATTTTAATTTCCTTAAGCTATAGGAGCATAAGTGGAAGTGCCCTAGGCTCTGTTGCTTTGTTTTTTAGATGTTTCAGGAAACACCATACACTTCTCCAGAGTGGCTGTTGGCAATTGACATCCCGCCCATCAGCATAACAAGGCTCCCAGTTCTCCATGGCCTGTCCTGCCTTTCTGGATTTTACACTTTTTTCAGATGGCCCTTTTGCCCGTGGGGCAGTGAGACTTCATTGTAGTGCAGATTTCTTTGCAAGCTTGCTTGGTTGTCCAAAAAGGGCGCATGCGTTTTTTCCTGAATATATTCAGGAAAAAACGCATACGCCCTTTTTGGCCAAGTGCATCATTGTGGACGTTCTGCCTCTTTTCCTATGCTTTTCATGCAATTCCAGTCTACCTCCTGAAATCGGTGTCCTGCAATTCTGCCCCGCTTTCAAGTCCTCTTGGCAGCCTTACTTCAATATATTTTTGGACGATAGCTGTCATTTATAACTCTGCAGGTTTGTGAATGACAGTGCCCCTGAGCTCCTTTCTTCAACTCTCTTTATTGTGAGCTGGCCGCAACACCGCAGGATTGCTTCAGGCCCTAGTGTGGTTCCGGCACGGCAAGCTGAGCCTTTGGTTAATTCCTCTTCCTGGTGGGAAATGAGAGTTAAATTTGCCCGTCCAGACACCTCCAGCTAGTCTCTCATTGGTTCTCCCTATTCCTGTTCATTTCCCGCAGAAATTGCAATCTGGGCCAAACACGACGTTAAAGGCACTGACTCTCCAAGTGGGGAGAGTGTTAGTAAAGCGTCTGGAATGTTGCACCCGAGTACCAGGGAACGAAAACTGAGACACATTTGAACACGTTTCCCGATCACACGGTGGATCATACTCTGGGTTCCACATGCATGTTTTAGCTGAAGGAGGAATCCCTTAAACCTGGAGAGTTGTGACCCATGGAATGGGTACCATGAAATATGACTTCAAAGGGTCTGCATTTGCTCACCGAACCTCACCAATCCTATCACTGCTGCGTTTATGCTGCTGTACACATGCTTGATTCTCTTTCAGAGACATGTAAATCCATAGGTTTTAAGATTCTTACTAGTCAGGTATATTCTTAGGCGTTTAATATGGGGTGCTGAGTCCACTTCGTTGAGCAAGGAGTAGCTCTTGTCTATTACATATTTGGCTTATGGAACGGTATCTGTGCTAATTTCAATCTCTGGCTTTATGCAGCACCCCAACTCACCTTTCCCCTTAAGCAAGCATAAGTTGGTTTTCTACATTTGAGACCCTGTTCTCTTTTGTAATTCAGCTCCTGTGTAGCCAAGTTTACATTCCGTGTATTAGTGATACCTTATGATATTTCTTTTTCTGTGTGACTTATTTCTCTTAGAATCATCGTACCTGAATCCACTCATTATGCTGCTACGGGCCTGATGACATAGATTTCATTGCTGAGTGATATTGCATTGTACGTAAATACCACAAATTCTTTATTCATTTTTCGCTTTCTGTGATATTGAAATTGTACCATAAACGAGGATCTTGTAAACAGAGCCGTCCCAAACTTTGGGGTGGCTTTGTGTTTTTGATTTGATTTCCCTAAGCTATAGGACCATACGTGGAAGTGCCCTAGGCTCTGTTGCTTTGTTTTTTAGATGTTTCAGGAAACACCATACACTTCTCCAGAGTGGCTGTTGGCAATTGACATCCCGCCCATCAGCATAACAAGGCTCCCAGTTCTCCATGGCCTGTCCTGCCTTTCTGGATTTTACACTTTTTTCAGATGGCCCTTTTGCCCGGGGGGCAGTGAGACTTCATTGTAGTGCAGATTTCCTTTGCAAGCTTGCTTGGTTGGCCAAAAAGGGCGTATGCGTTTTTTCCTGAATATATTCAGGAAAAAACGCATACGCCCTTTTTGGCCAAGTGCATCATTGTGGACGTTCTGCCTCTTTTCCTATGCTTTTTATGCAATTCCAGTCTACCTCCTGAAATCGGTTTCCTGCAATTCTGCCCCGCTTTCAAGTCCTCTTGGCAGCCTTACTTCAATATATTTTTGGACGATAGCTGTCATTTATAACTCTGCAGGTTTGTGAATGACAGTGCCCCTGAGCTCCTTTCTTCAACTCGCTTTCTTGTGAGCTGGCCGCAACACCGCAGGATTGCTTCAGGCCCTAGTGTGGTTCCGGCACGGCAAGCTGAGCCTTTGTTTAATTCCTCTTCCTGGTGGGAAATGAGAGTTAAATTTGCCCGTCCAGACACCTCCATTTAGTCTCTCATTGGTTCTCCCTATTCCTGTTCATTTCCCGCAGAAATTGCAAACTGGGCCAAACAGGAGGTTAAAGGCACTGACTCTCCAAGTGGGGAGAGTGTTAGTAAAGCGTCTGGAATGTTGCACCCGAGTACCAGGGGACGAAAACTGAGACACATTTGAACACGTTTCCCGATCACACGGTGGATCATACTCTGGGTTCCATATGCATGTTTTAGCTGAAGGAAGAACCCCTTAAACCTGGAGAGTTGAGACCCATGGAATGGGTACAATGCAATATGACTTCAAAGGGTCTGCATTTGCTCACAGAACCTCACTAATCCTATCACTGCTGCGTTTATGCTGCTGTACACACGCTTGATTCTCTTTTGGAGACATGTAAATCCATAGGTTTTAAGATTCTTACTAGTCAGGTATATACATAGGCGTTTAATATGGGGTGTTGAGTCCACTTCTTTGAGGAAGGAGTAGCTCTTGTCTATTACATATTTGGCTTATGGAACGGTATCTGTGCTAATTTCAATCTCTGGTTTTATGCAGCACCCCAACTCACCTTTCCCCTTAAGCAAGCATAAGTTGGTTTTCTACATTTGAGACCCTGTTCTGTTTTGTAATTCAGTTCCTGGGTAGCCAAGGTTACATTCCGTGTATTAGTGATACCTTATGATTTTTCTTTTTCTGTGTGACTTATTTCTCTTAGAATCATCGTACCTGAGTCCACTCATTATGCTGCTACGGGCCTGATGACATAGATTTCATTGCTGAGTGATATTGCATTGTACGTAGGTACCACAAATTCTTTATTCATTTTTCGCTTTCTGTGATATTGAACTTGTACCATGAACGAGGTTCCTGTAAACAGAGCCGTCCCAAACTTTGGGGTGGCTGTGTCTTTTTGATTTTAATTTCCCTAAGCTATAGGAGCATAAGTGGAAGTGCCCTAGGCTCTGTTGCTTTGTTTTTTAGATGTTTCAGGAAACACCATACACTTCTCCAGAGTGGCTGTTGGCAATTGACATCCCGCCCATCAGCATAACAAGGCTCCCAGTTCTCCATGGCCTGTCCTGCCTTTCTGGATTTTACACTTTTTTCAGATGGCCCTTTTGCCCGTGGGGCAGTGAGACTTCATTGTAGTGCAGATTTCTTTGCAAGCTTGCTTGGTTGGCCAAAAAGGGCGTATGCGTTTTTTCCTGAATATATTCAGGAAAAAACGCATACGCCCTTTTTGGCCAAGTGCATCATTGTGGACGTTCTGCCTCTTTTCCTATGCTTTTCATGCTATTCCAGTCTACCGCCTGAAATCGGTTTCCTGCAATTCTGCCCCGCTTTCAAGTGCTCTTGGCAGCCTTACTTCAATATATTTTTGGACCATAGCTGTCATTTATAACTCTGCAGGTTTGTGAATGACAGTGCCCCTGAGATCCTTTCTTCAACTCTCTTTATTGTGAGCTGGCCGCAACACCGCAGGATTGCTTCAGGCCCTAGTGTGGTTCCGGCACGACAAGCTGAGCCTTTGGTTAATTCCTCTTCCTGGTGGGAAATGAGAGTTAAATTTGCCCGTCCAGACACCTCCAGCTAGTCTCTCATTGGTCTCCGTATTCCTGTTCATTTCCCGCAGAAATTGCAAACTGGGCCAAACAGGACGTTAAAGGCACTGACTCTCCAAGTGGGGAGAGTGTTAGTAAAGCGTCTGGAATGTAGCACCCGAGTACCAGGGGACGAAAACTGAGACACATTTGAACACGTTTCCCGATCACACGGTGGATCATACTCTGGGTTCCACATGCATGTTTTAGCTGAAGGAGGAATCCCTTAAACCTGGAGAGTTGTGACCCATGGAATGGGTACCATGCAATATGACTTCAAAGGGTCTGCATTTGCTCACCGAAACTCACCAATCCTATCACTGCTGCGTTTATGCTGCTGTACACACGCTTGATTCTCTTTCAGAGACATGTAAATCCATAGGTTTTAAGATTCTTACTAGTCAGGTATATTCTTAGGCGTTTAATATGGTGTGTTGAGTCCACTTCATTGAGCAAGGAGTAGCTCTTGTCTATTACATATTTGGCTTATGGAATGTTATCTGTGCTAATTTCAATCTCTGGTTTTATGCAGCACCCCAACTCACATTTCCCTTAAGCAAGCATAAGTTGGTTTTCTACATTTGAGACTCTGTTCTGTTTTGTAATTCAGTTCCTGGGTAGCCAAGTTTACATTCCGTGTATTAGTGATACCTTATGGTATTTCTTTTTCTGTGTGACATATTTCACTTAGAATCATCGTACCTGAATCCACTCATTATGGTGCTATGGGCCTGATGACATAGATTTCATTGCTGAGTGATATTGCATTGTACGTAAATACCACAAATTCTTTATTCATTTTTCGCTTTCTGTGATATTGAACTTGTACCGTAAACGAGGATCTTGTAAACAGAGCCGTCCCAAACTTTGTGGTGGCTGTGTCTTTTTGATTTGAATTTCCCTGAGCTATAGGACCATAAGTGGAAGTGCCCTATGCTCTGTTGCTTTGTTTTTTAGATGTTTCAGGAAACACCATACACTTCTCCAGAGTGGCTGTTGGCAATTGACATCCCGCCCATCAGCATAACAAGGCTCCCAGTTCTCCATGGCCTGTCCTGCCTTTCTGGATTTTACACTTTTTTCAGATGGCCCTTTTGCCCGGGGGGCAGTGAGACTTCATTGTAGTGCTGATTTCCTTTGCAAGCTTGCTTGGTTGGCCAAAAAGGGCGTATGCGTTTTTTCCTGAATATATTCAGGAAAAAACGCATACGCCCTTTTTGGCCAAGTGCATCATTGTGGACGTTCTGCCTCTTTTCCTATGCTTTTCATGCAATTCCAGTCTACCTCCTGAAATCGGTTTCCTGCAATTCTGCCCCGCTTTCAAGTCTTCTTGGTAGCCTTACTTCAATATATTTTTGGACGATAGCTGTCATTTATAACTCTGCAGGTTTGTGAATGACAGTGCCCCTGAGATCCTTTCTTCAACTCTCTTTATTGTGAGCTGGCCGCAACACCGCAGGATTGCTTCAGGCCCTAGTGTGGTTCCGGCACGGCAAGCTGAGCCTTTGTTTAATTCCTCTTCCTGGTGGGAAATGAGAGTTAAATTTGCCCGTCCAGACACCTCCATTTAGTCTCTCATTGGTTCTCCCTATTCCTGTTCATTTCCCGCAGAAATTGCAAACTGGGCCAAACAGGAGGTTAAAGGCACTGACTCTCCAAGTGGGGAGAGTGTTAGTAAAGCGTCTGGAATGTTGCACCCGTGTACCAGGGGACGAAAACTGAGACACATTTGAACACGTTTCCCGATCACACGGTGGATCATACTCTGGGTTCCATATGCATGTTTTAGCTGAAGGAAGAACCCCTTAAACCTGGAGAGTTGAGACCCATGGAATGGGTACAATGCAATATGACTTCAAAGGGTCTGCATTTGCTCACAGAACCTCACTAATCCTATCACTGCTGCGTTTATGCTGCTGTACACACGCTTGATTCTCTTTTGGAGACATGTAAATCCATAGGTTTTAAGATTCTTACTAGTCAGGTATATACATAGGCGTTTAATATGGGGTGTTGAGTCCACTTCTTTGAGGAAGGAGTAGCTCTTGTCTATTACATATTTGGCTTATGGAACGGTATCTGTGCTAATTTCAATCTCTGGTTTTATGCAGACCCCAACTCACCTTTCCCCTTAAGCAAGCATAAGTTGGTTTTCTACATTTGAGACCCTGTTCTGTTTTGTAATTCAGTTCCTGGGTAGCCAAGGTTACATTCCGTGTATTAGTGATACCTTATGATTTTTCTTTTTCTGTGTGACTTATTTCTCTTAGAATCATCGTACCTGAGTCCACTCATTATGCTGCTACGGGCCTGATGACATAGATTTCATTGCTGAGTGATATTGCATTCTACGTAAGTACCACAAATTCTTTATTCATTTTTCGCTTTCTGTGATATTGAACTTGTACCATGAACGAGGTTCCTGTAAACAGAGCCATCCCAAACTTTGGGGTGGCTGTGTCTTTTTGATTTTAATTTCCTTAAGCTATAGGAGCATAAGTGGAAGTGCCCTAGGCTCTGTTGCTTTGTTTTTTAGATGTTTCAGGAAACACCATACACTTCTCCAGAGTGGCTGTTGGCAATTGACATCCCGCCCATCAGCATAACAAGGCTCCCAGTTCTCCATGGCCTGTCCTGCCTTTCTGGATTTTACACTTTTTTCAGATGGCCCTTTTGCCCGTGGGGCAGTGAGACTTCATTGTAGTGCAGATTTCTTTGCAAGCTTGCTTGGTTGTCCAAAAAGGGCGCATGCGTTTTTTCCTGAATATATTCAGGAAAAAACGCATACGCCCTTTTTGGCCAAGTGCATCATTGTGGACGTTCTGCCTCTTTTCCTATGCTTTTCATGCAATTCCAGTCTACCTCCTGAAATCGGTGTCCTGCAATTCTGCCCCGCTTTCAAGTCCTCTTGGCAGCCTTACTTCAATATATTTTTGGACGATAGCTGTCATTTATAACTCTGCAGGTTTGTGAATGACAGTGCCCCTGAGCTCCTTTCTTCAACTCTCTTTATTGTGAGCTGGCCGCAACACCGCAGGATTGCTTCAGGCCCTAGTGTGGTTCCGGCACGGCAAGCTGAGCCTTTGGTTAATTCCTCTTCCTGGTGGGAAATGAGAGTTAAATTTGCCCGTCCAGACACCTCCAGCTAGTCTCTCATTGGTTCTCCCTATTCCTGTTCATTTCCCGCAGAAATTGCAATCTGGGCCAAACACGACGTTAAAGGCACTGACTCTCCAAGTGGGGAGAGTGTTAGTAAAGCGTCTGGAATGTTGCACCCGAGTACCAGGGAACGAAAACTGAGACACATTTGAACACGTTTCCCGATCACACGGTGGATCATACTCTGGGTTCCACATGCATGTTTTAGCTGAAGGAGGAATCCCTTAAACCTGGAGAGTTGTGACCCATGGAATGGGTACCATGAAATATGACTTCAAAGGGTCTGCATTTGCTCACCGAACCTCACCAATCCTATCACTGCTGCGTTTATGCTGCTGTACACATGCTTGATTCTCTTTCAGAGACATGTAAATCCATAGGTTTTAAGATTCTTACTAGTCAGGTATATTCTTAGGCGTTTAATATGGGGTGCTGAGTCCACTTCGTTGAGCAAGGAGTAGCTCTTGTCTATTACATATTTGGCTTATGGAACGGTATCTGTGCTAATTTCAATCTCTGGCTTTATGCAGCACCCCAACTCACCTTTCCCCTTAAGCAAGCATAAGTTGGTTTTCTACATTTGAGACCCTGTTCTCTTTTGTAATTCAGCTCCTGTGTAGCCAAGTTTACATTCCGTGTATTAGTGATACCTTATGATATTTCTTTTTCTGTGTGACTTATTTCTCTTAGAATCATCGTACCTGAATCCACTCATTATGCTGCTACGGGCCTGATGACATAGATTTCATTGCTGAATGATATTGCATTGTACGTAAATACCACAAATTCTTTATTCATTTTTCGCTTTCTGTGATATTGAAATTGTACCATAAACGAGGATCTTGTAAACAGAGCCGTCCCAAACTTTGGGGTGGCTTTGTGTTTTTGATTTGATTTCCCTAAGCTATAGGACCATACGTGGAAGTGCCCTAGGCTCTGTTGCTTTGTTTTTTAGATGTTTCAGGAAACACCATACACTTCTCCAGAGTGGCTGTTGGCAATTGACATCCCGCCCATCAGCATAACAAGGCTCCCAGTTCTCCATGGCCTGTCCTGCCTTTCTGGATTTTACACTTTTTTCAGATGGCCCTTTTGCCTGGGGGGCAGTGAGACTTCATTGTAGTGCAGATTTCCTTTGCAAGCTTGCTTGGTTGGCCAAAAAGGGCGTATGCGTTTTTTCCTGAATATATTCAGGAAAAAACGCATACGCCCTTTTTGGCCAAGTGCATCATTGTGGACGTTCTGCCTCTTTTCCTATGCTTTTTATGCAATTCCAGTCTACCTCCTGAAATCGGTTTCCTGCAATTCTGCCCCGCTTTCAAGTCCTCTTGGCAGCCTTACTTCAATATATTTTTGGACGATAGCTGTCATTTATAACTCTGCAGGTTTGTGAATGACAGTGCCCCTGAGCTCCTTTCTTCAACTCGCTTTCTTGTGAGCTGGCCGCAACACCGCAGGATTGCTTCAGGCCCTAGTGTGGTTCCGGCACGGCAAGCTGAGCCTTTGGTTAATTCCTCTTCCTGGTGGGAAATGAGAGTTAAATTTCCCGTCCAGACACCTCCAGCTAGTCTCTCATTGGTTCTCCCTATTTCTGTTCATTTCCCACAGAAATTGCAAACTGGGCCAAACAGGAGGTTAAAGGCACTGACTCTCCAAGTGGGGAGAGTGTTAGTAACG
This sequence comes from Lagenorhynchus albirostris, assembly GCF_949774975.1. NCBI lineage: Eukaryota > Metazoa > Chordata > Mammalia > Artiodactyla > Delphinidae > Lagenorhynchus > Lagenorhynchus albirostris. The sequence goes on along the minus strand of NC_083095.1, from coordinate 106,277,854 downwards.
CGTCTGGAATGTTGCACCCGAGTACCAGGGGACGAAAACTGAGACACATTTGAACACGTTTCCCGATCACACGGTGGATCATATTCTGGGTTCCACATGCATGTTTTAGCTGAAGGAGGAATCCCTTAAACCTGGAGAGTTGTGACCCATGGAATGGGTACCATGCAATATGACTTCAAAGGGTCTGCATTTGCTCACCGAAACTCACCAATCCTATAACTGCTGCGTTTATGCTGCTGTACACACGCTTGATTCTCTTTCAGAGACATGTAAATCCATAGGTTTTAAGATTCTTACTAGTCAGGTATATTCTTAGGCGTTTAATATGGGGTGTTGAGTCCACTTCATTGAGCAAGGAGTAGCTCTTGTCTATTACATATTTGGCTTATGGAACGTTATCTGTGCTAATTTAAATCTCTGGTTTTATGCAGCACCCCAACTCACCTTTCCCCTTAAGCAAGCATAAGTTGGTTTTCTACATTTGAGACCCTGTTCTGTTTTGTAATTCAGTTCCTGGGTAGCCAAGTTTACATTCCGTGTATTAGTGATACCTTATGATATTTCTTTTTCTGTGTGACTTATTTCTCTTAGAATCATCGTACCTGAATCCACTCATTATGCTGCTACGGGCCTGATGACATAGATTTCATTGCTGAGTGATATTGCATTGTACGTAAGTACCACAAATTCTTTATTCATTTTTCGCTTTCTGTGATATTGAACTTGTACCGTAAACGAGGTTCTTGTAAACAGAGCCGTCCCAAACTTTGGGGTGGCTGTGTCTTTTTGATTTTAATTTCCCTAAGCTATAGGAGCATAAGTGGAAGTGCCCTAGGCTCTGTTGCTTTGTTTTTTAGATGTTTCAGGAAACACCATACACTTCTCCAGAGTGGCTGTTGGCAATTTAAATCCTGCCCATCAGCATAACAAGGCTCCCAGTTCTCCATGGCCTGTCCTGCCTTTCTGGATTTTACACCCTTTTCAGATGGCCCTTTTGCCCGGGGGGCAGTGAGACTTCATTGTAGTGCAGATTTCCTTTGCAAGCTTTCTTGGTTGGCCAAAAAGTGCGTATGCGTGTTTTCCTGAATATATTCAGGAAAAAACGCATACGCCCTTTTTGGCCAAGTGCATCATTGTGGACGTTCTGCCTTTTTTCCTATGCTTTTCATGCAATTCCAGTCTACCTCCTGAAATCGGTGTCCTGCAATTCTGCCCCGCTTTCAAGTGCTCTTGGCAGCCTTACTTCAATATATTTTTGGACGATAGCTGTCATTTATAACTCTGCAGGTTTGTGAATGACAGTGCCCCTGAGATCCTTTCTTCAACTCTCTTTATTGTGAGCTGGCCGCAACACCGCAGGATTGCTTCAGGCCCTAGTGTGGTTCTGGCACGGCAAGCTGAGCCTTTGGTTAATTCCTCTTCCTGGTGGGAAATGAGAGTTAAATTTGCCCGTCCAGACACCTCCATTTAGTCTCTCATTGGTTCTCCCTATTCCTGTTCATTTCCCACAGAAATTGCAAACTGGGCCAAACAGGAGGTTAAAGGCACTGACTCTCCAAGTGGGGAGAGTGTTAGTAAAGCATCTGGAATGTTGCACCCGAGTACCAGGGGACGAAAACTGAGACACATTTGAACACGTTTCCCGATCACACGGTGGATCATACTCTGGGTTCCATATGCATGTTTTAGCTGAAGGAAGAACCCCTTAAACCTGGAGAGTTGAGACCCATGGAATGGGTACAATGCAATATGACTTCAAAGGGTCTGCATTTGCTCACAGAACCTCACTAATCCTATCACTGCTGCATTTATGCTGCTGTACACACGCTTGATTCTCTTTTGGAGACATGTAAATCCATAGGTTTTAAGATTCTTACTAGTCAGGTATATACTTAGGCGTTTAATATGGGGTGTTGAGTCCACTTCTTTGAGGAAGGAGTAGCTCTTGTCTATTACATATTTGGCTTATGGAACGGTATCTGTGCTAATTTCAATCTCTGGTTTTATGCAGCACCCCAACTCACCTTTCCCCTTAAGCAAGCATAAGTTGGTTTTCTACATTTGAGACCCTGTTCTGTTTTGTAATTCAGTTCCTGGGTAGCCAAGTTTACATTCCGTGTATTAGTGATACCTTATGATTTTTCTTTTTCTGTGTGACTTATTTCTCTTAGAATCATCGTACCTGAGTCCACTCATTATGCTGCTACGGGCCTGATGACATAGATTTCATTGCTGAGTGATATTGCATTGTACGTAGGTACCACAAATTCTTTATTCATTTTTCGCTTTCTGTGATATTGAACTTGTACCATGAACGAGGTTCCTGTAAACAGAGCCGTCCCAAACTTTGGGGTGGCTGTGTCTTTTTGATTTTAATTTCCCTAAGCTATAGGAGCATAAGTGGAAGTGCCCTAGGCTCTGTTGCTTTGTTTTTTAGATGTTTCAGGAAACACCATACACTTCTCCAGAGTGGCTGTTGGCAATTGACATCCCGCCCATCAGCATAACAAGGCTCCCAGTTCTCCATGGCCTGTCCTGCCTTTCTGGATTTTACACTTTTTTCAGATGGCCCTTTTGCCCGTGGGGCAGTGAGACTTCATTGTAGTGCAGATTTCTTTGCAAGCTTGCTTGGTTGGCCAAAAAGGGCGTATGCGTTTTTTCCTGAATATATTCAGGAAAAAACGCATACGCCCTTTTTGGCCAAGTGCATCATTGTGGACGTTCTGCCTCTTTTCCTATGCTTTTCATGCTATTCCAGTCTACCGCCTGAAATCGGTTTCCTGCAATTCTGCCCCGCTTTCAAGTGCTCTTGGCAGCCTTACTTCAATATATTTTTGGACCATAGCTGTCATTTATAACTCTGCAGGTTTGTGAATGACAGTGCCCCTGAGATCCTTTCTTCAACTCTCTTTATTGTGAGCTGGCCGCAACACCGCAGGATTGCTTCAGGCCCTAGTGTGGTTCCGGCACGGCAAGCTGAGCCTTTGGTTAATTCCTCTTCCTGGTGGGAAATGAGAGTTAAATTTGCCCGTCCAGACACCTCCAGCTAGTCTCTCATTGGTCTCCGTATTCCTGTTCATTTCCCGCAGAAATTGCAAACTGGGCCAAACAGGACGTTAAAGGCACTGACTCTCCAAGTGGGGAGAGTGTTAGTAAAGCGTCTGGAATGTAGCACCCGAGTACCAGGGGACGAAAACTGAGACACATTTGAACACGTTTCCCGATCACACGGTGGATCATACTCTGGGTTCCACATGCATGTTTTAGCTGAAGGAGGAATCCCTTAAACCTGGAGAGTTGTGACCCATGGAATGGGTACCATGCAATATGACTTCAAAGGGTCTGCATTTGCTCACCGAAACTCACCAATCCTATCACTGCTGCGTTTATGCTGCTGTACACACGCTTGATTCTCTTTCAGAGACATGTAAATCCATAGGTTTTAAGATTCTTACTAGTCAGGTATATTCTTAGGCGTTTAATATGGTGTGTTGAGTCCACTTCATTGAGCAAGGAGTAGCTCTTGTCTATTACATATTTGGCTTATGGAATGTTATCTGTGCTAATTTCAATCTCTGGTTTTATGCAGCACCCCAACTCACATTTCCCTTAAGCAAGCATAAGTTGGTTTTCTACATTTGAGACTCTGTTCTGTTTTGTAATTCAGTTCCTGGGTAGCCAAGTTTACATTCCGTGTATTAGTGATACCTTATGGTATTTCTTTTTCTGTGTGACATATTTCACTTAGAATCATCGTACCTGAATCCACTCATTATGGTGCTATGGGCCTGATGACATAGATTTCATTGCTGAGTGATATTGCATTGTACGTAAATACCACAAATTCTTTATTCATTTTTCGCTTTCTGTGATATTGAACTTGTACCGTAAACGAGGATCTTGTAAACAGAGCCGTCCCAAACTTTGTGGTGGCTGTGTCTTTTTGATTTGAATTTCCCTGAGCTATAGGACCATAAGTGGAAGTGCCCTATGCTCTGTTGCTTTGTTTTTTAGATGTTTCAGGAAACACCATACACTTCTCCAGAGTGGCTGTTGGCAATTGACATCCCGCCCATCAGCATAACAAGGCTCCCAGTTCTCCATGGCCTGTCCTGCCTTTCTGGATTTTACACTTTTTTCAGATGGCCCTTTTGCCCGGGGGGCAGTGAGACTTCATTGTAGTGCTGATTTCCTTTGCAAGCTTGCTTGGTTGGCCAAAAAGGGCGTATGCGTTTTTTCCTGAATATATTCAGGAAAAAACGCATACGCCCTTTTTGGCCAAGTGCATCATTGTGGACGTTCTGCCTCTTTTCCTATGCTTTTCATGCAATTCCAATCTACCTCCTGAAATCGGTTTCCTGCAATTCTGCCCCGCTTTCAAGTCTTCTTGGTAGCCTTACTTCAATATATTTTTGGACGATAGCTGTCATTTATAACTCTGCAGGTTTGTGAATGACAGTGCCCCTGAGATCCTTTCTTCAACTCTCTTTATTGTGAGCTGGCCGCAACACCGCAGGATTGCTTCAGGCCCTAGTGTGGTTCCGGCACGGCAAGCTGAGCCTTTGTTTAATTCCTCTTCCTGGTGGGAAATGAGAGTTAAATTTGCCCGTCCAGACACCTCCATTTAGTCTCTCATTGGTTCTCCCTATTCCTGTTCATTTCCCGCAGAAATTGCAAACTGGGCCAAACAGGAGGTTAAAGGCACTGACTCTCCAAGTGGGGAGAGTGTTAGTAAAGCGTCTGGAATGTTGCACCCGAGTACCAGGGGACGAAAACTGAGACACATTTGAACACGTTTCCCGATCACACGGTGGATCATACTCTGGGTTCCATATGCATGTTTTAGCTGAAGGAAGAACCCCTTAAACCTGGAGAGTTGAGACCCATGGAATGGGTACAATGCAATATGACTTCAAAGGGTCTGCATTTGCTCACAGAACCTCACTAATCCTATCACTGCTGCGTTTATGCTGCTGTACACACGCTTGATTCTCTTTTGGAGACATGTAAATCCATAGGTTTTAAGATTCTTACTAGTCAGGTATATACATAGGCGTTTAATATGGGGTGTTGAGTCCACTTCTTTGAGGAAGGAGTAGCTCTTGTCTATTACATATTTGGCTTATGGAACGGTATCTGTGCTAATTTCAATCTCTGGTTTTATGCAGCACCCCAACTCACCTTTCCCCTTAAGCAAGCATAAGTTGGTTTTCTACATTTGAGACCCTGTTCTCTTTTGTAATTCAGCTCCTGTGTAGCCAAGTTTACATTCCGTGTATTAGTGATACCTTATGATTTTTCTTTTTCTGTGTGACTTATTTCTCTTAGAATCATCGTACCTGAATCCACTCATTATGCTGCTACGGGCCTGATGACATAGATTTCATTGCTGAGTGATATTGCATTGTACGTAAGTACCACAAATTCTTTATTCATTTTTCGCTTTCTGTGATATTGAACTTGTACCATGAACGAGGTTCCTGTAAACAGAGCCATCCCAAACTTTGGGGTGGCTGTGTCTTTTTGATTTTAATTTCCTTAAGCTATAGGAGCATAAGTGGAAGTGCCCTAGGCTCTGTTGCTTTGTTTTTTAGATGTTTCAGGAAACACCATACACTTCTCCAGAGTGGCTGTTGGCAATTGACATCCCGCCCATCAGCATAACAAGGCTCCCAGTTCTCCATGGCCTGTCCTGCCTTTCTGGATTTTACACTTTTTTCAGATGGCCCTTTTGCCCGTGGGGCAGTGAGACTTCATTGTAGTGCAGATTTCTTTGCAAGCTTGCTTGGTTGTCCAAAAAGGGCGCATGCGTTTTTTCCTGAATATATTCAGGAAAAAACGCATACGCCCTTTTTGGCCAAGTGCATCATTGTGGACGTTCTGCCTCTTTTCCTATGCTTTTCATGCAATTCCAGTCTACCTCCTGAAATCGGTGTCCTGCAATTCTGCCCCGCTTTCAAGTCCTCTTGGCAGCCTTACTTCAATATATTTTTGGACGATAGCTGTCATTTATAACTCTGCAGGTTTGTGAATGACAGTGCCCCTGAGCTCCTTTCTTCAACTCTCTTTATTGTGAGCTGGCCGCAACACCGCAGGATTGCTTCAGGCCCTAGTGTGGTTCCGGCACAGCAAGCTGAGCCTTTGGTTAATTCCTCTTCCTGGTGGGAAATGAGAGTTAAATTTGCCCGTCCAGACACCTCCAGCTAGTCTCTCATTGGTTCTCCCTATTCCTGTTCATTTCCCTCAAAAAATTGCAAAGTGGGTCAAACAGGAGGTTAAAGGCACTGACTCTCCTAGTGGAGAGAGTGTTAGTAAAGCATCTGGAATGTTGCACCCGAGTACCAGGGACGAATACTGAGACACATTTGAACACGTTTCCCGATCACATGGTGGATCATACACTGCGTACCTCATGCATGTTTTAGCTGAAGGAAGAATCCCATAAACTTGGAGAGTTGAGACCCATGGAATGGGTACCATGCAATATGACTTCAAAGGGTCTGCATTTGCTCACCGAAACTCACCAATCCTATCACTGCTGCGTTCATGCTGTTGTACACACGTTTGATTCTCTCTCGGAGACATATAAATCCATAGGTTTTAAGATTCTTACTAGTCAGGTGTATTCTTAAGCGTTTAATATGGGGTGTTGAGTCCACTTCGTTGAGCAAGGAGTAGCTCTTGTCTATTACAGATTTGGCTTATGGAATGGTATCTGTGCTAATTTCAATCTCTGGTTTTATGCAGCACCCCAACTCACCTTTCCCCTTAAGCAAGCATAAGTTAGTTTTCTAAATTTGAGAACCAGTTCTGTTTTCAAATTCAGTTCCTGTGTAGCCAAGGTTACATTCCTTGTAGTAGTGATATCTTATGATGTTTCTTTTTCTGTGTGACTTATTTCACTTAGAATCATCGTACCTGAATCCACTCATTATGCTGCTACGTGTCTGATGACATAGATTTCATTGCTGAGTGATATTGCATTGTACGTAAATACCACAACGTCTTTATCCATTTTTCGCTTTCTGCGATATTGAACTTGTACCGTAAAGGAGGTTCTTTTAAACAGAGCCGTCCCAAACTTTGGGATGGCTGTGTCGTTTTGATTTTAATTTCCCTAAGCTATAGGACCATAAGTGGAAGTGCCCTAGGCTCTGTTGCTTTGTTTTTTAGATGTTTCAGGAAACACCATACACTTCTCCAGACTGGCTGTTGGCAATTTACATCTCGCCCATCAGCATAACAAGGCTCCCAGTTCTCCATAGCCTGTCCTGCCTTCCTGGATTTTACACTTTTTTCAGCTGGCCCTTGTGACCAGGGGGCAGTGAGACTTCATTTTACTGCAGATTTCCTTTGCAAGCTTGCTTGGTTGGACAAAAAGTGCGTATGAGTTTTTTCCTGAATATATACAGGAAAAACGCATATGCCCTTTTTGGCAAAGTGCATCATTGTGGACGTTCTGCCTCTTTTACTATGCTTTACATGCAATTCCAGCCTACCTCCTGAAATCGGTTTCCTGCAATTCTGCCCCGCTTTCTAGTCCTCTAGGCAGGCTTACTTCAATATATTTTTGGACGATAGCTGTCATTTATATCTCTGTAGTTTTGTGAATTACAGTGCCCCGAGCTTCTTTCTTCAACGCGCTTTCTTGTGATTTGGCCGCCACACCGCAAGATTGCTTCAGGCCCTAGTGTGTTTCCGGCACGGCACGCTGAGCCTTTGGTTAATTCCTCCTCCTGGTGGGAAATGAGAGTTAAATTTGCCCGTCCAGACACCTCCAGCTAGTCTCTCATTGGTTCTCCCTATTCCTGTACATTTCACGCAGAAATTGCAAACTGGTCCAAACAGGAGTTTAAAGGCCCTTACTCTCCAAGTGGGAAGAGTGTTAGTAAATCATCTGGAATGTTGCACCTGAGTACCAGGGACGAAAACTGAGACACATTTGAACACGTTTCCCGATCACATTGTGGATCATACTCTGCGTACCTCATGCATGTTTTAGCTGAAGGAAGAATCCCTTAAACCTGGAGAGTTGAGACCCATGGAATGGGTACCATGCAATATGACTTCAAAGGGTCTGCATTTGCTCACCAAACCTCACCAATCCTATCACTGCTGTGTTTCTGCCACTGTACACAAGCTTGGTTCTCTTTTGGAGACATATAAATCCATAGGTTTTAAGATTATTACTAGTGAGGTATATTATTAGGCGTTTAATATGGGGTGTTGAGTCCACTTCGTTGAGCAAGAAGTAACTCTTGTCTATTACATATTTGGCTTATGGAACGGTATCTGTGCTAATTTCAATCTCTGGTTTTTTTTTTTTTTGTACGGAGGCCTATCATTGTTGTGGCGTCTCCCGTGGCGGAGCACAGGCTCCATATGCGCAGGCTCAGCAGCCAAGGCTCACGGGCCCAGCCACTCCGTGGCATGTGGGATCCTCCCGGATCAGGGCACGCACCTGTGTCCCCTGCAACGGCAGGCGGACTTTCAACTTCTGAGCCACCAGGGAAGCCATCAATCTCTGTTTTATGCAGCACCCCAACTGACCTTTCCCCTTAAGCAAGCATAAGTTGGTTTTGTACATTTGAGACCCTGTTCTGTTTTGTAATTCAGTTCTTGTGTAGCCAAGTTTACATTCCGTGTAGTAGTGATATCTTATTATGTTTCTTTTTCTGTGTGACTTATTTCACTTAGAATCATTGTACCTGAATCCACTCATTATGCTGCTACGGGCTTGATGACATTGATTTCATTGCAAAGTGATATTGCATTGTACATAAGTACCACAAATTCTTTATCCATTTTTTACTTTCTGAGATATTGAACTGGACTGTAAACGAGGTTCCTGTAAACATAGCCGGCCCAAACTTTGGGTGGCTGTGTCTTTTTGATTTTTATTTCCCTAAGCTATAGGACCATACGTGGAAGTGCCCTAGGCTCTGTTGCTTTGTTTTTTAGATGTTTCAGGAAACACCATACACTTCTCCAGAGTGGCTGTTGGCAATTTACATCCCGCCCATCAGCATAACAAGGCTCCCAGTTCTCCATGGCCTTTCCTGCCTTTCTGGATTTTACACTTTTTTCAGATGGTCCTTTTGACCGGGGGGCAGCGAGACTTCATTGTAGTGCAGATTTCCTTTGTAAGCTTTCTTGTTTGGCCAAAAAGGGCGTATGCGTTTTTTGCTGAATATATTCAGGAAAAAACGCATACGCCCTTTTTAGCCAAGTGCATCACTGTGGACGTTCTGCCTCTTTTCCTATGCTTTTCATGCAATTCCAGTCTACCTCCTGAAATCGGTTTCCTGCAATTCTGCCCCGCTTTCAAGTCCTCTCGTCAGCTTTACTTCCATATATTTTTGGACGATAGCTGTCATTTATAACTCTGCAGGTTTGGGAATGACAGTGCCCCTGAGCTCCTTTCTTCAACTCGCTTTCTTGTGAGCTGGCCGCAACACCGCAAGATTGCTTCAGGCCCTAGTGTGGTTCTGGAAAGGCATGCTGAGCCTTTGATTAATTCCTATTCCTGATAGGAAATGAGAGTTAAATTTGCCCGTCCAGACACCTCCAGCTAGTCTCTCATTGGTTCTCCCTATTCCTGTTCATTTTCCGCAGAAATTGCAAACTGGTCAAAACAGGAGGTTAAAGTCACTGACTCTCCAAGTGGGGAGAGTGTTAGTAAAGCATCTGGAATGTTGCACCCGAGTACCAGGGACGAAAACTGAGACACATTTTAACACGCTTCCCGATCACATGGTGAATCATATTCTGCATGCCTCATGCATGTTTTAGCTGAAGGAAGAATCCCTTAAACATGGAGAGTTGAGACCCATGGAATGGGTACCATACAATATGACTTCAAAGGGTCTGCATTTGCTCACCGAACCTCACCAATCCTATCACTGCTGCGTTTATGCCACTGTACACAAGATTCGTTCTCTTTCAGACACATATAAATCCATAGGTTTTAAGATTTTTACTAGTCAGGTATATTCTTAGGCGTTTAATATGGGGTGTTGAGTCCACTTCATTGAGCAAGGAGTAGCTCTTGTCTATTACATATTTGGCTTATGGAACGGTATCTGTGCTAATTTCAATCTCTGGTTTTATGCAGCACCCCAACTCACCTTTCCCCTTAAGCAAGCATAAGTTGGTTTTCTACATTTGAGTCCTTGTTCTGTTTTGTAATTCAGTTCCTGTGTAGCCAAGTTTGCATTCCGTGTAGTAGTGATATCTTATGATGTTTCTTTTTCTGTGTGACTTATTTCACTTAGAATCATCGTACCTGAATCCACTCATTATGCTGCTACGGGCCTGATGACATAGATTTCATTGCTGAGTGATATTGCATTGTACGTAGGTACCACAACTTCTTTATCCATTTTTCACTTTCTGCGAATTTGAACTGTACTGTAAACGAGGTTCTTGTAAACAGAGCCGGCCCAAACTTTGGGGTGGCTGTGTCTTTTTGATTTAAATTTTCCTAAGCTATTGGACCATATGTGGAAGTGCTCTAGGCTCTGTTGCTTTGTTTTTTGGATGTTTCAGGAAACACCATACACTTCTCCAGAGTGGCTGTTGGCAATTTACATCCCACCTATCAGCATTACAAGGCTCCCAGTTCTCCATGGCCTGTCCTGCCTTTCTGGATTTTACACTTTTTTCAGATGGCCCTTTTGATCGGGGGGCAGTGAGACTTCATTGTAGTGCAGATTTCCTTTGCTAGCTTGCTTGCTTGGCCAAAAAGGGCGTATGCGTTTTTTCCTGAATATATTCAGGAAAAAACGCATACGCCCTTTTTGGCCAAGTGCATCATTGTGGACGTTCTGCCTCTTTTCCTATGCTTTTCATGCAATTCCAATCTACCTCCTGAAATCGGTGTCCTGCAATTCTGCCCCGCTTTCAAGTGCTCTTGGCAGCCTTACTTCAATATATTTTTGGACGATAGCTGTCATTTATAACTCTGCAGGTTTGTGAATGACAGTGCCCCTGAGCTCCTTTGTTCAACTCTCTTTATTGTGAGCTGGCCGCAACACTGCAGGATTGCTTCAGGCCCTAGTGTGGTTCCGGCACGGCAAGCTGAGCCTTTGGTTAATTCCTCTTCCTGGTGGGAAATGAGAGTTAAATTTGCCCGTCCAGACACCTCCAGCTAGTCTCTCATTGGTTCTCCCTATTCCTGTTCATTTCCCGCAGAAATTGCAAACTGGGCCAAACACGACGTTAAAGGCACTGACTCTCCAAGTGGGGAGAGTGTTAGTAAAGCGTCTGGAAAGTTGCACCGGAGTACCAGGGGACAAAAACTGAGACACATTTGAACACGTTTCCCAATCACACGGTGGATCATACTCTGGGTTCCACATGCATGTTTTAGCTGAAGGAAGAATCCCTTAAACCTGGAGCGTTGAGACCCATGGAATGGGTACCATGCAATATGACTTCAAAGGCTCTGCATTTGCTCACCGAACCTCACTAATCCTATCACTGCTGCATTTATACTGCTGTACACACGCTTGATTCTCTTTTGGAGACATGTAAATCCATAGGTTTTAAGATTCTTACTAGTCAGTATATCCTTAGGCGTTTAATATGGGGTGTTGAGTCCACTTCGTTGAGGAAGGAGTAGCTCTTGTCTATTACATATTTGGCTTATGGAACGGTATCTGTGCTAATTTCAATCTCTGGTTTTATGCAGCACCCCAACTCACCTTTCCCCTTAAGCAAGCATAAGTTGGTTTTCTACATTTGAGACCCTGTTCTGTTTTGTAATTCAGTTCCTGGATAGCCAAGTTTACATTCCGTGTATTAGTGATACCTTCTGATATTTCTTTTTCTGTGTGACTTATTTCTCTTAGAGTCATCGTACCTGAGTGCACTCATTATGCTGCTACGGGTCTGATGACATAGATTTCATTGCTGAGTGATATTGCATTGTACGTAAATACCACAAATTCTTTATTCATTTTTCGCTTTCTGTGATATTGAACTTGTACCATAAACGAGGATCTTGTAAACAGAGCCGTCCCAAACTTTGGGGTGGCTGTGTCTTTTTTATTTTAATTTCCCTAAGCTATAGGAGCATAAGTGGAAGTGCCCTAGGCTCTGTTGCTTTGTTTTTTAGATGTTTCAGGAAACACCATACACTTCTCCAGAGTGGCTGTTGGCAATTTACATCCCGCCCATCAGCATAACAAGGCTCCCAATTCTCCATGGCCTGTCCTGCCTTTCTGGATTTTACACTTTTTTCAGATGGCCCTTTTGCCCGGGGTCAGTGAGACTTCATTGTAGTGCAGATTTCCTTTGCAAGCTTGCTTGGTTGGTCAAAAAGTGCGTATGCGTTTTCTCCTGAATATATTCAGGAAAAAACGCATACGCCCTTTTTGGCCAAGTGCATCATTGTGGACGTTCTGCCTCTTTTCCTATGCTTTTCATGCAATTCCAGTCTACCTCCTGAAATCGATTTCCTGCAATTCTGCCCCGCTTTCAAGTGCTCTTGGCAGCCTTACTTCAATATATTTTTGGACGATAGCTGTCATTTATAACTCTGCAGGTTTGTGAATGACAGGGCCCCTGAGATCCTTTCTTCAACTCGCTTTCTTGTGAGCTGGCCGCAACACCGCAAGATTGCTTCAAGCCCTAGTGTGGTTCCGGCACGGCAAGCTGAGCCTTTGGTTAATTCCTCTTCCTGGTGGGAAATGAGAGTTAAATTTGCCCGTCCAGACACCTCCAGCTAGTCTCTCATTGGTTCTCCCTATTCCTGTTCATTTCCCGCGGAAATTGAAAACTGGGCCAAACAGGACGTTAAAGGCACTGACTCTCCAAGTGGGGAGAGTGTTAGTAAAGCGTCTGGAATGTTGCACCCGAGTACCAGGGGACGAAAACTGAGACATATTTGAACACGTTTCCCGATCACACGGTGGATCATAGTCTGGGTTACACATGCATGTTTTAGCTGAATGAAGAATCCCTTAAACCTGGAGAGTTGAGACCCAAGGAATTGGTACCATGCAATATGAATTCAAAGGGTCTGCATTTGCTCACCGAACCTCACCAATCCTATCACTGCTGCGTTTATGCCGTGATACACACGCTTGATTCGCTTTCGGAGACATATAAATCCATTGGTTTTAAGATTCTTACTAGTCAGGTATATTCTTAGGCGTTTAATATGGGGTGTTGAGTCCACTTCGTTGAGCAAGGAGTTGCTCTTGTCTATTACATATTTGGCTTATGGAACGGTACCTGTGTTAATTTCAATCTCTGGTTTTATGCAGCACCCCAACTCACCTTTCCCCTTAAGCAAGCATAAGTTGGTTTTCTACATTTGAGACCCTGTTCTGTTTTTTAATTCAGTTCCTGGGTAGCCAAGTTTACATTCCGTGTATTAGTGATACCTTATGATATTTCTTTTTCTGTGTGACTTATTTCTCTTAGAATCATCGTACTTGAGTCCACTCATTATGCTGCTACGGGTCTGATGACATAGATTTCATTGCTGAGTGATATTGCATTGTACATAAGTACCACAAATTCTTTATTCATTTTTCGCTTTCTGTGATATTGAACTTGTACCATAAACGAGGTTCTTGTAAACAGAGCCGTCCCAAACTTTGGGGTGGCTGTGTCTTTTTGATTTTAATTTCCCTAAGCTATAGGATCATAAGTGGAAGTGCCCTAGGCTCTGTTGCTTTGTTTTTTAGATGTTTCAGGAAACACCATACACTTCTCCAGAGTGGCTGTTGGCAATTGACATCCCGCCCATCAGCATAACAAGGCTCCCAGTTCTCCATGGCCTGTCCTGCCTTTCTGGGTTTTACACTTTTTTCAGATGGCCCTTTTGCCCGGGGGGCAGTGAGACTTCATTGTAGTGCAGATTTCCTTTGCAAGCTTGCTTGGTTGGCCAAAAAGGGCGTATGCGTTTTTTCCTGAATATATTCAGGAAAAAACGCATACGCCCTTTTTGGCCAAGTGCATCATTGTGGACGTTCTGCCTCTTTTCCTATGCTTTTCATGCAATTCCAGTCTACCTCCTGAAATCGGTGTCCTGCAATTCTGCCCCGCTTTCAAGTCCTCTTGGCAGCCTTACTTCAATATATTTTTGGACCATATCTGTCATTTATAACTCTGCAGGTTTTTGAATGACAGTGCCCCAGAGCTCCTTTCTTCAACTCTCTTTATTGTGAGCTGGCCGCAACACCGCAACATTGCTTCAGGCCCTAGTGTGGTTCCGGCACGGCAAGCTGAGCCTTTGGTTAATTCCTCTTCCTGGTGGGAAATGAGAGTTAAATTTGCCCGTCCAGACACCTCCAGCTAGTCTCTCATTGGTTCTCCCTATTCCTGTTCATTTCCCGCAGAAATTGCAAACTGGGCCAAACAGGAGTTTAAAGGCACTGACTCTCCAAGTGGGGAGAGTGTTAGTAAAGCGTCTGGAATGTTGCACCCGAGTACCAGGGGACGAAAACTGAGACACATTTGAACACGTTTCCCGATCACACGGTGGATCATACTCTGGGTTCCACATGCATGTTTTAGCTGAAGGAAGAATCCCTTAAACCTGGAGAGTTGAGACCCATGGAATGGGTACCATGCTATAGGACTTCAAAGGGTCTGCATTTGCTCACCGAACCTCACCAATCCTATCACTGCTGCTTTATGCCACTGTACACAAGATTCGTTCTCTTTCAGACACATATAAATCCAAAGGTTTTAAGATTTTTACTAGTCAGGTATATTCTTGGGCGTTTAATATGGGGTGTTGAGTCCACTTCGTTGAGCAAGGAGTAGCTCTTGTCTATTACATATTTGGCTTATGGAACGGTATCTGTGCTAATTTCAATCTCTGGTTTTATGCAGCACCCCAACTCACCTTTCCCCTTAAGCAAGCATAAGTTGGTTTTCTACATTTGAGACCTTGTTCTGTTTTGTAATTCAGTTCCTGTGTAGCCAAGTTTGCATTCCGTGTAGTAGTGATATCTTATGATGTTTCTTTTTCTTTGTGACTTATTTCACTTAGAATCATCGTACCTGAATCCACTCATTATGCTGCTACGGGCCTGATGACATAGATTTCATTGCTGAGTGATATTGCATTGTACGTAGGTACCACAACTTCTTTATCCATTTTTCACTTTCTGCGAATTTGAACTGTACTGTAAACGAGGTTCTTGTAAACAGAGCCGGCCCAAACTTTGGGGTGGCTGTGTCTTTTTGATTTAAATTTTCCTAAGCTATTGGACCATATGTGGAAGTGCTCTAGGCTCTGTTGCTTTGTTTTTTGGATGTTTCAGGAAACACCATACACTTCTCCAGAGTGGCTGTTGGCAATTTACATCCCACCTATCAGCATTACAAGGCTCCCAGTTCTCCATGGCCTGTCCTGCCTTTCTGGATTTTACACTTTTTTCAGATGGCCCTTTTGATCGGGGGGCAGTGAGACTTCATTGTAGTGCAGATTTCCTTTGCTAGCTTGCTTGCTTGGCCAAAAAGGGCGTATGCGTTTTTTCCTGAATATATTCAGGAAAAAACGCATACGCCCTTTTTGGCCAAGTGCATCATTGTGGACGTTCTGCCTCTTTTCCTATGCTTTTCATGCAATTCCAGTCTACCTCCTGAAATCGATTTCCTGCAATTCTGCCCCGCATTCAAGTGCTCTTGGCAGCCTTACTTCAATATATTTTTGGACGATAGCTGTCATTTATAACTCTGCAGGTTTGTGAATGACAGGGCCCCTGAGATCCTTTCTTCAACTCGCTTTCTTGTGAGCTGGCCGCAACACCGCAAGATTGCTTCAAGCCCTAGTGTGGTTCCGGCACGGCAAGCTGAGCCTTTGGTTAATTCCTCTTCCTGGTGGGAAATGAGAGTTAAATTTGCCCGTCCAGACACCTCCAGCTAGTCTCTCATTGGTTCTCCCTATTCCTGTTCATTTCCCGCGGAAATTGAAAACTGGGCCAAACAGGACGTTAAAGGCACTGACTCTCCAAGTGGGGAGAGTGTTAGTAAAGCGTCTGGAATGTTGCACCCGAGTACCAGGGGACGAAAACTGAGACATATTTGAACACGTTTCCCGATCACACGGTGGATCATAGTCTGGGTTACACATGCATGTTTTACCTGAATGAAGAATCCCTTAAACCTGGAGAGTTGAGACCCAAGGAATTGGTACCATGCAATATGAATTCAAAGGGTCTGCATTTGCTCACCGAACCTCACCAATCCTATCACTGCTGCGTTTATGCCGTGATACACACGCTTGATTCGCTTTCGGAGACATATAAATCCATTGGTTTTAAGATTCTTACTAGTCAGGTATATTCTTAGGCGTTTAATATGGGGTGTTGAGTCCACTTCGTTGAGCAAGGAGTTGCTCTTGTCTATTACATATTTGGCTCTTGGAACGGTACCTGTGTTAATTTCAATCTCCGGTTTTATGCAGCACCCCAACTCACCTTTCCCCTTAAGCAAGCATAAGTTGGTTTTCTACATTTGAGACCCTCTTCTGTTTTGTAATTCAGTTCCTGGGTAGCCAAGTTTACATTCCGTGTATTAGTGATACCTTATGATATTTCTTTTTCTGTGTGACTTATTTCTCTTAGAATCATCGTACTTGAGTCCACTCATTATGCTGCTACGGGTCTGATGACATAGATTTCATTGCTGAGTGATATTGCATTGTACATAAGTACCACAAATTCTTTATTCATTTTTCGCTTTCTGTGATATTGAACTTGTACCATAAACGAGGTTCTTGTAAACAGAGCTGTCCCAAACTTTGGGGTGGCTGTGTCTTTTTGATTTTAATTTCCCTAAGCTATAGGAGCATAAGTGGAAGTGCCCTAGGCTCTGTTGCTTTGTTTTTTAGATGTTTCAGGAAACACCATACACTTCTCCAGAGTGGCTGTTGGCAATTGACATCCCGCCCATCAGCATAACAAGGCTCCCAGTTCTCCATGGCCTGTCCTGCCTTTCTGGATTTTACACTTTTTTCAGATGGCCCTTTTGCCCGGGGGGCAGTGAGACTTCATTGTAGTGCAGATTTCCTTTGCAAGCTTGCTTGGTTGGCCAAAAAGGGCGTATGCGTTTTTTCCTGAATATATTCAGGAAAAAACGCATACGCCCTTTTTGGCCAAGTGCATCATTGTGGACGTTCTGCCTCTTTTCCTATGCTTTTCATGCAATTCCAGTCTACCTCCTGAAATCGGTTTCCTGCAATTCTGCCCCGCTTTCAAGTGCTCTTGGCAGCCTTACTTCAATATATTTTTGGACGATAGCTGTCATTTATAACTCTGCAGGTTTGTGAATGACAGTGCCCCTGAGATCCTTTCTTCAACTCTCTTTATTGTGAGCTGGCCGCAACACCGCAGGATTGCTTCAGGCCCTAGTGTGGTTCCCGGACGTCAAGCTGAGCCTTTGGTTAATTCCTCTTCCTGGTGGGAAATGAGAGTTAAATTTGCCCGTCCAGACACCTCCAGCTAGTCTCTCATTGGTTCTCCCTATTCCTGTTCATTTCCCGCAGAAATTGCAAACTGGGCCAAACAGGAGGTTAAAGGCACTGACTCTCCAAGTGGGGAGAGTGTTAGTAAAGCGTCTGGAATGTTGCACCCGAGTACCAGGGGACGAAAACTGAGACACATTTGAACACGTTTCCCGATCACACGGTGGATCATACTCTGGGTTCCACATGCATGTTTTAGCTGAAGGAAGAATCCCTTAAACCTGGAGATTTGAGACCCATGGAATGGGTACCATGCAATATGACTTCAAAGGGTCTGCATTTGCTCACCGAACCTCACCAATCCTATCACTGCTGCGTTTATGCTGCTGTACACAAGCTTGATTCCTTTTCGGAGACATATAAATCCATAGGTTTTAAGATTCTTACTATTCAGGTATATTTTTAGGCGTTTAATATGGGGTGTTGAGTCCACTTCGTTGAGCAAGGAGTAGCTCTTGTCTATTACATATTTGGCTTATGGAACGGTATCTGTGCTAATTTCAATCAATGGTTTTATGCAGCACCCCAACTCACCTTTCCCCTTAAGCAAGCATAAGTTGGTTTTCTACATTTGAGACCCTGTTCTGTTTTGTAATTCAGTTCCTGTGTAGCCAAGTTTACATTCCGTGTATTAGTGATATCTTATGATGTTTCTTTTTCTGTGTGAGTTATTTCACTTAGAATCATTGTATCTGAATCCACTCATTATGGTGCTATGGGCCTGATGACATAGATTTCATTGCTGAGTGATATTGCATTGTACGTAAATACCACAAATTCTTTATTCATTTTTCGCTTTCTGTGATATTGAACTTGTACCATAAACGAGGATCTTGTAAACAGAGCTGTCCCAAACGTTGGGGTGGCTGTGTCTTTTTGATTTGAATTTTCCTAAGCTATAGGAGCATAAGTGGAAGTGCCCTAGGCTCTGTTGCTTTGTTTTTTAGGTGTTTCAGGAAACACCATACATTTCTCCAGAGTGGCTGTTGGCAATTTACATCCCGCCCATCAGCATAACAAGGCTCCCAGTTCTCCATGGCCTGTCCTGCCTTTCTGGATTTTACACTTTTTTCAGATGGCCCTTTTGCCCGGGGGGCAGTGAGACTTCATTGTAGTGCAGATTTCCTTTGCAAGCTTGCTTGGTTGGCCAAAAAGGGCGTATGCGTTTTTTCCTGAATATATTCAGGAAAAAACGCATACGCCCTTTTTGGCCAAGTGCATCATTGTGGACGTTCTGCCTCTTTTCCTATGCTTTTCATGCAATTCCAGTCTACCGCCTGAAATCGGTTTCCTGCAATTCTGCCCCGCTTTCAAGTCCTCTTGGCAGCCTTACTTCAATATATTTTTGGACGATAGCTGTCATTTATAACTCTGCAGGTTTGGGAATGACAGTGCCCCTTAGCTCCTTTGTTCAACTCACTTTCTTGTGAGCTGGCCGCAACACCGCAAGATTGCTTCAGGCCCTAGTGTGGTTCCGGCACGGCAAGCTGAGCCTTTGGTTAATTCCTCTTCCTGGTGGGAAATGAGAGTTAAATTTGCCCGTCCAGACACCTCCAGCTAGTCTCTCATTGGTTCTCCCTATTCCTGTTCATTTCCCACAGAAATTGCAAACTGGGCCAAACAGGAGGTTAAAGGCACTGACTCTCCAAGTGGGGAGAGTGTTAGTAAAGCGTCTGGAATGTTGCACCCGAGTACCAGGGGACTTAAACTGAGACATATTTGAACACGTTTCCCGATCACACAGTGGATCATACTCTGGGTTCCACATGCATGTTTTAGCTGAAGGAAGAATTCCTTAAACCTGGAGAGTTGAGACCCATGGAATGGGTACCATGCAATATGACATCAAAGGGTCTGCATTTGTTCACCAAACCTCACCAATCCTATCACTGCCAGGTTTATGCTGCTGTACACACCCTTGATTCTCTTTTGGAGACATGTAAATCCATAGGTTTTAAGATTATTACTAGTCAGGTATATTCTTAGGCGTTTAATATGGGGTGTTGAGTCCACTTCGTTGAGGAAGGAGTAGCTCTTGTCTATTACATATTTGGCTTATGGAACGGTATCTGTGCTAATTTCAATCTCTGGTTTTATGCAGCACCCCAACTCACCTTTCCCCTTAAGCAAGCATAAGTTGGTTTTCTACATTTGAGACCCTGTTCTGTTTTGTAATTCAGTTCCTGTGTAGCCAAGTTTACATTCCGTGTATTAGTGATATCTTATGATGTTTCTTTTTCTGTGTGAGTTATTTCACTTAGAATCATTGTATCTGAATCCACTCATTATGGTGCTACGGGCCTGATGACATAGATTTCATTGCTGAGTGATATTGCATTGTACGTAAATACCACAAATTCTTTATTCATTTTTCGCTTTCTGTGATATTGAACTTGTACCATAAACGAGGATCTTGTAAACAGAGCTGTCCCAAACGTTGGGGTGGCTGTGTCTTTTTGATTTGAATTTTCCTAAGCTATAGGAGCATAAGTGGAAGTGCCCTAGGCTCTGTTGCTTTGTTTTTTAGGTGTTTCAGGAAACACCATACATTTCTCCAGAGTGGCTGTTGGCAATTTACATCCCGCCCATCAGCATAACAAGGCTCCCAGTTCTCCATGGCCTGTCCTGCCTTTCTGGATTTTACACTTTTTTCAGATGGCCCTTTTGCCCGGGGGGCAGTGAGACTTCATTGTAGTGCAGATTTCCTTTGCAAGCTTGCTTGGTTGGCCAAAAAGGGCGTATGCGTTTTTTCCTGAATATATTCAGGAAAAAACGCATACGCCCTTTTTGGCCAAGTGCATCATTGTGGACGTTCTGCCTCTTTTCCTATGCTTTTCATGCAATTCCAGTCTACCGTCTGAAATCGGTTTCCTGCAATTCTGCCCCGCTTTCAAGTCCTCTTGGCAGCCTTACTTCAATATATTTTTGGACGATAGCTGTCATTTATAACTCTGCAGGTTTGGGAATGACAGTGCCCCTTAGCTCCTTTGTTCAACTCACTTTCTTGTGAGCTGGCCGCAACACCGCAAGATTGCTTCAGGCCCTAGTGTGGTTCCGGCACGGCAAGCTGAGCCTTTGGTTAATTCCTCTTCCTGGTGGGAAATGAGAGTTAAATTTGCCCGTCCAGACACCTCCAGCTAGTCTCTCATTGGTTCTCCCTATTCCTGTTCATTTCCCACAGAAATTGCAAACTGGGCCAAACAGGAGGTTAAAGGCACTGACTCTCCAAGTGGGGAGAGTGTTAGTAAAGCGTCTGGAATGTTGCACCCGAGTACCAGGGGACTTAAACTGAGACATATTTGAACACGTTTCCCGATCACACAGTGGATCATACTCTGGGTTCCACATGCATGTTTTAGCTGAAGGAAGAATTCCTTAAACCTGGAGAGTTGAGACCCATGGAATGGGTACCATGCAATATGACATCAAAGGGTCTGCATTTGTTCACCAAACCTCACCAATCCTATCACTGCCAGGTTTATGCTGCTGTACACACCCTTGATTCTCTTTTGGAGACATGTAAATCCATAGGTTTTAAGATTCTTACTAGTCAGGTATATTCTTAGGCGTTTAATATGGGGTGTTGAGTCCACTTCGTTGAGCAAGGAGTAGCTCTTGTCTATTACATATTTGGCTTATGGAACGGTATCTGTGCTAATTTCAATCTCTGGTTTTATGCAGCACCCCAACTCACCTTTCCCTTAAGCAAGCATAAGTTGGTTTTCTTCATTTGAGACCCTGTTCTGTTTTGTAAGTCAGTTCCTGTGTAGCCAAGTTTACATTCCGTGTATTAGTGATACCTTATGATATTTCTTTTTCTGTGTGACATATTTCACTTAGAAGCATCGTACCTGAATCCACTCATTATGGTGCTACGGGTCTGATGACATAGATTTCATTGCTGAGTGATATTGCATTGTACGTAAGTACCACAAATTCTTTATTCATTTTTCACTTTCTGTGATAATGAACTTGTACCATAAACGAGGTTCTTTTAAACAGAGCCATCCCAAATTTTGGGGTGGCTGTGTCTTTTTGATTTTAATTTCCCTAAGCTATAGGAGCATAAGTGGAAGTGCCCTAGGCTCTGTTGCTTTGTTTTTTAGATGTTTCAGGAAACACCATACACTTCTCCAGAGTGGCTGTTGGCAATTTACATCCCGCCCATCAGCATAACAAGGCTCCCAGTTCTCCATGGCCTGTCCTGTCTTTCTGGATTTTACACTTTTTTCAGATGGCCCTTTAGCCCGGGGGGCAGTGAGACTTCATTGTAGTGCAGATTTCCTTTGCAAGCTTTCTTGGTTGGCCAAAAAGTGCGTATGCGTTTTTTCGTGAATATATTCAGGAAAAAACGCATACGCCCTTTTTGGCCAAGTGCATCATTGTGGACGTTCTGCCTCTTTCCTATGCTTTTCATGCAATTCCAGTCTACCTCCTGAAATCGGTGTCCTGCAATTCTGCCCCGCTTTCAAGTGCTCTTGGCAGCCTTACTTCAATATATTTTTGGACGATAGCTGTCATTTATAACTCTGCAGGTTTGTGAATGACAGTGCCCCTGAGCTCCTTTGTTCAACTCGCTTTCTTGTGAGCTGGCCGCAACACCGCAAGATTGCTTCAGGCCCTAGTGTGGTTCCGGCACAGCAAGCTGAGCTTTTGGTTAATTCCTATTCCTGATAGGAAATGAGAGTTAAATTTGCCCGTCCAGACACCTCCAGCTAGTCTCTCATTAGTTCTCCCTATTCCTGTTCATTTCCCGCAGAAATTGCAAACTGGGCCAAACAGGAGGTTAAAGGCACTGACTCTCCAAGTGGAGAGAGTGTTAGTAAAGCATCTGGAATGTTGCACCCGAATACCAGGGACGAAAATTGAGACACATTTGAACACGTTTCCCGATCACATGGTGGATCATACTCTGCATGCCTCATGCATATTTTAGCTGAAGGAAGAATCCCTTAAACATGGAGAGTTGAGACCCATGGAATGGGTACCATACAATATGACTTCAAAGGGTCTGCATTTGCTCACCGAACCTCACCAATCCTATCACTGCTGCGTTTATGCCACTGTACACAAGATTCGTTCTCTTTCAGACACATATAAATCCAAAGGTTTTAAGATTTTTACTAGTCAGGTATATTCTTAGGCGTTTAATATGGGGTGTTGAGTCCACTTCGTTGAGCAAGGAGTAGCTCTTGTCTATTACATACTTGGCTTATGGAACGGTATCTGTGCTAATTTCAATCTCTGGTTTTATGCAGCACCCCAACTCACCTTTCCCCTTAAGCAAGCATAAGTTGGTTTTCTACATTTGAGACCTTGTTCTGTTTTGTAATTCAGTTCCTGTGTAGCCAAGTTTGCATTCCGTGTAGTAGTGATATCTTATGATGTTTCTTTTTCTGTGTGACTTATTTCACTTAGAATCATCGTACCTGAATCCACTCATTATGCTGCTACGGGCCTGATGACATAGATTTCATTGCTGAGTGATATTGCATTGTACGTAGGTACCACAACTTCTTTATCCATTTTTCACTTTCTGCGAATTTGAACTGTACTGTAAACGAGGTTCTTGTAAACAGAGCCGGCCCAAACTTTGGGGTGGCTGTGTCTTTTTGATTTAAATTTTCCTAAGCTATTGGACCATATGTGGAAGTGCTCTAGGCTCTGTTGCTTTGTTTTTTGGATGTTTCAGGAAACACCATACACTTCTCCAGAGTGGCTGTTGGCAATTTACATCCCACCTATCAGCATTACAAGGCTCCCAGTTCTCCATGGCCTGTCCTGCCTTTCTGGATTTTACACTTTTTTCAGATGGCCCTTTTGATCGGGGGGCAGTGAGACTTCATTGTAGTGCAGATTTCCTTTGCTAGCTTGGTTGCTTGGCCAAAAAGGGCGTATGCGTTTTTTCCTGAATATATTCAGGAAAAAACGCATACGCCCTTTTTGGCCAAGTGCATCATTGTGGACGTTCTGCCTCTTTTCCTATGCTTTTCATGCAATTCCAGTCTACCTCCTGAAATCGATTTCCTGCAATTCTGCCCCGCTTTCAAGTGCTCTTGGCAGCCTTACTTCAATATATTTTTGGACGATAGCTGTCATTTATAACTCTGCAGGTTTGTGAATGACAGGGCCCCTGAGATCCTTTCTTCAACTCGCTTTCTTGTGAGCTGGCCGCAACACCGCAAGATTGCTTCAAGCCCTAGTGTGGTTCCGGCACGGCAAGCTGAGCCTTTGGTTAATTCCTCTTCCTGGTGGGAAATGAGAGTTAAATTTGCCCGTCCAGACACCTCCAGCTAGTCTCTCATTGGTTCTCCCTATTCCTGTTCATATCCCGCGGAAATTGAAAACTGGGCCAAACAGGACGTTAAAGGCACTGACTCTCCAAGTGGGGAGAGTGTTAGTAAAGCGTCTGGAATGTTGCACCCGAGTACCAGGGGACGAAAACTGAGACATATTTGAACACGTTTCCCGATCACACGGTGGATCATAGTCTGGGTTACACATGCATGTTTTACCTGAATGAAGAATCCCTTAAACCTGGAGAGTTGAGACCCAAGGAATTGGTACCATGCAATATGAATTCAAAGGGTCTGCATTTGCTCACCGAACCTCACCAATCCTATCACTGCTGCGTTTATGCCGTGATACACACGCTTGATTCGCTTTCGGAGACATATAAATCCATTGGTTTTAAGATTCTTACTAGTCAGGTATATTCTTAGGCGTTTAATATGGGGTGTTGAGTCCACTTCGTTGAGCAAGGAGTTGCTCTTGTCTATTACATATTTGGCTTATGGAACGGTACCTGTGTTAATTTCAATCTCTGGTTTTATGCAGCACCCCAACTCACCTTTCCCCTTAAGCAAGCATAAGTTGGTTTTCTACATTTGAGACCCTGTTCTGTTTTGTAATTCAGTTCCTGGGTAGCCAAGTTTACATTCCGTGTATTAGTGATACCTTATGATATTTCTTTTTCTGTGTGACTTATTTCTCTTAGAATCATCGTATCTGAATCCACTCATTATGGTGCTACGGGCCTGATGACATAGATTTCATTGCTGAGTGATATTGCATTGTACGTAAATACCACAAATTCTTTATTCATTTTTCGCTTTCTGTGATATTGAACTTGTACCATAAACGAGGATCTTGTAAACAGAGCTGTCCCAAACGTTGGGGTGGCTGTGTCTTTTTGATTTGAATTTTCCTAAGCTATAGGAGCATAAGTGGAAGTGCCCTAGGCTCTGTTGCTTTGTTTTTTAGGTGTTTCAGGAAACACCATACATTTCTCCAGAGTGGCTGTTGGCAATTTACATCCCGCCCATCAGCATAACAAGGCTCCCAGTTCTCCATGGCCTGTCCTGCCTTTCTGGATTTTACACTTTTTTCAGATGGCCCTTTTGCCCGGGGGGCAGTGAGACTTCATTGTAGTGCAGATTTCCTTTGCAAGCTTGCTTGGTTGGCCAAAAAGGGCGTATGCGTTTTTTCCTGAATATATTCAGGAAAAAACGCATACGCCCTTTTTGGCCAAGTGCATCATTGTGGACGTTCTGCCTCTTTTCCTATGCTTTTCATGCAATTCCAGTCTACCTCCTGAAATCGGTTTCCTGCAATTCTTCCCCGCTTTCAAGTCCTCTTGGCAGCCTTACTTCAATATATTTTTGGACGATAGCTGTCATTTATAACTCTGCAGGTTTGGGAATGACAGTGCCCCTGAGCTCCTTTGTTCAACTCGCTTTCTTGTGAGCTGGCCGCAACACCGCAAGATTGCTTCAGGCCCTAGTGTGGTTCCGGCACGGCAAGCTGAGCCTTTGGTTAATTCCTCTTCCTGGTGGGAAATGAGAGTTAAATTTGCCCGTCCAGACACCTCCAGCTAGTCTCTCATTGGTTCTCCCTATTCCTGTTCATTTCCCGCAGAAATTGCAAACTGGGCCAAACAGGAGGTTAAAGGCACTGACTCTCCAAGTGGGGAGAGTGTTAGTAAAGCGTCTGGAATGTTGCACCCGAGTACCAGGGGACTTAAACTGAGACATATTTGAACACGTTTCCCGATCACATGGTGGATCATACTCTGGGTTCCACATGCATGTTTTAGCTGAAGGAAGAATTCCTTAAACCTGGAGAGTTGAGACCCATGGAATGGGTACCATGCAATATGACATCAAAGGGTCTGCATTTGTTCACCAAACCTCACCAATCCTATCACTGCCAGGTTTATGCTGCTGTACACACCCTTGATTCTCTTTTGGAGACATGTAAATCCATAGGTTTTAAGATTATTACTAGTCAGGTATATTCTTAGGCGTTTAATATGGGGTGTTGAGTCCACTTCGTTGAGGAAGGAGTAGCTCTTGTCTATTACATATTTGGCTTATCAACGGTATCTGTGCTAATTTCAATCTCTGGTTTTATGCAGCACCCCAACTCACCTTTCCCCTTAAGCAAGCATAAGTTGGTTTTCTACATTTGAGACCCTGTTCTGTTTTGTAATTCAGTTCCTGGGTAGCCAAGTTTACATTCCGTGTATTAGTGATACCTTATGATATTTCTTTTTCTGTTTGACTTATTTCTCTTAGAATCATCGTACCTGAGTCCACTCATTATGCTGCTACGGGCCTGATGACATAGATTTCATTGCTGAGTGATATTGCATTGTACGTAAGTACCACAAATTCTTTATTCATTTTTCGCTTTCTGTGATATTGAACTTGTACCATAAACGATGTTCTTGTAAACAGAGACGTCCCAAACTTTGGGGTGGCTGTGTCTTTTTGATTTTAATTTCCCTAAGCTATGGGAGCATAAGTGGAAGTGCCCTAGGCTCTGTTGCTTTGTTTTTTAGATGTTTCAGGAAACGCCATACACTTCTCCAGAGTGGCTGTTGGCAATTGACATCCCGCCCATCAGCATAACAAGGCTCCCAGTTCTCCATGGCCTGTCCTGCCTTTCTGGATTTTACACTTTTGTCAGATGGCCCTTTTGCCCGGGGGGCAGTGAGACTTCATTGTAGTGCAGATTTCCTTTGCAAGCTTGCTTGGTTGGCCAAAAAGGGCGTATGCGTTTTTTCCTGAATATATTCAGGAAAAAACGTATATGCACTTTTTTGCCAAGTGCATCATTGTGGACATTCTGCCTCTTTTCTTATGCTTTTCATGCAATTCCAGTCTACCTCCTGAAATCGGTTTCCTGCAATTCTGCCCCGCTTTCAAGTGCTCTTGGCAGCCTTACTTCAATATATTTTTGGACGATAGCTGTCATTTATAACTCTGCAGGTTTGTGAATGACAGTGCCCCTGAGCTCCTTCGTTCAACTCGCTTTCTTGTGAGCTGGCCGCAACACCGCAAAATTGCTTCAGGCCCTAGTGTGGTTCCGGCTCGGCAAGATGAGCCTTTGGTTAATTCCTCTTCCTGGTGGGAAATGAGAGTTAAATTTGCCCGTCCAGACACCTCCAGCTAGTCTCTCATTGGTTCTCCCTATTCCTGTTCATTTCCCGCAGAAATTGCAAACTGGGCCAAACAGGACGTTAAAGGCACTGACTCTCCAAGTGGGGAGAGTGTTAGTAAAGCGTCTGGAATGTTGCACCCGAGTACCAGGGGACTTAAACTGAGACATATTTGAACATGTTTCCCGATCACACGGTGGATCATACTCTGGGTTCCACATGCATGTTTTAGCTGAAGGAAGAATTCCTGAAACCTGGAGAGTTGAGACCCATGGAATGGGTACCATGCAATATGACATCAAAGGGTCTGCATTTGTTCACCAAACCTCACCAATCCTATCACTGCCAGGTTTATGCTGCTGTACACACCCTTGATTCTCTTTTGGAGACATGTAAATCCATAGGTTTTAAGATTCTTACTAGTCAGGTATATTCTTAGGCGTTTAATATGGGGTGTTGAGTCCACTTCGTTGAGGAAGGAGTAGCTCTTGTCTATTACATATTTGGCTTATCAACGGTATCTGTGCTAATTTCAATCTCTGGTTTTATGCAGCACCCCAACTCACCTTTCCCCTTAAGCAAGCATAAGTTGGTTTTCTACATTTGAGACCCTGTTCTGTTTTGTAATTCAGTTCCTGGGTAGCCAAGTTTACATTCCGTGTATTAGTGATACCTTATGATATTTCTTTTCTGTGTGACATATTTCACTTAGAAGCATCGTACCTGAATCCACTCATTATGCTGCTATGGGCCTGATGACATAGATTTCATTGCTGAGTGATATTGCATTGTACGTGAGTACCACAACTTCTTTATCCATTTTGGAATTTCTGTGATATTGAACTTGCACCGTAAGCGATGTTCTTGTTAACAGAGCCGTCCCAAACTTTGGGGTGGCTGTGTCTTTTTGATTTGAATTTCCCTAAACTATAGGAGCATAAGTGGAAGTGCCCTAGGCTCTGTTGCTTTGTTTTTTAGATGTTTCAGGAAACACCATACACTTTTTCAGAGTGGCTATTGGCAGTTTACATCCGGCCCTTCAGAATAACAGGGCTCCCAGTTCTCCATGGCCTGTCCTGCCTTTCTGGATTTTACACTTTTTTCAGATGGCCCTTTTGCCCGGGGAGCAGTGAGGCTTCATTGTAGTGCAGATTTCCTTTGCAAGCTTGCTTGGTTGGCCAAAAAGGGCGTATGCGTGTTTTCCTGAATATATTCAGGAAAAAACGCATACACCCTTTTTGGCCAAGTGCATCATTGTGGACGTTCTGCCTCTTTTCCTATGCTTTTCATGCAATTTCAGTCTACCTCCTGAAATAGGTTTCCTGCAATTCTGCCCCGCTTTCAAGTCCTCTTGGCAGCCTTACTTCAATATATTTTTGGACGATAGCTGTCATTTATAACTCTGCAGGTTTGTGAATTACAGTGCCCCTGAGCTCCTTTCTTCAACTCGCTTTCTTGTGAGCTGGCCGCAACACCGCAAGATTGCTTCAGGCCCTAGTGTGGTTCCGGCACGGCAAGCTGAGCCTTTGGTTAATTCCTCTTCCTGGTAGGAAATGAGAGTTAAATTTGCACGTCCAGACACCTCCAGCTAGTCTCTCATTGGTTCTCCCTATTCTTGTTCATTTCCCACAGAAATTGCAAACTGGGCCAAACAGGAGTTTAAAGGCACTGACTCTCCAAGTGGGGAGAGTGTTAGTAAAGCGTCTGGAATGTTGCACCCGAGTACCAGGGGACGAAAACTGAGACACATTTCAACACGTTTCCCAGTCACATGGTGGATCATACTCTGGGTTCCACATGCATGTTTTAGCTGAAGGAAGAATCCCTTAAACCTGGAGAGTTGAGACCCATGGAATGGGTACCATGCAATATGACTTCAAATGGTCTGCATTTGCTCACCGAACCTCACTAATCCTATCACTGCTGAGCTTATGCTGCTGTACACATGCTTGATTCTCTTTTGGAGACATGTAAATCGAAGGGTTTTAAGATTCTTACTAGTCAGGTATATTCTTAGGCGTTTAATATGGGGTGTTGAGTCCACTTCGTTGAGGAAGGAGTAGCTCTTGTCTATTACATATTTGGCTTATGGAACGTTATCTGTGCTAATTTCAATCTCTGGTTTTATGCAGCACCCCAACTCACCTTTCCCCTTAAGCAAGCATAAGTTGGTTTTCTACATTTGAGACCCTGTTCTGTTTTGTAATTCAGTTCCTGTGTAGACAATTTTACATTCCGTGTATTAGTGATATCTTATGATGTTTCTTTTTCTGTGTGACTTATTTCACTTAGAATCATCGTACCTGAATCCACTCATTATGCTGCTACGTGTCTGATGACATAGATTTCATTGCTGAGTGATATTGCACTGTACGTAAATACCACAAATTCTTTATTCATTTTTCGTTTTCTGTGATATTGAACTTGTACCATAAACGAGGATCTTGTAAACAGAGCCGTCCCAAACTTTGGGGTGGCTGTGTCTTTTTGATTTTAATTTTTCTAAGCTATAGGACCATACGTGGAAGTGCCCTAGCCTCTGTTGCTTTGTCTTTTAGATGTTTCAGGAAACACCATACACTTCTCCAGAGTGGCTGTTGGCAATTGACATCCCGCCCATCAGCATAACAAGGCTCCCAGTTCTCCATGGCCTGTCCTGCCTTTCTGGATTTTACACTTTTTTCAGATGGCCCTTTTGCCCGGGGGGCAGTGAGACTTCATTGTAGTGCAGATTTCCTTTGCAAGCTTGCTTCCTTGGCCAAAAAGGGCGTATGCGTTTTTTCCTGAATATATTCAGGAAAAAACGCATACGCCCTTTTTGGCCAAGTGCATCATTGTGGACGTTCTGCCTCTTTTCCTATGCTTTTCATGCAATTCCAGTCTACCTCCTGAAATCGGTGTCCTGCAATTCTGCCCCGCTTTCAAGTGCTCTTGGCAGCCTTACTTCAATATATTTTTGGACGATAGCTGTCATTTATAACTCTGCAGGTTGGGGAATGACAGTGCCCCTGAGCTCTTTTGTTCAACTCGCTTTCTTGTGAGCTGGCCGCAACACCGCAAGATTGCTTCAGGCCCTAGTGTGGTTCCGGCACGGCAAGCTGAGCCTTTGGTTAATTCCTCTTCCTGGTGGGAAATGAGAGTTAAATTTGCCCGTCCAGACACCTCCAGCTAGTCTCTCATTGGTTCTCCCTATTCCTGTTCATTTCCCGCAGAAATTGCAAACTGGGCCAAACAGGAGGTTAAAGGCACTGACTCTCCAAGTGGGGAGAGTGTTAGTAAAGCGTCTGGAATGTTGCACCCGAGTACCAGGGGACTTAAACTGAGACATATTTGAACACGTTTCCCGATCACACGGTGGATCATACTCTGGGTTCCACATGCATGTTTTAGCTGAAGGAAGAATTCCTTAAACCTGGAGAGTTGAGACCCATGGAAAGGGTACCATGAAATATGACATCAAAGGGTCTGCATTTGTTCACCAAACCTCACCAATCCTATCACTGCCAGGTTTATGCTGCTGTACACACCCTTGATTCTCTTTTGGAGACATGTAAATCCATAGGTTTTAAGATTCTTACTAGTCAGGTATATTCTTAGGCGTTTAATAAAGGGTGTTGAGTCCACTTCGTTGAGGAAGGAGTAGCTCTTGTCTATTACATATTTGGCTTATCAACGGTATCTGTGCTAATTTCAATCTCTGGTTTTATGCAGCACCCCAACTCACCTTTCCCCTTAAGCAAGCATAAGTTGGTTTTCTACATTTGAGACCCTGTTCTGTTTTGTAATTCAGTTCCTGTGTAGCCAAGTTTACATTCCGTGTATTAGTGATACCTTATGATATTTCTTTTCTGTGTGACATATTTCACTTAGAAGCATCGTACCTGAATCCACTCATTATGCTGCTACGGGCCTGATGACATAGATTTCATTGCTGAGTGATATTGCATTGTACGTGAGTACCACAACTTCTTTATCCATTTTGCAATTTCTGTGATATTGAACTTGCACCGTAAGCGATGTTCTTGTTAACAGAGCCGTCCCAAACTTTGGGGTGGCTGTGTCTTTTTGATATGAATTTCCCTAAACTATAGGAGCATAAGTGGAAGTGCCCTAGGCTCTGTTGCTTTGTTTTTTAGATGTTTCAGGAAACACCATACACTTTTTCAGAGTGGCTCTTGGCAGTTTACATCCGGCCCTTCAGAATAACAGGGCTCCCAGTTCTCCATGGCCTGTCCTGCCTTTCTGGATTTTACACTTTTTTCAGATGGCCCTTTTGCCCGGGGAGCAGTGAGACTTCATTGTAGTGCAGATTTCCTTTGCAAGCTTGCTTGGTTGGCCAAAAAGGGCGTATGCGTGTTTTCCTGAATATATTCAGGAAAAAACGCATACACCCTTTTTGGCCAAGTGCATCATTGTGGACGTTCTGCCTCTTTTCCTATGCTTTTCATGCAATTTCAGTCTACCTCCTGAAATAGGTTTCCTGCAATTCTGCCCCGCTTTCAAGTCCTCTTGGCAGCCTTACTTCAATATATTTTTGGACGATAGCTGTCATTTATAACTCTGCAGGTTTGTGAATTACAGTGCCCCTGAGCTCCTTTCTTCAACTCGCTTTCTTGTGAGCTGGCCGCAACACCGCAAGATTGCTTCAGGCCCTAGTGTGGTTCCGGCACGGCAAGCTGAGCCTTTGGTTAATTCCTCTTCCTGGTGGGAAATGAGAGTTAAATTTGCACGTCCAGACACCTCCAGCTAGTCTCTCATTGGTTCTCCCTATTCTTGTTCATTTCCCACAGAAATTGCAAACTGGGCCAAACAGGAGTTTAAAGGCACTGACTCTCCAAGTGGGGAGAGTGTTAGTAAAGCGTCTGGAATGTTGCACCCGAGTACCAGGGGACGAAAACTGAGACACATTTCAACACGTTTCCCAGTCACATGGTGGATCATACTCTGGGTTCCACATGCATGTTTTAGCTGAAGGAAGAATCCCTTAAACCTGGAGAGTTGAGACCCATGGAATGTGTACCATGCAATATGACTTCAAATGGTCTGCATTTGCTCACCGAAATTCACTAATCCTATCACTGCTGCGTTTATGCTGCTGTACACATGCTTGATTCTCTTTTGGAGACATGTAAATCCAAGGGTTTTAAGATTCTTACTAGTCAGGTATATTCTTAGGCGTTTAATATGGGGTGTTGAGTCCACTTCGTTGAGCAAGGAGTAGCTCTTGTCTATTACATATTTGGCTTATGGAACGTTATCTGTGCTAATTTCAATCTCTGGTTTTATGCAGCACCCCAACTCACCTTTCCCCTTAAGCAAGCATAAGTTGGTTTTCTACATTTGAGACCCTGTTCTGTTTTGTAATTCAGTTCCTGTGTAGACAATTTTACATTCCGTGTATTAGTGATATGTTATGATGTTTCTTTTTCTGTGTGACTTATTTCACTTAGAATCATCGTACCTGAATCCACTCATTATGCTGCTACGTGTCTGATGACATAGATTTCATTGCTGAGTGATATTGCACTGTACGTAAATACCACAAATTCTTTATTCATTTTTCGTTTTCTGTGATATTGAACTTGTACCATAAACGAGGATCTTGTAAAGAGAGCCGTCCCAAACTTTGGGGTGGCTGTGTCTTTTTGATTTTAATTTTTCTAAGCTATAGGACCATACGTGGAAGTGCCCTAGCCTCTGTTGCTTTGTCTTTTAGATGTTTCAGGAAACACCATACACTTCTCCAGAGTGGCTGTTGGCAATTTACATCCCGCCCATCAGCATAACAAGGCTCCCAGTTCTCCATGGCCTGTCCTGCCTTTCTGGATTTTACACTTTTTTCAGATGGCCCTTTTGCCCGGGGGGCAGTGAGACTTCATTGTAGTGCAGATTTCCTTTGCAAGCTTGCTTCCTTGGCCAAAAAGGGCGTATGCGTTTTTTCCTGAATATATTCAGGAAAAAACGCATACGCCCTTTTTGGCCAAGTGCATCATTGTGGACGTTCTGCCTCTTTTCCTATGCTTTTCATGCAATTCCAGTCTACCTCCTGAAATCGGTGTCCTGCAATTCTGCCCCGCTTTCAAGTCCTCTTGGCAGCCTTACTTCAATATATTTTTGGACGATAGCTGTCATTTATAACTCTGCAGTGTGGGGAATGACAGTGCCCCTGAGCTCTTTTGTTCAACTCGCTTTCTTGTGAGCTGGCCGCAACACCGCAAGATTGCTTCAGGCCCTAGTGTGGTTCCGGCATGGCAAGCTGAGCCTTTGGTTAATTCCTCTTCCTGGTGGGAAATGAGAGTTAAATTTGCCCGTCCAGACACCTCCAGCTAGTCTCTCATTGGTTCTCCCTATTCCTGTTCATTTCCCGCAGAAATTGCAAATTGGGCCAAACAGGACGTTAAAGGAACTGACTCTCCAAGTGGGGAGAGTGTTAGTAAAGCGTCTGGAATGTTGCACCCGAGTACCAGGGGACTTAAACTGAGACACATTTGAACACGTTTCCCGATCACACGGTGGATCATACTCTGGGTTCCACATGCATGTTTTAGCTGAAGGAAGAATTCCTTAAACCTGGAGAGTTGAGACCCATGGAATGGGTACCATGCAATATGACATCAAAGGGTCTGCATTTGTTCACCAAACCTCACCAATCCTATCACTGCCAGGTTTATGCTGCTGTACACACCCTTGATTCTCTTTTGGAGACATGTAAATCCATAGGTTTTAAGATTCTTACTAGTCAGGTATATTCTTAGGCGTTTAATATGGGGTGTTGAGTCCACTTCGTTGAGGAAGGAGTAGCTCTTGTCTATTACATATTTGGCTTATCAACGGTATCTGTGCTAATTTCAATCTCTGGTTTTATGCAGCACCCCAACTCACCTTTCCCCTTAAGCAAGCATAAGTTGGTTTTCTACATTTGAGACCCTGTTCTGTTTTGTAATTCAGTTCCTGGGTAGCCAAGTTTACATTCCGTGTATTAGTGATACCTTATGATATTTCTTTTTCTGTGTGACTTATTTCTCTTAGAATCATCGTACCTGAGTCCAGTCATTATGCTGCTACGGGTCTGATGACATAGATTTCATTGGTGAGTGATATTGCATTGTACGTAGGTACCACAAATTCTTTATTCATTTTTCGCTTTCTGTGATATTGAACTTGTACCATAAACGAGGTTCTTGTAAACAGAGCCGTCCCAAATTTTGGGGTGGCTGTGTCTTTTTGATTTGAATTTCCCTAAGCTATAGGAGCATAAGTGGAAGTGCCCCAGGCTCCGTTGCTTTGTTTTTTAGATGTTTCAGGAAACACCATACACTTCTCCAGAGTGGCTGTTGGCAATTGACATCCCGCCCATCAGCATAACAAGGCTCCCAGTTCTCCATGGCCTGTCCTGCCTTTCTGGATTTTACACTTTTTTCATATGGCCCTTTTGCCCAGGGGGCAGTGAGACTTCATTGTAGGGCAGATTTCCTTTGCAAGCTTGCTTGGTTGGCCAAAAAGGGCGTATGCGTTTTTTCCTGAATATATTCAGGAAAAAACGCATACGCCCTTTTTGGCCAAGTGCATCATTGTGGACGTTCTGCCTCTTTTCCTATGCTTTTCATGCAATTCCAGTCTACCTCCTGAAATCGGTTTCCTGCAATTTTGCCCCGCTTTCAAGTGCTCTTGGCAGCCTTACTTCAATATATTTTTGGACGATAGCTGTCATTTATAACTCTGCAGGTTTGTGAATGACAGTGCCCCTGAGATCCTTTCTTCAACTCTCTTTATTGTGAGCTGGCCGCAACACCACAGGATTGCTTCAGGCCTAGTGTGGTTCCGGCACGGCAAGCTGAGCCTTTGGTTAATTCCTCTTCCTGGTGGGAAATGAGAGTTAAATTTGCCCGTCCAGACACCTCCATTTAGTCTCTCATTGGTTCTCCCTATTCCTGTTCATTTCCCGCAGAAATTGCAAACTGGGCCAAACAGGAGGTTAAAGGCACTGACTCTCCAAGTGGGGAGAGTGTTAGTAAAGCGTCTGGAATGTGCACCCGAGTACCAGGGGATGAAAACTGAGACACATTTGAACACGTTTCCCGATCACATGGTGGATCATACTCTGGGTTCCATATGCATGTTTTAGCTGAAGGAAGAATCCCTTAAACCTGGAGAGTTGAGACCCATGGAATGGGTACCATGCAATATGACTTCAAAGGGTCTGCATTTGCTCACCGAAACTCACCAATCCTATCACTGCTGCGTTTATGCTGCTGTACACACGCTTGATTCCTTTTTGGAGACATATAAATCCATAGGTTTTAAGATTCTTACTAGTCAGGTATATTTTTAGGCGTTTAATATGGGGTGTTGAGTCCACTTCGTTGAGCAAGGAGTAGCTCTTGTCTATTACATATTTGGCTTATGGAACTGTATCTGTGCTAATTTCAATCTCTGGTTTTATGCAGCACCCCAACTCACCTTTCCCCTTAAGCAAGCATAAGTTGGTTTTCTACATTTGAGACCCTGTTCTGTTTTGTAATTCAGTTCCTGGGTAGCCAAGTTTACATTCCGTGTATTAGTGATGCCTTATGATATTTCTTTTTCTGTGTGACATATTTCACTTAGAATCATCGTAACTGAATCCACTCATTATGCTGCTACGGGCCTGATGACATAGATTTCATTGCTGAGTGATATTGCATTGTACGTAAGTACCACAAATTCTTTATTCATTTTTCGCTTTCTGTGATATTGAACTTGTACCATAAACGAGGTTCTTGTAAACAGAGCCGTCCCAAATTTTGGGGTGGCTGTGTCTTTTTGATTTGAATTTCCCTAAGCTATAGGAGCATAAGTGGAAGTGCCCTAGGCTCCGTTGCTTTGTT
The DNA here is from genome assembly GCF_949774975.1 of Lagenorhynchus albirostris. Classification (NCBI taxonomy): domain Eukaryota; kingdom Metazoa; phylum Chordata; class Mammalia; order Artiodactyla; family Delphinidae; genus Lagenorhynchus; species Lagenorhynchus albirostris. Next base: position 106,242,057 of record NC_083095.1, on the reverse strand, counting down.
TTTTAGATGTTTCAGGAAACACCATACACTTCTCCAGAGTGGCTGTTGGCAATTGACATCCCGCCCATCAGCATAACAAGGCTCCCAGTTCTCCATGGCCTGTCCTGCCTTTCTGGATTTTACACTTTTTTCAGATGGCCCTTTTGCCCAGGGGGCAGTGAGACTTCCTTGGAGTGCAGATTTCCTTTGCAAGCTTGCTTGGTTGGCCAAAAAGGGCGTATGCGTTTTTTCCTGAATATATTCAGGAAAAAACGCATACGCCCTTTTTGGCCAAGTGCATCATTGTGGACGTTCTGCCTCTTTTCCTATGCTTTTCATGCAATTCCAGTCTACCTCCTGAAATCGGTGTCCTGCAATTCTGCCCCGCTTTCAAGTGCTCTTGGCAGCCTTACTTCAATATATTTTTGGACGATAGCTGTCATTTATAACTCTGCAGGTTTGGGAATGACAGTGCCCCTGAGCTCCTTTCTTCAACTCTCTTTATTGTGAGCTGGCCGCAACACCGCAAGATTGCTTCAGGCCCTAGTGTGGTTCCGGCTCGGCAAGCTGAGCCTTTGGTTAATTCCTCTTCCTGGTGGGAAATGAGAGTTAAATTTGCCCGTCCAGACACCTCCAGCTAGTCTCTCATTGGTTCTCCCTATTCCTGTTCATTTCCCGCAGAAATTGCAAACTGGGCCAAACACGACGTTAAAGGCACTGACTCTCCAAGTGGGGAGAGTGTTAGTAAAGCGTCTGGAATGTTGCACCCGAGTACCAGGGGACGAAAACTGAGACACATTTGAACACGTTTCCCGATCACACGGTGGATCATACTCTGGGTTCCACATGCATGTTTTAGATGAAGGAGGAATCCCTTAAACCTGGAGAGTTGTGACCCATGGAATGGGTACCATGCAATATGACTTCAAAGGGTCTGCATTTGCTCACCGAACCTCACCAATCCTATCACTGCTGCGTTTATGCTGCTGTACACATGCTTGATTCTCTTTCAGAGACATGTAAATCCATAGGTTTTAAGATTCTTACTAGTCAGGTATATTCTTAGGCGTTTAATATGGGGTGTTGAGTCCACTTCATTGAGCAAGGAGTAGCTCTTGTCTATTACATATTTGGCTTATGGAACGGTATCTGTGCTAATTTCAATCTCTGGTTTTATGCAGCACCCCAACTCACCTTTCCCTTAAGCAAGCATAAGTTGGTTTTCTACATTTGAGACCCTGTTCTGTTTTGTAATTCAGTTCCTGTGTAGCCAAGTTTACATTCCGTGTATTAGTGATACCTTATGATATTTCTTTTTCTGTGTGACATATTTCACTTAGAATCATCGTACCTCAATCCACTCATTATGCTGCTACGGACCTGATGACATAGATTTCATTGCTGAGTGATATTGCATTGTACGTAAGTACCACAAATTCTTTATTCATTTTTCGCTTTCTGTGATATTGAACTTGTACCATAAACGAGGTTCTTGTAAACAGCCGTCCCAAATTTTGGGGTGGCTGTGTCTTTTTGATTTGAATTTCCCTAACTATAGAACCATAAGTGGAAGTGCCCTTGGCTCTGTTGCTTGGTTTTTTAGATGTTTCAGGAAACACCATACACTTCTCCAGAGTGGCTGTTGGCAATTTACATCCCGCCCATCAGCATAACAAGGCTCCCAGTTCTCCATGGCCTGTCCTGCCTTTCTGGATTTTACACTTTTTTCAGATGGCCCTTTTGCCCGTGGCGCAGTGAGACTTCCTTGTAGTGCAGATTTCCTTTGCAAGCTTGCTTGGTTGGCCAAAAAGGGCGTATGCGTTTTTTCCTGAATATATTCAGGAAAAAACGCATACGCCCTTTTTGGCCAAGTGCATCATTGTGGACGTTCTGCCTCTTTTCCTATGCTTTTCATGCAATTCCAGTCTACCTCCTGAAATCGGTGTCCTGCAATTCTGCCCCGCTTTCAAGTGCTCTTGGCAGCCTTACTTCAATATATTTTTGGACGATAGCTGTCATTTATAACTCTGCAGGTTTGTGAATGACAGTGCCCCTGAGATCCTTTCTTCAACTCTCTTTATTGTGAGCTGGCCGCAACACCGCAGGATTGCTTCAGGCCCTAGTGTGGTTCCGGCACGGCAAGCTGAGCCTTTGGTTAATTCCTCTTCCTGGTGGGAAATGAGAGTTAAATTTGCCCGTCCAGACACCTCCAGCTAGTCTCTCATTGGTTCTCCCTATTCCTGTTCATTTCCCGCAGAAATTGCAAACTGGGCCAAACAGGAGGTTAAAGGCACTGACTCTCCAAGTGGGGAGAGTGTTAGTAAAGCGTCTGGAATGTTGCACCCGAGTACCAGGGGACTTAAACTGAGACATATTTGAACACGTTTCCCGATCACACGGTGGATCATACTCTGGGTTCCACATGCATGTTTTAGCTGAAGGAAGAATTCCTTAAACCTGGAGAGTTGAGACCCATGGAATGGGTACCATGCAATATGACATCAAAGGGTCTGCATTTGTTCACCAAACCTCACCAATCCTATCACTGCCAGGTTTATGCTGCTGTACACACCCTTGATTCTCCTTTGGAGACATGTAAATCCATAGGTTTTAAGATTCTTACTAGTCAGGTATATTCTTAGGCGTTTAATATGGGGTGTTGAGTCCACTTCGTTGAGGAAGGAGTAGCTCTTGTCTATTACATATTTGGCTTATCAACGGTATCTGTGCTAATTTCAATCTCTGGTTTTATGCAGACCCCAACTCACCTTTCCCCTTAAGCAAGCATAAGTTGGTTTTCTACATTTGAGACCCTGTTCTGTTTTGTAATTCGGTTCCTGGGTAGCCAAATTTACATTCCGTGTATTAGTGATACCTTATGATATTTCTTTTTCTGTGTGACTTATTTCTCTTAGAATCATCGTACCTGAGTCCAGTCATTATGCTGCTACGGGTCTGATGACATAGATTTCATTGGTGAGTGATATTGCATTGTACGTAGGTACCACAAATTCTTTATTCATTTTTCGCTTTCTGTGATATTGAACTTGTACCATAAACGAGGTTCTTGTAAACAGAGCTGTCCCAAACTTTGGGGTGGCTGTGTCTTTTTGATTTTAATTTCCCTAAGCTATAGGAGCATAAGTGGAAGTGCCCTAGGCTCTGTTGCTTTGTTTTTTAGATGTTTCAGGAAACACCATACACTTCTCCAGAGTGGCTGTTGGCAATTGACATCCCGCCCATCAGCATAACAAGGCTCCCAGTTCTCCATGGCCTTTCCTGCCTTTCTGGATTTTACACTTTTTTCAGATGGCCCTTTTGCCCGGGGGGCAGTGAGACTTCATTGTAGTGCAGATTTCCTTTGCAAGCTTGCTTGGTTGGCCAAAAAGGGCGCATTCGTTTTTTCCTGAATATATTCAGGAAAAAACGCATACGCCCTTTTTGGCCAAGTGCATCATTGTGGACGTTCTGCCTCTTTTCCTATGCTTTTCATGCAATTCCAATCTACCTCCTGAAATCGGTGTCCTGCAATTCTGCCCCGCTTTCAAGTGCTCTTGGCAGCCTTACTTCAATATATTTTTGGACGATAGCTGTCATTTATAACTCTGCAGGTTTGTGAATGACAGTGCCCCTGAGATCCTTTCTTCAACTCTCTTTATTGTGAGCTGGCCGCAACACCGCAGGATTGCTTCAGGCCCTAGTGTGTTTCCGGCACGGCAAGCTGAGCCTTTGGTTAATTCCTCTTCCTGGTGGGAAATGAGAGTTAAATTTGCCCGTCCAGACACCTCCAGCTAGTCTCTCATTGGTTCTCCCTATTCCTGTTCATTTCCCGCAGAAATTGCAAACTGGGCCAAACAGGAGGTTAAAGGCACTGACTCTCCAAGTGGGGAGAGTGTTAGTAAAGCGTCTGGAATGTTGCACCCGAGTACCAGGGGACTTAAACTGAGACATATTTGAACACGTTTCCCGATCACACGGTGGATCATACTCTGGGTTCCACATGCATGTTTTAGCTGAAGGAGGAATTCCTTAAACCTGGAGAGTTGAGACCCATGGAATGGGTACCATGCAATATGACATCAAGGGGTCTGCATTTGTTCACCAAACCTCACCAATCCTATCACTGCCAGGTTTATGCTGCTGTACAAACCCTTGATTCTCTTTTGGAGACATGTAAATCCATAGGTTTTAAGATTCTTACTAGTCAGGTATATTCTTAGGCGTTTAATATGGGGTGTTGAGTCCACTTCGTTGAGCAAGGAGTAGCTCTTGTCTATTACATATTTGGCTTATCAACGGTATCTGTGCTAATTTCAATCTCTGGTTTTATGCAGCACCCCAACTCACCTTTCCCCTTAAGCAAGCATAAGTTGGTTTTCTACATTTGAGACCCTGTTCTGTTTTGTAATTCAGTTCCTGGGTAGCCAAGTTTACATTCCGTGTATTAGTGATGCCTTATGATATTTCTTTTTCTGTGTGACATATTTCACTTAGAATCATCGTACCTGAATCCACTCATTATGCTGCTACGGGCCTGATGACATAGATTTCATTGCTGAGTGATATTGCATTGTACGTAAGTACCACAAATTCTTTATTCATTTTTCGCTTTCTGTGATATTGAACTTGTACCATAAACGAGGTTCTTGTAAACAGAGCCGTCCCAAATTTTGGGGTGGCTGTGTCTTTTTGATTTGAATTTCCCTAAGCTATAGGAGCATAAGTGGAAGTGCCCTAGGCTCCGTTGCTTTGTTTTTTAGATGTTTCAGGAAACACCATACACTTCTCCAGAGTGGCTGTTGGCAATTGACATCCCGCCCATCAGCATAACAAGGCTCCCAGTTCTCCATGGCCTGTCCTGCCTTTCTGGATTTTACACTTTTTTCAGATGGCCCTTTTGCCCGTGGCGCAGTGAGACTTCCTTGTAGTGCAGATTTCCTTTGCAAGCTTGCTTGGTTGGCCAAAAAGGGCGTATGCGTTTTTTCCTGAATATATTCAGGAAAAAACGCATACGCCCTTTTTGGCCAAGTGCATCATTGTGGACGTTCTGCCTCTTTTCCTATGCTTTTCATGCAATTCCAGTCTACCTCCTGAAATCGGTGTCCTGCAATTCTGCCCCGCTTTCAAGTGCTCTTGGCAGCCTTACTTCAATATATTTTTGGACGATAGCTGTCATTTATAACTCTGCAGGTTTGTGAATGACAGTGCCCCTGAGCTCCTTTCTTCAACTCTCTTTATTGTGAGCTGGCCGCAACACCGCAAGATTGCTTCAGGCCCTAGTGTGGTTCCGGCTCGGCAAGCTGAGCCTTTGGTTAATTCCTCTTCCTGGTGGGAAATGAGAGTTAAATTTGCCCGTCCAGACACCTCCAGCTAGTCTCTCATTGGTTCTCCCTATTCCTGTTCATTTCCCGCAGAAATTGCAAACTGGGCCAAACACGACGTTAAAGGCACTGACTCTCCAAGTGGGGAGAGTGTTAGTAAAGCGTCTGGAATGTTGCACCCGAGTACCAGGGGACGAAAACTGAGACACATTTGAACACGTTTCCCGATCACACGGTGGATCATACTCTGGGTTCCACATGCATGTTTTAGCTGAAGGAGGAATCCCTTAAACCTGGAGAGTTGTGACCCATGGAATGGGTACCATGCAATATGACTTCAAAGGGTCTGCATTTGCTCACCGAACCTCACCAATCCTATCACTGCTGCGTTTATGCTGCTGTACACATGCTTGATTCTCTTTCAGAGACATGTAAATCCATAGGTTTTAAGATTCTTACTAGTCAGGTATATTCTTAGGCGTTTAATATGGGGTGTTGAGTCCACTTCATTGAGCAAGGAGTAGCTCTTGTCTATTACATATTTGGCTTATGGAACGGTATCTGTGCTAATTTCAATCTCTGGTTTTATGCAGCACCCCAACTCACCTTTCCCTTAAGCAAGCATAAGTTGGTTTTCTACATTTGAGACCCTGTTCTGTTTTGTAATTCAGTTCCTGTGTAGCCAAGTTTACATTCCGTGTATTAGTGATACCTTATGATATTTCTTTTTCTGTGTGACATATTTCACTTAGAATCATCGTACCTCAATCCACTCATTATGCTGCTACGGACCTGATGACATAGATTTCATTGCTGAGTGATATTGCATTGTACGTAAGTACCACAAATTCTTTATTCATTTTTCGCTTTCTGTGATATTGAACTTGTACCATAAACGAGGTTCTTGTAAACAGCCGTCCCAAATTTTGGGGTGGCTGTGTCTTTTTGATTTGAATTTCCCTAACTATAGAACCATAAGTGGAAGTGCCCTAGGCTCTGTTGCTTGGTTTTTTAGATGTTTCAGGAAACACCATACACTTCTCCAGAGTGGCTGTTGGCAATTTACATCCCGCCCATCAGCATAACAAGGCTCCCAGTTCTCCATGGCCTGTCCTGCCTTTCTGGATTTTACACTTTTTTCAGATGGCCCTTTTGCCCGTGGCGCAGTGAGACTTCCTTGTAGTGCAGATTTCCTTTGCAAGCTTGCTTGGTTGGCCAAAAAGGGCGTATGCGTTTTTTCCTGAATATATTCAGGAAAAAACGCATACGCCCTTTTTGGCCAAGTGCATCATTGTGGACGTTCTGCCTCTTTTCCTATGCTTTTCATGCAATTCCAGTCTACCTCCTGAAATCGGTGTCCTGCAATTCTGCCCCGCTTTCAAGTGCTCTTGGCAGCCTTACTTCAATATATTTTTGGACGATAGCTGTCATTTATAACTCTGCAGGTTTGTGAATGACAGTGCCCCTGAGATCCTTTCTTCAACTCTCTTTATTGTGAGCTGGCCGCAACACCGCAGGATTGCTTCAGGCCCTAGTGTGGTTCCGGCACGGCAAGCTGAGCCTTTGGTTAATTCCTCTTCCTGGTGGGAAATGAGAGTTAAATTTGCCCGTCCAGACACCTCCAGCTAGTCTCTCATTGGTTCTCCCTATTCCTGTTCATTTCCCACAGAAATTGCAAACTGGGCCAAACAGGAGGTTAAAGGCACTGACTCTCCAAGTGGGGAGAGTGTTAGTAAAGCGTCTGGAATGTTGCACCCGAGTACCAGGGGACTTAAACTGAGACATATTTGAACACGTTTCCCGATCACACGGTGGATCATACTCTGGGTTCCACATGCATGTTTTAGCTGAAGGAAGAATTCCTTAAACCTGGAGAGTTGAGACCCATGGAATGGGTACCATGCAATATGACTTCAAAGGGTCTGCATTTGCTCACCGAACCTCACCAATCCTATCACTGCTGCGTTTATGCTGCTATACACATGCTTGATTCTCTTTCAGAGACATGTAAATCCATAGGTTTTAAGATTCTTACTAGTCAGGTATATTCTTAGGCGTTTAATATGGGGTGTTGAGTCCACTTCGTTGAGGAAGGAGTAGCTCTTGTCTATTACATATTTGGCTTATCAACGGTATCTGTGCTAATTTCAATCTCTGGTTTTATGCAGCACCCCAACTCACCTTTCCCCTTAAGCAAGCATAAGTTGGTTTTCTACATTTGAGACCCTGTTCTGTTTTGTAATTCAGTTCCTGGGTAGCCAAGTTTACATTCCGTGTATTAGTGATACCTTATGATATTTCTTTTTCTGTGTGACTTATTTCTCTTAGAATCATCGTACCTGAGTCCAGTCATTATGCTGCTACGGGTCTGATGACATAGATTTCATTGGTGAGTGATATTGCATTGTACGTAGGTACCACAAATTCTTTATTCATTTTTCGCTTTCTGTGATATTGAACTTGTACCATAAACGAGGTTCTTGTAAACAGAGCTGTCCCAAACTTTGGGGTGGCTGTGTCTTTTTGATTTTAATTTCCCTAAGCTATAGGAGCATAAGTGGAAGTGCCCTAGGCTCTGTTGCTTTGTTTTTTAGATGTTTCAGGAAACACCATACACTTCTCCAGAGTGGCTGTTGGCAATTGACATCCCGCCCATCAGCATAACAAGGCTCCCAGTTCTCCATGTCCTTTCCAGCCTTTCTGGATTTTACACTTTTTTCAGATGGCCCTTTTGCCCGGGGGGCAGTGAGACTTCATTGTAGTGCAGATTTCCTTTGCAAGCTTGCTTGGTTGGCCAAAAAGGGCGCATTCGTTTTTTCCTGAATATATTCAGGAAAAAACGCATACGCCCTTTTTGGCCAAGTGCATCATTGTGGACGTTCTGCCTCTTTTCCTATGCTTTTCATGCAATTCCAGTCTACCTCCTGAAATCGGTGTCCTGCAATTCTGCCCCGCTTTCAAGTGCTCTTGGCAGCCTTACTTCAATATATTTTTGGACGATAGCTGTCATTTATAACTCTGCAGGTTTGTGAATGACAGTGCCCCTGAGATCCTTTCTTCAACTCTCTTTATTGTGAGCTGGCCGCAACACCGCAGGATTGCTTCAGGCCCTAGTGTGGTTCCGGCACGGCAAGCTGAGCCTTTGGTTAATTCCTCTTCCTGGTGGGAAATGAGAGTTAAATTTGCCCGTCCAGACACCTCCAGCTAGTCTCTCATTGGTTCTCCCTATTCCTGTTCATTTCCCGCAGAAATTGCAAACTGGGCCAAACAGGAGGTTAAAGGCACTGACTCTCCAAGTGGGGAGAGTGTTAGTAAAGCGTCTGGAATGTTGCACCCGAGTACCAGGGGACTTAAACTGAGACATATTTGAACACGTTTCCCGATCACACGGTGGATCATACTCTGGGTTCCATATGCATGTTTTAGCTGAAGGAAGAATCCCTTAAACCTGGAGATTTGAGACCCATGGAATGGGTACCATGCAATATGACTTCAAAGGGTCTGCATTTGCTCACCGAAACTCACCAATCCTATCACTGCTGCGTTTATGCTGCTGTACACACGCTTGATTCCTTTTTGGAGACATATAAATCCATAGGTTTTAAGATTCTTACTAGTCAGGTATATTTTTAGGCGTTTAATATGGGGTGTTGAGTCCACTTCGTTGAGCAAGGAGTAGCTCTTGTCTATTACATATTTGGCTTATGGAACTGTATCTGTGCTAATTTCAATCTCTGGTTTTATGCAGCACCCCAACTCACCTTTCCCCTTAAGCAAGCATAAGTTGGTTTTCTACATTTGAGACCCTGTTCTGTTTTGTAATTCAGTTCCTGGGTAGCCAAGTTTACATTCCGTGTATTAGTGATGCCTTATGATATTTCTTTTTCTGTGTGACATATTTCACTTAGAATCATCGTACCTGAATCCACTCATTATGCTGCTACGGGCCTGATGACATAGATTTCATTGCTGAGTGATATTGCATTGTACGTAAGTACCACAAATTCTTTATTCATTTTTCGCTTTCTGTGATATTGAACTTGTACCATAAACGAGGTTCTTGTAAACAGAGCCGTCCCAAATTTTGGGGTGGCTGTGTCTTTTTGATTTGAATTTCCCTAAGCTATAGGAGCATAAGTGGAAGTGCCCTAGGCTCCGTTGCTTTGTTTTTTAGATGTTTCAGGAAACACCATACACTTCTCCAGAGTGGCTGTTGGCAATTGACATCCCGCCCATCAGCATAACAAGGCTCCCAGTTCTCCATGGCCTGTCCTGCCTTTCTGGATTTTACACTTTTTTAAGATGGCCCTTTTGCCCAGGGGGCAGTGAGACTTCATTGTAGTGCAGATTTCCTTTGCAAGCTTGCTTGGTTGGCCAAAAAGGGCGTATGCGTTTTTTCCTGAATATATTCAGGAAAAAACGCATACGCCCTTTTTGGCCAAGTGCATCATTGTGGACGTTCTGCCTCTTTTCCTATGCTTTTCATGCAATTCCAGTCTACCTCCTGAAATCGGTGTCCTGCAATTCTGCCCCGCTTTCAAGTGCTCTTGGCAGCCTTACTTCAATATATTTTTGGACGATAGCTGTCATTTATAACTCTGCAGGTTTGTGAATGACAGTGCCCCTGAGCTCCTTTCTTCAACTCTCTTTATTGTGAGCTGGCCGCAACACCGCAAGATTGCTTCAGGCCCTAGTGTGGTTCCGGCACGGCAAGCTGAGCCTTTGGTTAATTCCTCTTCCTGGTGGGAAATGAGAGTTAAATTTGCCCGTCCAGACACCTCCAGCTAGTCTCTCATTGGTTCTCCCTATTCCTGTTCATTTCCCGCAGAAATTGCAAACTGGGCCAAACAGGAGGTTAAAGGCACTGACTCTCCAAGTGGGGAGAGTGTTAGTAAAGCGTCTGGAATGTTGCACCCGAGTACCAGAGGACGAAAACTGAGACACATTTGAACACGTTTCCCGATCACACGGTGGATCATACTCTGGGTTCCACATGCATGTTTTAGCTGAAGGAGGAATCCCTTAAACCTGGAGAGTTGTGACCCATGGAATTGGTACCATGAAATATGACTTCAAAGGGTCTGCATTTGCTCACCGAACCTCACCAATCCTATCACTGCTGCGTTTATGCTGCTGTACACATGCTTGATTCTCTTTCAGAGACATGTAAATCCATAGGTTTTAAGATTCTTACTAGTCAGGTATATTCTTAGGCGTTTAATATGGGGTGTTGAGTCCACTCCATTGAGCAAGGAGTAGCTCTTGTCTATTACATATTTGGCTTATGGAACGGTATCTGTGCTAATTTCAATCTCTGGTTTTATGCAGCACCCCAACTCACCTTTCCCTTAAGCAAGCATAAGTTGGTTTTCTACATTTGAGACCCTGTTCTGTTTTGTAATTCAGTTCCTGGGTAGCCAAGTTTACATTCCGTGTATTAGTGATACCTTATGATATTTCTTTTTCTGTGTGACATATTTCACTTAGAATCATCGTACCTCAATCCACTCATTATGCTGCTACGGACCTGATGACATAGATTTCATTGCTGAGTGATATTGCATTGTACGTAAGTACCACAAATTCTTTATTCATTTTTCGCTTTCTGTGATATTGAACTTGTACCATAAACGAGGTTCTTGTAAACAGCCGTCCCAAATTTTGGGGTGGCTGTGTCTTTTTGATTTGAATTTCCCTAACTATAGAACCATAAGTGGAAGTGCCCTAGGCTCTGTTGCTTGGTTTTTTAGATGTTTCAGGAAACACCATACACTTCTCCAGAGTGGCTGTTGGCAATTTACATCCCGCCCATCAGCATAACAAGGCTCCCAGTTCTCCATGGCCTGTCCTGCCTTTCTGGATTTTACACTTTTTTCAGATGGCCCTTTTGCCCGTGGCGCAGTGAGACTTCCTTGTAGTGCAGATTTCCTTTGCAAGCTTGCTTGGTTGGCCAAAAAGGGCGTATGCGTTTTTTCCTGAATATATTCAGGAAAAAACGCATACGCCCTTTTTGGCCAAGTGCATCATTGTGGACGTTCTGCCTCTTTTCCTATGCTTTTCATGCAATTCCAGTCTACCTCCTGAAATCGGTGTCCTGCAATTCTGCCCCGCTTTCAAGTCCTCTTGGCAGCCTTACTTCAATATATTTTTGGATGATAGCTGTCATTTATAACTCTGCAGGTTTGTGAATGACAGTGCCCCTGAGATCCTTTCTTCAACTCTCTTTATTGTGAGCTGGCCGCAACACCGCAGGATTGCTTCAGGCCCTAGTGTGGTTCCGGCACGGCAAGCTGAGCCTTTGGTTAATTCCTCTTCCTGGTGGGAAATGAGAGTTAAATTTGCCCGTCCAGACACCTCCAGCTAGTCTCTCATTGGTTCTCCCTATTCCTGTTCATTTCCCGCAGAAATTGCAAACTGGGCCAAACAGGAGGTTAAAGGCACTGACTCTCCAAGTGGGGAGATTGTTAGTAAAGCGTCTGGAATGTTGCACCCGAGTACCAGGGGACTTAAACTGAGACATATTTGAACACGTTTCCCGATCACACGGTGGATCATACTCTGGGTTCCACATGCATGTTTTAGCTGAAGGAAGAATTCCTTAAACCTGGAGAGTTGAGACCCATGGAATGGGTACCATGCAATATGACATCAAAGGGTCTGCATTTGTTCACCAAACCTCACCAATCCTATCACTGCCAGGTTTATGCTGCTGTACACACCCTTGATTCTCCTTTGGAGACATGTAAATCCATAGGTTTTAAGATTCTTACTAGTCAGGTATATTCTTAGGCGTTTAATATGGGGTGTTGAGTCCACTTCGTTGAGCAAGGAGTAGCTCTTGTCTATTACATATTTGGCTTATCAACGGTATCTGTGCTAATTTCAATCTCTGGTTTTATGCAGCACCCCAACTCACCTTTCCCCTTAAGCAAGCATAAGTTGGTTTTCTACATTTGAGACCCTGTTCTGTTTTGTAATTCAGTTCCTGGGTAGCCAAGTTTACATTCCGTGTATTAGTGATACCTTATGATATTTCTTTTCTGTGTGACTTATTTCTCTTAGAATCATCGTACCTGAGTCCAGTCATTATGCTGCTACGGGTCTGATGACATAGATTTCATTGCTGAGTGATATTGCATTGTACGTAGGTACAACAAATTCTTTATTCATTTTTCGCTTTCTGTGATATTGAACTTGTACCATAAACGAGGTTCTTGTAAACAGAGCCGTCCCAAACTTTGGGGTGGCTGTGTCTTTTTGATTTGAATTTCCCTAAGCTATAGGAGCATAAGTGGAAGTGCCCTAGGCTCTGTTGCTTTGTTTTTTAGATGTTTCAGGAAACACCATACACTTCTCCAGAGTGGCTGTTGGCAATTGACATCCCGCCCATCAGCATAACAAGGCTCCCAGTTCTCCATGGCCTGTCCTGCCTTTCTGGATTTTACACGTTTTTCAGATGGCCCTTTTGCCCGGGGGGCAGTGAGACTTCATTGTAGTGCAGATTTCCTTTGCAAGCTTGCTTGGTTGGCCAAAAAGGGCGTATGCGTTTTTTCCTGAATATATTCAGGAAAAAACGCATACGCCCTTTTTGGCCAAGTGCATCATTGTGGACGTTCTGCCTCTTTTCCTATGCTTTTCATGCAATTCCAGTCTACCTCCTGAAATCGGTGTCCTGCAATTCTGCCCCGCTTTCAAGTGCTCTTGGCAGCCTTACTGCAATATATTTTTGGACGATAGCTGTCATTTATAACTCTGCAGGTTTGTGAATGACAGTGCCCCTGAGATCCTTTGTTCAACTCGCTTTCTTGTGAGCTGGCCACAACACCACAAGATTGCTTCAGGCCCTAGTGTGGTTCCGGCACGGCAAGCTGAGCCTTTGGTTAATTCCTCTTCCTGGTGGGAAATGAGAGTTAAATTTGCCCGTCCAGACACCTCCAGCTAGTCTCTCATTGGTTCTCCCTATTCCTGTTCATTTCCCGCAGAAATTGCAAACTGGGCCAAACAGGACGTTAAAGGCACTGACTCTCCAAGTGGGGAGAGTGTTAGTAAAGCGTCTGGAATGTTGCACCCGAGTACCAGGGGACTTAAACTGAGACATATTTGAACACGTTTCCCGATCACACGGTGGATCATACTCTGGGTTCCACATGCATGTTTTAGCTGAAGGAGGAATCCCTGAAACCTGGAGAGTTGTGACCCAGGAATGGGTACCTTGAAATATGACTTCAAAGGGTCTGCATTTGCTCAGCGAAACTCACCAATCCTATCACTGCAGCGTTTATGCTGCTGTACACATGCTTGATTCTCTTTCAGAGACATGTAAATCCATAGGTTTTAAGATTCTTACTAGTCAGGTATATTCTTAGGCGTTTAATATGGGGTGTTGAGTCCACTTCGTTGAGCAAGGAGTAGCTCTTGTCTATTACATATTTGGCTTATGGAACGGTATCTGTGCTAATTTCAATCTCTGGTTTTATGCAGCACCCCAACTCACCTTTCCCTTAAGCAAGCATAAGTTGGTTTTCTACATTTGAGACCCTGTTCTGTTTTGTAATTCATTTCCTGGGTAGCCAAGTTTACATTCGGTGTATTAGTGATATCTTATGATGTTTCTTTTTCTGTGTGACTTATTTCACTTAGAATCATTGTATCTGAATCCACTCATTATGGTGCTACGGGCCTGATGACATAGATTTCATTGCTGAGTGATATTGCATTGTACGTAAATACCACAAATTCTTTATTCATTTTTCGCTTTCTGTGATATTGAACTTGTACCGTAAACGAGGATCTTGTAAACAGAGCCGTCCCAAACTTTGGGGTGGCTGTGTCTTTTTGATTTGAATTTCCCTAAGCTATAGGAGCATAAGTGGAAGTGCCCTAGGCTCTGTTGCTTTGTTTTTTAGATGTTTCAGGAAACACCATACACTTCTCCAGAGTGGCTGTTGGCAATTGACATCCCGCCCATCAGCATAACAAGGCTCCCAGTTCTCCATGGCCTGTCCTGCCTTTCTGGATTTTACACTTGTTTCAGATGGCCCTTTTGCCCGGGGGGCAGTGAGACTTCATTGTAGTGCAGATTTCCTTTGCAAGCTTGCTTGGTTGGCCAAAAAGGGCGTATGCGTTTTTTCCTGAATATATTCAGGAAAAAACGCATACGCCCTTTTTGGCCAAGTGCATCATTGTGGACGTTCTGCCTCTTTTCCTATGCTTTTCATGCAATTCCAGTCTACCTCCTGAAATCGGTTTCCTGCAATTCTGCCCCGCTTTCAAGTGCTCTTGGCAGCCTTACTTCAATATATTTTTGGACGATAGCTGTCATTTATAACTCTGCAGGTTTGGGAATGACAGTGCCCCTGAGCTCCTTTCTTCAACTCGCTTTCTTGTGAGCTGGCCGCAACACCGCAAGATTGCTTCAGGCCCTAGTGTGGTTCCGGCACGGCAAGCTGAGCCTTTGGTTAATTCCTCTTCCTGGTGGGAAATGAGAGTTAAATTTGCACGTCCAGACACCTCTAGCTAGTCTCTCATTGGTTCTCCCTATTCCTGTTCATTTCCCGTAGAAATTGCAAACTGGGCCAAACAGGAGTTTAAAGGCACTGACTCTCCAAGTGGGGAGAGTGTTAGTAAAGCGTCTGGAATGTTGCACCCGAGTACCAGGGGACTTAAACTGAGACATATTTGAACACGTTTCCCGATCACATGGTGGATCATACTCTGGGTTCCACATGCATGTTTTAGCTGAAGGAAGAATCCCTTAAACCTGGAGAGTTGAGACCCATGGAATGGGTACCATGCAATATGACATCAAAGGGTCTGCATTTGTTCACCAAACCTCACCAATCCTATCACTGCCAGGTTTATGCTGCTGTACACACCCTTGATTCTCCTTTGGAGACATGTAAATCCATAGGTTTTAAGATTCTTACTAGTCAGGTATTCTTAGGCGTTTAATATGGGGTGTTGAGTCCACTTCATTGAGGAAGGAGTAGCTCTTGTCTATTACATATTTGGCTTATCAACGGTATCTGTGCTAATTTCAATCTCTGGTTTTATGCAGCACCCCAACTCACCTTTCCCCTTAAGCAAGCATAAGTTGGTTTTCTACATTTGAGACCCTGTTCTGTTTTGTAATTCAGTTCCTGGGTAGCCAAGTTTACATTCCGTGTATTAGTGATACCTTATGATATTTCTTTTTCTGTGTGACTTATTTCTCTTAAAATCATCGTACCTGAGTCCACTCATTATGCTGCTACGGGCATGATGACATAGATTTCATTGCTGAGTGATATTGCATTGTACGTAAGTACCACAAATTCTTTATTCATTTTTCGCTTTCTGTGATATTGAACTTGTACCATAAACGAGGTTCTTGTAAACAGAGCCGTCCCAAACTTTGGGGTGGCTGTGTCTTTTTGATTTTAATTTCCCTAAGCTATAGGAGCATAAGTGGAAGTGCCCTAGGCTCTGTTGCTTTGTTTTTTAGATGTTTCAGGAAACACCATACACTTCTCCAGAGTGGCTGTTGGCAATTGACATCCCGCCCATCAGCATAACAAGGCTCCCAATTCTCCATGGCCTGTCCTGCCTTTCTGGATTTTACACTTTTTTCAGATGGCCCTTTTGCCCGGGGGGCAGTGAGACTTCATTGTAGTGCAGATTTCCTTTGCAAGCTTGCTTCCTTGGCCAAAAAGGGCGTATGCGTTTTTTCCTGAATGTATTCAGGAAAAAACGCATATGCACTTTTTGGCCAAGTGCATCATTGTGGACATTCTGCCTCTTTTCTTATGCTTTTCATGCAATTCCAGTCTACCTCCTGAAATCGGTGTCCTGCAATTCTGCCCCGCTTTCAAGTGCTCTTGGCAGCCTTACTTCAATATATTTTTGGACGATAGCTGTCATTTATAACTCTGCAGGTTTGTGAATGACAGTGCCCCTGAGATCCTTTCTTCAACTCTCTTTATTGTGAGCTGGCCGCAACACCGCAGGATTGCTTCAGGCCCTAGTGTGGTTCCGGCACGGCAAGCTGAGCCTTTGGTTAATTCCTCTTCCTGGTGGGAAATGAGAGTTAAATTTGCCCGTCCAGACACCTCCAGCTAGTCTCTCATTGGTTCTCCCTATTCCTGTTCATTTCCCGCAGAAATTGCAAACTGGGCCAAACAGGAGGTTAAAGGCACTGACTCTCCAAGTGGGGAGAGTGTTAGTAAAGCGTCTGGAATGTTGCACCCGAGTACCAGGGGACGAAAACTGAGACACATTTGAACACGTTTCCCGATCACACGGTGGATCATACTCTGGGTTCCACATGCATGTTTTAGCTGAAGGAGGAATCCCTTAAACCTGGAGAGTTGTGACCCATGGAATGGGTACCTTGAAATATGACTTCAAAGGGTCTGCATTTGCTCACCGAAACTCACCAATCCTATCACTGCTGCGTTTATGCTGCTGTACACACGCTTGATTCTCTTTCAGAGATATGTAAATCCATAGGTTTTAAGATTCTTACTAGTCAGGTATACTATTAGGCGTTTAATATGGGGTGTTGAGTCCACTTCGTTGAGCAAGGAGTAGCTCTTGTCTATTACATATTTGGCTTATGGAACGGTATCTGTGCTAATTTCAATCTCTGGTTTTATGCAGCACCCCAACTCACCTTTCCCTTAAGCAAGCATAAGTTGGTTTTGTACATTTGAGACCCTGTTCTGTTTTGTAATTCAGTTCCTGTGTAGCCAAGTTTACATTCCGTGTATTAGTGATGCCTTATGATATTTCTTTTTCTGTGTGACATATTTCACTTAGAATAATCGTACCTGAGTCCACTCATTATGCTGCTACGGGCCTGATGACATAGATTTCATTGGTGAGTGATATTGCATTGTACGTAGGTACCACAAATTCTTTATTCATTTTTCGCTTTCTGTGATATTGAACTTGTACCATAAACGAGGTTCTTGTAAACAGAGCTGTCCCAAACTTTGGGGTGGCTGTGTCTTTTTGATTTTAATTTCCCTAAGCTATAGGAGCATAAGTGGAAGTGCCCTAGGCTCTGTTGCTTTGTTTTTTAGATGTTTCAGGAAACACCATACACTTCTCCAGAGTGGCTGTTGGCAATTGACATCCCGCCCATCAGCATAACAAGGCTCCCAGTTCTCCATGGCCTTTCCTGCCTTTCTGGATTTTACACTTTTTTCAGATGGCCCTTTTGCCCGGGGGGCAGTGAGACTTCATTGTAGTGCAGATTTCCTTGGCAAGCTTGCTTGCTTGGCCAAAAAGGGCGTATGCGTTTTTTCCTGAATATATTCAGGAAAAAACGCATACACCCTTTTTGGCCAAGTGCATCATTGTGGACGTTCTGCCTCTTTTCCTATGCTTTTCATGCAATTCCAGTCTACCTCCTGAAATCGGTGTCCTGCAATTCTGCCCCGCTTTCAAGTGCTCTTGGCAGCCTTACTTCAATATATTTTTGGACGATAGCTGTCATTTATAACTCTGCAGGTTTGTGAATGACAGTGCCCCTGAGATCCTTTCTTCAACTCTCTTTATTGTGAGCTGGCCGCAACACCGCAGGATTGCTTCAGGCCCTAGTGTGGTTCCGGCACGGCAAGCTGAGCCTTTGGTTAATTCCTCTTCCTGGTGGGAAATGAGAGTTAAATTTGCCCGTCCAGACACCTCCAGCTAGTCTCTCATTGGTTCTCCCTATTCCTGTTCATTTCCCGCAGAAATTGCAAACTGGGCCAAACAGGAGGTTAAAGGCACTGACTCTCCAAGTGGGGAGAGTGTTAGTAAAGCGTCTGGAATGTTGCACCCGAGTACCAGGGGACTTAAACTGAGACATATTTGAACACGTTTCCCGATCACACGGTGGATCATACTCTGGGTTCCACATGCATGTTTTAGCTGAAGGAAGAATTCCTTAAACCTGGAGAGTTGAGACCCATGGAATGGGTACCATGCAATATGACATCACGGGGTCTGCATTTGTTCACCAAACCTCATCAATCCTATCACTGCCAGGTTTATGCTGCTGTACACACCCTTGATTCTCTTTTGGAGACATGTAAATCCATAGGTTTTAAGATTCTTACTAGTCAGGTATATTCTTAGGCGTTTAATATGGGGTGTTGAGTCCACTTCGTTGAGCAAGGAGTAGCTCTTGTCTATTACATATTTGGCTTATCAACGGTATCTGTGCTAATTTCAATCTCTGGTTTTATGCAGCACCCCAACTCACCTTTCCCCTTAAGCAAGCATAAGTTGGTTTTCTACATTTGAGACCCTGTTCTGTTTTGTAATTCAGTTCCTGGGTAGCCAAGTTTACATTCCGTGTATTAGTGATACCTTATGATATTTCTTTTTCTGTGTGACTTATTTCTCTTAGAATCATCGTAACTGAATCCACTCATTATGCTGCTACGGGCCTGATGACATAGATTTCATTGGTGAGTGATATTGCATTGTACGTAAGTACCACAAATTCTTTATTCATTTTTCGCTTTCTGTGATATTGAACTTGTACCATAAACGAGGTTCTTGTAAACAGAGCCGTCCCAAATTTTGGGGTGGCTGTGTCTTTTTGATTTGAATTTCCCTAAGCTATAGGAGCATAAGTGGAAGTGCCCTAGGCTCCGTTGCTTTGTTTTTTAGATGTTTCAGGAACACCATACACTTCTCCAGAGTGGCTGTTGGCAATTGACATCCCGCCCATCAGCATAACAAGGCTCCCAGTTCTCCATGGCCTGTCCTGCCTTTCTGGATTTTACACTTTTTTCAGATGGCCCTTTTGCCCAGGGGGCAGTGAGACTTCATTGTAGTGCAGATTTCCTTTGCAAGCTTGCTTGGTTGGCCAAAAAGGGCGTATGCGTTTTTTCCTGAATATATTCAGGAAAAAACGCATACGCCCTTTTTGGCCAAGTGCATCATTGTGGACGTTCTGCCTCTTTTCCTATGCTTTTCATGCAATTCCAGTCTACCTCCTGAAATCGGTGTCCTGCAATTCTGCCCCGCTTTCAAGTGCTCTTGGCAGCCTTACTTCAATATATTTTTGGACGATAGCTGTCATTTATAACTCTGCAGGTTTGTGAATGACAGTGCCCCTGAGCTCCTTTCTTCAACTCTCTTTATTGTGAGCTGGCCGCAACACCGCAAGATTGCTTCAGGCCCTAGTGTGGTTCCGGCTCGGCAAGCTGAGCCTTTGGTTAATTCCTCTTCCTGGTGGGAAATGAGAGTTAAATTTGCCCGTCCAGACACCTCCAGCTAGTCTCTCATTGGTTCTCCCTATTCCTGTTCATTTCCCACAGAAATTGCAAACTGGGCCAAACACGACGTTAAAGGCACTGACTCTCCAAGTGGGGAGAGTGTTAGTAAAGCGTCTGGAATGTTGCACCCGAGTACCAGGGGACGAAAACTGAGACACATTTGAACACGTTTCCCGATCACACGGTGGATCATACTCTGGGTTCCACATGCATGTTTTAGCTGAAGGAGGAATCCCTTAAACCTGGAGAGTTGTGACCCATGGAATGGGTACCATGCAATATGACTTCAAAGGGTCTGCATTTGCTCACCGAACCTCACCAATCCTATCACTGCTGCGTTTATGCTGCTGTACACATGCTTGATTCTCTTTCAGAGACATGTAAATCCATAGGTTTTAAGATTCTTACTAGTCAGGTATATTCTTAGGCATTTAATATGGGGTGTTGAGTCCACTTCATTGAGCAAGGAGTAGCTCTTGTCTATTACATATTTGGCTTATGGAACGGTATCTGTGCTAATTTCAATCTCTGGTTTTATGCAGCACCCCAACTCACCTTTCCCTTAAGCAAGCATAAGTTGGTTTTCTACATTTGAGACCCTGTTCTGTTTTGTAATTCAGTTCCTGTGTAGCCAAGTTTACATTCCGTGTATTAGTGATACCTTATGATATTTCTTTTTCTGTGTGACATATTTCACTTAGAATCATCGTACCTCAATCCACTCATTATGCTGCTACGGACCTGATGACATAGATTTCATTGCTGAGTGATATTGCATTGTACGTAAGTACCACAAATTCTTTATTCATTTTTCGCTTTCTGTGATATTGAACTTGTACCATAAACGAGGTTCTTGTAAACAGCCGTCCCAAATTTTGGGGTGGCTGTGTCTTTTTGATTTGAATTTCCCTAACTATAGAACCATAAGTGGAAGTGCCCTTGGCTCTGTTGCTTGGTTTTTTAGATGTTTCAGGAAACACCATACACTTCTCCAGAGTGGCTGTTGGCAATTTACATCCCGCCCATCAGCATAACAAGGCTCCCAGTTCTCCATGGCCTGTCCTGCCTTTCTGGATTTTACACTTTTTTCAGATGGCCCTTTTGCCCGTGGCGCAGTGAGACTTCCTTGTAGTGCAGATTTCCTTTGCAAGCTTGCTTGGTTGGCCAAAAAGGGCGTATGCGTTTTTTCCTGAATATATTCAGGAAAAAACGCATACGCCCTTTTTGGCCAAGTGCATCATTGTGGACGTTCTGCCTCTTTTCCTATGCTTTTCATGCAATTCCAGTCTACCTCCTGAAATCGGTGTCCTGCAATTCTGCCCCGCTTTCAAGTGCTCTTGGCAGCCTTACTTCAATATATTTTTGGATGATAGCTGTCATTTATAACTCTGCAGGTTTGTGAATGACAGTGCCCCTGAGATCCTTTCTTCAACTCTCTTTATTGTGAGCTGGCCGCAACACCGCAGGATTGCTTCAGGCCCTAGTGTGGTTCCGGCACGGCAAGCTGAGCCTTTGGTTAATTCCTCTTCCTGGTGGGAAATGAGAGTTAAATTTGCCCGTCCAGACACCTCCAGCTAGTCTCTCATTGGTTCTCCCTATTCCTGTTCATTTCCCGCAGAAATTGCAAACTGGGCCAAACAGGAGGTTAAAGGCACTGACTCTCCAAGTGGGGAGAGTGTTAGTAAAGTGTCTGGAATGTTGCACCCGAGTACCAGGGGACTTAAACTGAGACATATTTGAACACGTTTCCCGATCACACGGTGGATCATACTCTGGGTTCCACATGCATGTTTTAGCTGAAGGAAGAATTCCTTAAACCTGGAGAGTTGAGACCCATGGAATGGGTACCATGCAATATGACATCAAAGGGTCTGCATTTGTTCACCAAACCTCACCAATCCTATCACTGCCAGGTTTATGCTGCTGTACACACCCTTGATTCTCCTTTGGAGACATGTAAATCCATAGGTTTTAAGATTCTTACTAGTCAGGTATATTCTTAGGCGTTTAATATGGGGTGTTGAGTCCACTTCGTTGAGCAAGGAGTAGCTCTTGTCTATTACATATTTGGCTTATCAACGGTATCTGTGCTAATTTCAATCTCTGGTTTTATGCAGCACCCCAGCTCACCTTTCCCCTTAAGCAAGCATAAGTTGGTTTTCTACATTTGAGACCCTGTTCTGTTTTGTAATTCAGTTCCTGGGTAGCCAAGTTTACATTCCGTGTATTAGTGATACCTTATGATATTTCTTTTTCTGTGTGACTTATTTCTCTTAGAATCATCGTACCTGAGTCCAGTCATTATGCTGCTATGGGTCTGATGACATAGATTTCATTGGTGAGTGATATTGCATTGTACGTAGGTACCACAAATTCTTTATTCATTTTTCGCTTTCTGTGATATTGAACTTGTACCATAAACGAGGTTCTTGTAAACAGAGCTGTCCCAAACTTTGGGGTGGCTGTGTCTTTTTGATTTTAATTTCCCTAAGCTATAGGAGCATAAGTGGAAGTGCCCTAGGCTCTGTTGCTTTGTTTTTTAGATGTTTCAGGAAACACCATACACTTCTCCAGAGTGGCTGTTGGCAATTGACATCCCGCCCATCAGCATAACAAGGCTCCCAGTTCTCCATGGCCTTTCCTGCCTTTCTGGATTTTACACTTTTTTCAGATGGCCCTTTTGCCCGGGGGGCAGTGAGACTTCATTGTAGTGCAGATTTCCTTTGCAAGCTTGCTTTGTTGGCCAAAAAGGGCGCATTCGTTTTTTCCTGAATATATTCAGGAAAAAACGCATACGCCCTTTTTGGCCAAGTGCATCATTGTGGACGTTCTGCCTCTTTTCCTATGCTTTTCATGCAATTCCAGTCTACCTCCTGAAATCGGTGTCCTGCAATTCTGCCCCGCTTTCAAGTGCTCTTGGCAGCCTTACTTCAATATATTTTTGGACGATAGCTGTCATTTATAACTCTGCAGGTTTGTGAATGACAGTGCCCCTGAGATCCTTTCTTCAACTCTCTTTATTGTGAGCTGGCCGCAACACCGCAGGATTGCTTCAGGCCCTAGTGTGGTTCCGGCACGGCAAGCTGAGCCTTTGGTTAATTCCTCTTCCTGGTGGGAAATGAGAGTTAAATTTGCCCGTCCAGACACCTCCAGCTAGTCTCTCATTGGTTCTCCCTATTCCTGTTCATTTCCCGCAGAAATTGCAAACTGGGCCAAACAGGAGGTTAAAGGCACTGACTCTCCAAGTGGGGAGAGTGTTAGTAAAGCGTCTGGAATGTTGCACCCGAGTACCAGGGGACTTAAACTGAGACATATTTGAACACGTTTCCCGATCACACGGTGGATCATACTCTGGGTTCCACATGCATGTTTTAGCTGAAGGAGGAATTCCTTAAACCTGGAGAGTTGAGACCCATGGAATGGGTACCATGCAATATGACATCAAGGGGTCTGCATTTGTTCACCAAACCTCACCAATCCTATCACTGCCAGGTTTATGCTGCTGTACAAACCCTTGATTCTCTTTTGGAGACATGTAAATCCATAGGTTTTAAGATTCTTACTAGTCAGGTATATTCTTAGGCGTTTAATATGGGGTGTTGAGTCCACTTCGTTGAGCAAGGAGTAGCTCTTGTCTATTACATATTTGGCTTATCAACGGTATCTGTGCTAATTTCAATCTCTGGTTTTATGCAGCACCCCAGCTCACCTTTCCCCTTAAGCAAGCATAAGTTGGTTTTCTACATTTGAGACCCTGTTCTGTTTTGTAATTCAGTTCCTGGGTAGCCAAGTTTACATTCCGTGTATTAGTGATACCTTATGATATTTCTTTTTCTGTGTGACTTATTTCTCTTAGAATCATCGTACCTGAGTCCAGTCATTATGCTGCTACGGGTCTGATGACATAGATTTCATTGGTGAGTGATATTGCATTGTACGTAGGTACCACAAATTCTTTATTCATTTTTCGCTTTCTGTGATATTGAACTTGTACCATAAACGAGGTTCTTGTAAACAGAGCCGTCCCAAACTTTGGGGTGGCTGTGTCTTTTTGATTTTAATTTCCCTAAGCTATAGGAGCATAAGTGGAAGTGCCCTAGGCTCTGTTGCTTTGTTTTTTAGATGTTCCAGGAAACACCATACACTTCTCCAGAGTGGCTGTTGGCAATTGACATCCCGCCCATCAGCATAACAAGGCTCCCAGTTCTCCATGGCCTGTCCTGCCTTTCTGGATTTTACACTTTTTTCAGATGGCCCTTTTGCCCGGGGGGCAGTGAGACTTCATTGTAGGGCAGATTTCCTTTGCAAGCTTGCTTGGTTGGCCAAAAAGGGCGTATGCGTTTTTTCCTGAATATATTCAGGAAAAAACGCATACGCCCTTTTTGGCCAAGTGCATCATTGTGGACGTTCTGCCTCTTTTCCTATGCTTTTCATGCAATTCCAGTCTACCTCCTGAAATCGGTGTCCTGCAATTCTGCCCCGCTTTCAAGTGCTCTTGGCAGCCTTACTTCAATATATTTTTGGACGATAGCTGTCATTTATAACTCTGCAGGTTTGTGAATGACAGTGCCCCTGAGATCCTTTCTTCAACTCTCTTTATTGTGAGCTGGCCGCAACACCGCAGGATTGCTTCAGGCCCTAGTGTGGTTCCGGCACGGCAAGCTGAGCCTTTGGTTAATTCCTCTTCCTGGTGGGAAATGAGAGTTAAATTTGCCCGTCCAGATACCTCCAGCTAGTCTCTCATTGGTTCTCCCTATTCCTGTTCATTTCCCGCAGAAATTGCAAACTGGGCCAAACAGGAGGTTAAAGGCACTGACTCTCCAAGTGGGGAGAGTGTTAGTAAAGCGTCTGGAATGTGCACCCGAGTACCAGGGGATGAAAACTGAGACACATTTGAACACGTTTCCCGATCACATGGTGGATCATACTCTGGGTTCCATATGCATGTTTTAGCTGAAGGAAGAATCCCTTAAACCTGGAGAGTTGAGACCCATGGAATGGGTACCATGCAATATGACTTCAAAGGGTCTGCATTTGCTCACCGAAACTCACCAATCCTATCACTGCTGCGTTTATGCTGCTGTACACACGCTTGATTCCTTTTTGGAGACATATAAATCCATAGGTTTTAAGATTCTTACTAGTCAGGTATATTTTTAGGCGTTTAATATGGGGTGTTGAGTCCACTTCGTTGAGCAAGGAGTAGCTCTTGTCTATTACATATTTGGCTTATGGAACTGTATCTGTGCTAATTTCAATCTCTGGTTTTATGCAGCACCCCAACTCACCTTTCCCCTTAAGCAAGCATAAGTTGGTTTTCTACATTTGAGACCCTGTTCTGTTTTGTAATTCAGTTCCTGGGTAGCCAAGTTTACATTCCGTGTATTAGTGATGCCTTATGATATTTCTTTTTCTGTGTGACATATTTCACTTAGAATCATCGTACCTGAATCCACTCATTATGCTGCTACGGGCCTGATGACATAGATTTCATTGCTGAGTGATATTGCATTGTACGTAAGTACCACAAATTCTTTATTCATTTTTCGCTTTCTGTGATATTGAACTTGTACCATAAACGAGGTTCTTGTAAACAGAGCCGTCCCAAATTTTGGGGTGGCTGTGTCTTTTTGATTTGAATTTCCCTAAGCTATAGGAGCATAAGTGGAAGTGCCCTAGGCTCCGTTGCTTTGTTTTTTAGATGTTTCAGGAAACACCATACACTTCTCCAGAGTGGCTGTTGGCAATTGACATCCCGCCCATCAGCATAACAAGGCTCCCAGTTCTCCATGGCCTGTCCTGCCTTTCTGGATTTTACACTTTTTTCAGATGGCCCTTTTGCCCAGGGGGCAGTGAGACTTCATTGTAGTGCAGATTTCCTTTGCAAGCTTGCTTGGTTGGCCAAAAAGGGCGTATGCGTTTTTTCCTGAATATATTCAGGAAAAAACGCATACGCCCTTTTTGGCCAAGTGCATCATTGTGGACGTTCTGCCTCTTTTCCTATGCTTTTCATGCAATTCCAGTCTACCTCCTGAAATGGGTGTCCTGCAATTCTGCCCCCTTTCAAGTGCTCTTGGCAGCCTTACTTCAATATATTTTTGGACGATAGCTGTCATTTATAACTCTGCAGGTTTGTGAATGACAGTGCCCCTGAGCTCCTTTCTTCAACTCTCTTTATTGTGAGCTGGCCGCAACACCGCAAGATTGCTTCAGGCCCTAGTGTGGTTCCGGCTCGGCAAGCTGAGCCTTTGGTTAATTCCTCTTCCTGGTGGGAAATGAGAGTTAAATTTGCCCGTCCAGACACCTCCAGCTAGTCTCTCATTGGTTCTCCCTATTCCTGTTCATTTCCCGCAGAAATTGCAAACTGGGCCAAACACGACGTTAAAGGCACTGACTCTCCAAGTGGGGAGAGTGTTAGTAAAGCGTCTGGAATGTTGCACCCGAGTACCAGGGGACGAAAACTGAGACACATTTGAACACGTTTCCCGATCACACGGTGGATCATACTCTGGGTTCCACATGCATGTTTTAGCTGAAGGAGGAATCCCTTAAACCTGGAGAGTTGTGACCCATGGAATGGGTACCATGAAATATGACTTCAAAGGGTCTGCATTTGCTCACCGAACCTCACCAATCCTATCACTGCTGCGTTTATGCTGCTGTACACATGCTTGATTCTCTTTCAGAGACATATAAATCCATAGGTTTTAAGATTCTTACTAGTCAGGTATATTTTTAGGCGTTTAATATGGGGTGTTGAGTCCACTTCGTTGAGCAAGGAGTAGCTCTTGTCTATTACATATTTGGCTTATGGAACGGTATCTGTGCTAATTTCAATCTCTGGTTTTATGCAGCACCCCAACTCACCTTTCCCTTAAGCAAGCATAAGTTGGTTTTCTACATTTGAGACCCTGTTCTGTTTTGTAATTCAGTTCCTGGGTAGCCAAGTTTACATTCCGTGTATTAGTGATACCTTATGATATTTCTTTTTCTGTGTGACATATTTCACTTAGAATCATCGTACCTCAATCCACTCATTATGCTGCTACGGACCTGATGACATAGATTTCATTGCTGAGTGATATTGCATTGTACGTAAGTACCACAAATTCTTTATTCATTTTTCGCTTTCTGTGATATTGAACTTGTACCATAAACGAGGTTCTTGTAAACAGCCGTCCCAAATTTTGGGGTGGCTGTGTCTTTTTGATTTGAATTTCCCTAACTATAGAACCATAAGTGGAAGTGCCCTAGGCTCTGTTGCTTGGTTTTTTAGATGTTTCAGGAAACACCATACACTTCTCCAGAGTGGCTGTTGGCAATTTACATCCCGCCCATCAGCATAACAAGGCTCCCAGTTCTCCATGGCCTGTCCTGCCTTTCTGGATTTTACACTTTTTTCAGATGGCCCTTTTGCCCGTGGCGCAGTGAGACTTCCTTGTAGTGCAGATTTCCTTTGCAAGCTTGCTTGGTTGGCCAAAAAGGGCGTATGCGTTTTTTCCTGAATATATTCAGGAAAAAACGCATACGCCCTTTTTGGCCAAGTGCATCATTGTGGACGTTCTGCCTCTTTTCCTATGCTTTTCATGCAATTCCAGTCTACCTCCTGAAATCGGTGTCCTGCAATTCTGCCCCGCTTTCAAGTGCTCTTGGCAGCCTTACTTCAATATATTTTTGGACGATAGCTGTCATTTATAACTCTGCAGGTTTGTGAATGACAGTGCCCCTGAGATCCTTTCTTCAACTCTCTTTATTGTGAGCTGGCCGCAACACCGCCGGATTGCTTCAGGCCCTAGTGTGGTTCCGGCACGGCAAGCTGAGCCTTTGGTTAATTCCTCTTCCTGGTGGGAAATGAGAGTTAAATTTGCCCGTCCAGACACCTCCAGCTAGTCTCTCATTGGTTCTCCCTATTCCTGTTCATTTCCCACAGAAATTGCAAACTGGGCCAAACAGGAGGTTAAAGGCACTGACTCTCCAAGTGGGGAGAGTGTTAGTAAAGCGTCTGGAATGTTGCACCCGAGTACCAGGGGACTTAAACTGAGACATATTTGAACACGTTTCCCGATCACACGGTGGATCATACTCTGGGTTCCACATGCATGTTTTAGCTGAAGGAAGAATTCCTTAAACCTGGAGAGTTTAGTCCCATGGAATGGGTACCATGCAATATGACTTCAAAGGGTCTGCATTTGCTCACCGAACCTCACCAATCCTATCACTGCTGCGTTTATGCTGCTATACACATGCTTGATTCTCTTTCAGAGACATGTAAATCCATAGGTTTTAAGATTCTTACTAGTCAGGTATATTCTTAGGCGTTTAATATGGGGTGTTGAGTCCACTTCGTTGAGGAAGGAGTAGCTCTTGTCTATTACATATTTGGCTTATCAACGGTATCTGTGCTAATTTCAATCTCTGGTTTTATGCAGCACCCCAACTCACCTTTCCCCTTAAGCAAGCATAAGTTGGTTTTCTACATTTGAGACCCTGTTCTGTTTTGTAATTCAGTTCCTGGGTAGCCAAGTTTACATTCCGTGTATTAGTGATACCTTATGATATTTCTTTTTCTGTGTGACTTATTTCTCTTAGAATCATCGTACCTGAGTCCAGTCATTATGCTGCTACGGGTCTGATGACATAGATTTCATTGGTGAGTGATATTGCATTGTACGTAGGTACCACAAATTCTTTATTCATTTTTCGCTTTCTGTGATATTGAACTTGTACCATAAACGAGGTTCTTGTAAACAGAGCTGTCCCAAACTTTGGGGTGGCTGTGTCTTTTTGATTTTAATTTCCCTAAGCTATAGGAGCATAAGTGGAAGTGCCCTAGGCTCTGTTGCTTTGTTTTTTAGATGTTTCAGGAAACACCATACACTTCTCCAGAGTGGCTGTTGGCAATTGACATCCCGCCCATCAGCATAACAAGGCTCCCAGTTCTCCATGGCCTTTCCTGCCTTTCTGGATTTTACACTTTTTTCAGATGGCCCTTTTGCCCGGGGGGCAGTGAGACTTCATTGTAGTGCAGATTTCCTTTGCAAGCTTGCTTGGTTGGCCAAAAAGGGCGCATTCGTTTTTTCCTGAATATATTCAGGAAAAAACGCATACGCCCTTTTTGGCCAAGTGCATCATTGTGGACGTTCTGCCTCTTTTCCTATGCTTTTCATGCAATTCCAGTCTACCTCCTGAAATCGGTGTCCTGCAATTCTGCCCCGCTTTCAAGTGCTCTTGGCAGCCTTACTTCAATATATTTTTGGACGATAGCTGTCATTTATAACTCTGCAGGTTTGTGAATGACAGTGCCCCTGAGATCCTTTCTTCAACTCTCTTTATTGTGAGCTGGCCGCAACACCGCAGGATTGCTTCAGGCCCTAGTGTGGTTCTGGCACGGCAAGCTGAGCCTTTGGTTAATTCCTCTTCCTGGTGGGAAATGAGAGTTAAATTTGCCCGTCCAGACACCTCCAGCTAGTCTCTCATTGGTTCTCCCTATTCCTGTTCATTTCCCGCAGAAATTGCAAACTGGGCCAAACAGGAGGTTAAAGGCACTGACTCTCCAAGTGGGGAGAGTGTTAGTAAAGAGTCTGGAATGTTGCACCCGAGTACCAGGGGACTTAAACTGAGACATATTTGAACACGTTTCCCGATCACACGGTGGATCATACTCTGGGTTCCACATGCATGTTTTAGCTGAAGGAGGAATTCCTTAAACCTGGAGAGTTGAGACCCATGGAATGGGTACCATGCAATATGACATCAAGGGGTCTGCATTTGTTCACCAAACCTCACCAATCCTATCACTGCCAGGTTTATGCTGCTGTACACACCCTTGATTCTCCTTTGGAGACATGTAAATCCATAGGTTTTAAGATTCTTACTAGTCAGGTATATTCTTAGGCGTTTAATATGGGGTGTTGAGTCCACTTCGTTGAGCAAGGAGTAGCTCTTGTCTATTACATATTTGGCTTATCAACGGTATCTGTGCTAATTTCAATCTCTGGTTTTATGCAGCACCCCAACTCACCTTTCCCCTTAAGCAAGCATAAGTTGGTTTTCTACATTTGAGACCCTGTTCTGTTTTGTAATTCAGTTCCTGGGTAGCCAAGTTTACATTCCGTGTATTAGTGATACCTTATGATATTTCTTTTTCTGTGTGACTTATTTCTCTTAGAATCATCGTACCTGAGTCCAGTCATTATGCTGCTACGGGTCTGATGACATAGATTTCATTGGTGAGTGATATTGCATTGTACGTAGGTACCACAAATTCTTTATTCATTTTTCGCTTTCTGTGATATT
Source organism: Lagenorhynchus albirostris (assembly GCF_949774975.1). Lineage (NCBI taxonomy): Eukaryota > Metazoa > Chordata > Mammalia > Artiodactyla > Delphinidae > Lagenorhynchus > Lagenorhynchus albirostris. The sequence continues at coordinate 106,212,209 of NC_083095.1, read as the reverse complement.
GAACTTGTACCATAAACGAGGTTCTTGTAAACAGAGCCGTCCCAAACTTTGGGGTGGCTGTGTCTTTTTGATTTTAATTTCCCTAAGCTATAGGAGCTTAAGTGGAAGTGCCCTAGGCTCTGTTGCTTTGTTTTTTGGATGTTTCAGGAAATACCATACACTTCTCCAGAGTGGCTGTTGGCAATTGACATCCCGCCCATCAGCATAACAAGACTCCCAGTTCTCCATGGCCTGTCCTGCCTTTCTGGATTTTACACTTTTTTCAGATGGCCCTTTTGCCCGGGGGGCAGTGAGACTTCATTGTAGGGCAGATTTCCTTTGCAAGCTTGCTTGGTTGGCCAAAAAGGGCGTATGCGTTTTTTCCTGAATATATTCAGGAAAAAACGCATACGCCCTTTTTGGCCAAGTGCATCATTGTGGACGTTCTGCCTCTTTTCCTATGCTTTTCATGCAATTCCAGTCTACCTCCTGAAATCGGTGTCCTGCAATTCTGCCCCGCTTTCAAGTGCTCTTGGCAGCCTTACTTCAATATATTTTTGGACGATAGCTGTCATTTATAACTCTGCAGGTTTGTGAATGACAGTGCCCCTGAGATCCTTTCTTCAACTCTCTTTATTGTGAGCTGGCCGCAACACCGCAGGATTGCTTCAGGCCCTAGTGTGGTTCCGGCACGGCAAGCTGAGCCTTTGGTTAATTCCTCTTCCTGGTGGGAAATGAGAGTTAAATTTGCCCGTCCAGACACCTCCAGCTAGTCTCTCATTGGTTCTCCCTATTCCTGTTCATTTCCCGCAGAAATTGCAAACTGGGCCAAACAGGACGTTAAAGGCACTGACTCTCCAAGTGGGGAGAGTGTTAGTAAAGCGTCTGGAATGTTGCACCCGAGTACCAGGGGACAAAAACTGAGACACATTTGAACACGTTTCCCGATCACACGGTGGATCATACTCTGGGTTCCACATGCATGTTTTAGCTGAAGGAAGAATCCCTTAAACCTGGAGAGTTGAGACCCATGGAATGGGTACCATGCAATATGACTTCAAAGGGTCTGCATTTGCTCACCGAACCTCACCAATCGTATCACTGCTGCGTTTATGCTGCTGTACACATGCTTGATTCCCTTTCGGAGACATATAAATCCATAGGTTTTAAGATTCTTACTAGTCAGGTATATTTTTAGGCGTTTAATATGGGGTGTTGAGTCCACTTCGTTGAGCAAGGAGTAGGTCTTGTCTATTACATATTTGGCTTATGGAACTGTATCTGTGCTAATTTCAATCTCTGGTTTTATGCAGCACCCCAACTCACTTTCCCCTTAAGCAAGCATAAGTTGGTTTTCTCCATTTGAGACCCTGTTCTGTTTTGTAATTCAGTTCCTGGGTAGCCAAGTTTACATTCCGTGTATTAGTGATGCCTTATGATATTTCTTTTTCTGTGTGACATATTTCACTTAGAATAATCGTACCTGAATCCACTCATTATGCTGCTACGGGCCTGATGACATAGATTTCATTGCTGAGTGATATTGCATTGTACGTAAGTACCACAAATTCTTTATTCATTTTTCGCTTTCTGTGATATTGAACTTGTACCATAAACGAGGTTCTTGTAAACAGAGCCGTCCCAAATTTTGGGGTGGCTGTGTCTTTTTGATTTGAATTTCCCTAAGCTATAGGAGCATAAGTGGAAGTGCCCTAGGCTCCGTTGCTTTGTTTTTTAGATGTTTCAGGAAACACCATACACTTCTCCAGAGTGGCTGTTGGCAATTGACATCCCGCCCATCAGCATAACAAGGCTCCCAGTTCTCCATGGCCTGTCCTGCCTTTCTGGATTTTACACTTTTTTCAGATGGCCCTTTTGCCCAGGGGGCAGTGAGACTTCATTGTAGTGCAGATTTCCTTTGCAAGCTTTCTTGGTTGGCCAAAAAGGGCGTATGCGTTTTTTCCTGAATATATTCAGGAAAAAACGCATACGCCCTTTTTGGCCAAGTGCATCATTGTGGACGTTCTGCCTCTTTTCCTATGCTTTTCATGCAATTCCAGTCTACCTCCTGAAATCGGTGTCCTGCAATTCTGCCCCGCTTTCAAGTGCTCTTGGCAGCCTTACTTCAATATATTTTTGGACGATAGCTGTCATTTATAACTCTGCAGGTTTGTGAATGACAGTGCCCCTGAGCTCCTTTCTTCAACTCTCTTTATTGTGAGCTGGCCGCAACACCGCAGGATTGCTTCAGGCCCTAGTGTGGTTCCGGCTCGGCAAGCTGAGCCTTTGGTTAATTCCTCTTCCTGGTGGGAAATGAGAGTTAAATTTGCCCATCCAGACACCTCCAGCTAGTCTCTCATTGGTTCTCCCTATTCCTGTTCATTTCCCGCAGAAATTGCAAACGGGGCCAAACAGGACGTTAAAGGCACTGACTCTCCAAGTGGGGAGAGTGTTAGTAAAGCGTCTGGAATGTTGCACCCGAGTCCCAGGGGACGAAAACTGAGACACATTTGAACACGTTTCCCGATCACACGGTGGATCATACTCTGGGTTCCACATGCATGTTTTAGCTGAAGGAGGAATCCCTTAAACCTGGAGAGTTGTGACCCATGGAATGGGTACCATGAAATATGACTTCAAAGGGTCTGCATTTGCTCACCGAACCTCACCAATCCTATCACTGCTGCGTTTATGCTGCTGTACACATGCTTGATTCTCTTTCAGAGACATGTAAATCCATAGGTTTTAAGATTCCTACTAGTCAGGTATATTCTTAGGCGTTTAATATGGGGTGTTGAGTCCACTTCGTTGAGCAAGGAGTAGCTCTTGTCTATTACATATTTGGCTTATGGAACGGTATCTATGCTAATTTCAATCTCTTGTTTTATGCAGCACCCCAACTCACCTTTCCCCTTAAGCAAGCATAAGTTGGTTTTCTACATTTGAGACCCTGTTCTGTTTTGTAATTCAGTTCCTGTGTAGCCAAGTTTACATTCCGTGTATTAGTGATACCTTATGATATTTCTTTTTCTGTGTGACTTATTTCTCTTAGAATCATTGTACATGAGTCCACTCATTACACTGCTACGGGCCTGATGACATAGATTTCATTGCTGAGTGATATTGCATTGTACGTAAATACCACAAATTCTTTATTCATTTTTCGCTTTCTGTGATATTGAACTTGTACCATAAACGAGGTTCTTGTAAACAGAGCCGTCCCAAACTTTGGGGTGGCTGTGTCTTTTTGATTTTAATTTCCCTAAGCTATAGGAGCATAAGTGGAAGTGCCCTAGGCTCTGTTGCTTTGTTTTTTAGATGTTTCAGGAAACACCATACACTTCTCCAGAGTGGCTGTTGGCAATTTACATCCCGCCCATCAGCATAACAAGGCTCCCAGTTCTCCATGGCCTGTCCTGCCTTTCTGGATTTTACACTTTTTTCAGATGGCCCTTTTGCCCGGGGGGCAGTGAGACTTCATTGTAGTGCAGATTTCTTTGCAAGCTTGCTTGGTGGGCCAAAAAGCGCGTATGCGTTTTTTCCTGAATATATTCAGGAAAAAACGCATACGCCCTTTTTGGCCAAGTGCATCATTGTGGACGTTCTGCCTCTTTTCCTATGCTTTTCATGCTATTCCAGTCTACCTCCTGAAATCGGTTTCCTGCAATTCTGCCCCGCTTTCAAGTCCTCTTGGCAGCCTTACTTCAATATATTTTTGGACGATAGCTGTCATTTATAATTCTGCAGGTTTGTGAATTACAGTTGCCCTGAGCTCCTTTGTTCAATTCGCTTTCCTGTGAGCTGGCCGGAACACCACAAGATTGCTTCAGGCCCTAGTGTGCTTCCGGCACGGCAAGCTGAGCCTTTGGTTAATTCCTCTTCCTGGTGGGAAATGAGAGTTAAATTTGCCCGTCCAGACACCTCCAGCTAGTCTCTCATTGGTTCTCCCTATTCCTGTTCATTTCCCGCAGAAATTGAAAACTGGGCCAAACAGGAGGTTAAAGGCACTGACTCTCCAAGTGGGGAGAGTGTTAGTAAAGCGTCTGGAACGTTGCACCCAAGTACCAGGGGACGAAAACTGAGACACATTTGAACACGTTTCCCGATCACACGGTGGATCATACTCTGGGTTCCATATGCATGTTTTAGCTGAAGGAAGAATCCCTTAAACCTGGAGAGTAGAGACCCATGGAATGGGTACCATGCTATATGACTTCAAAGGGTCTGCATTTGCTCACCGAACCTCACCAATCCTATCACTGCTGAGTTTATGCTGCTGTACACACGCTTGATTCTCTTTCAGAGACATGTAAATCCATAGGTTTTAAGATTCTTACCAGTCAGGTATATTCTTAGGCGTTTAATATGAGGTGTTGAGTCCACTTCGTTGAGCAAGGAGTAGCTCTTGTCTATTACATATTTGGCTTATGGAACGGTATCTGTGCTAATTTCAATCTCTTGTTTTATGCAGCACCCCAACTCACCTTTCCCCTTAAGCAAGCATAAGTTGGTTTTCTACATTTGAGACCCTGTTCTGTTTTGTAATTCAGTTCCTGTGTAGCCAAGTTTACATTCCGTGTATTAGTGATATCTTATGATGTTTCTTTTTCTGTGTGACTTATTTCACTTAGAATCATTGTATCTGAATCCACTCATTATGCTGCTACGGGCCTGATGACATACATTTCATTGCTGAGTGATATTGCATTGTACGTAAATACCACAAATTCTTTATTCATTTTTCGCTTTCTGTGATATTGAACTTGTACCGTAAACGAGGATCTTGTAAACAGAGCCGTCCCAAAATTGGGGTGGCTGTGTCTTTTTGATTTGAATTTCCCTAAGCTATAGGAGCATAAGTGGAAGTGCCCTAGGCTCTGTTGCTTTGTTTTTTAGATGTTTCAGGAAACACCATACACTTCTCCAGAGTGGCTGTTGGCAATTTTACATCCCGCCCATCAGCATAACAAGGCTCCCAGTTCTCCATGGCCTGTCCTGCCTTTCTGGATTTTACACTTTTTTCAGATGGCCCTTTTGCCCGGGGGGCAGTGAGACTTCATTGTAGTGCAGATTTCCTTTGCAAGCTTGCTTGGTTGGCCAAAAAGCGCGTATGCGTTTTTTCCTGAATATATTCAGGAAAAAACGCATACGCCCTTTTTGGCCAAGTGCATCATTGTGGACGTTCTGCCTCTTTTCCTATGCTTTTCATGCAATTCCAGTCTACCTCCTGAAATCGGTTTCCTGCAATTCTGCCCCGCTTTCAAGTCCTCTTGGCAGCGTTACTTCAATATATTTTTGGACGATAGCTGTCATTTATAACTCTGCAGGTTTGTGAATGACAGTGTCCCTAGGCTCCTTTCTTCAACTCACTTTCTTGTGAGCTGGCCACAACACCGCAAGATTGCTTCAGGCCCTAGTGTGGTTCCGGCACGGCAAGCTGAGCCTTTGGTTAATTCCTCTTCCTGGTGGGAAATGAGAGTTAAATTTGCCCGTCCAGACACCTCCAGCTAGTCTCTCATTGGTTCTCCCTATTCCTGTTCATTTCCCGCAGAAATTGCAAACTGGGCCAAACAGGACGTTAAAGGCTCTGACTCTCCAAGTGGGGAGAGTGTTAGTAAAGCGTCTGGAATGTTGCACCCGAGTACCAGGGGATGAAAACTGAGACATATTTGAACACGTTTCCCGATCACACGGTGGATCATACTCTGGGTTCCACATGCATGTTTTAGCTGAAGGAAGAATCCCTTAAACCTGGAGAGTTGAGACCCATGGAATGGGTACCATGCAATATGACTTCAAAGGGTCTGCATTTGCTCACAGAACCTCACTAATCCTATCACTGCTGCGTTTATGCTGCTGTACACACGCTTGATTCTCTTTTGGAGACATGTAAATCCATAGGTTTTAAGATTCTTACTAGTCAGGTATATCCTTAGGCGTTTAATATGGGGTTTTGAGTCCACTTCGTTGAGCAAGGAGTAGCTCTTGTCTATTACATATTTGGCTTATGGAACGGTATCTGTGCTAATTTCAATCTCTGTTTTTATGCAGCACCCCAACTCACCTTTCCCTTAAGCAAGCATAAGTTGGTTTTCTACATTTGAGGCCCTGTTCTGTTTTGTAATTCAGTTCCTGTGTAGCCAAGTTTACATTCCATGTATTAGTGATACCTTATGATATTTGTTTTTCTGTGTGACATATTTCACTTAGAATCATCGTACCTGAATCCACTCATTATGCGGCTACGGGCCTGATGACATAGATTTCATTGCTGAGTGATATTGCATTGTACGTAAGTACCACAGATTCTTTATTCATTTTTCGCTTTCTGTGATATTGAACTTGTACCATAAACGAGGTTCTTGTAAACAGAGCCGTCCCAAACTTTGGGGTGGTTGTGTCTTTTTGATTTTAATTTCCCTAAGCTATAGGAGCATAAGTGGAAGTGCCCTAGGCTCTGTTGCTTTGTTTTTTAGATGTTTCAGGAAACACCATACACTTCTCCAGAGTGGCTGTTGGCAATTTACATCCCGCCCATCAGCATAACAAGGCTCCCAGTTCTCCATGGCCTGTCCTGCCTTTCTGGATTTTACACTTTTTTCAGATGGTCCTTTTGCCCGTGGGGCAGTGAGACTTCATTGTAGTGCAGATTTCCTTTGCAAGCTTGCTTGGTTGGCCAAAAAGGGCGTATGCGTTTTTTCCTGAATATATTCAGGACAAAACGCATACGCCCTTTTTGGCCAATTGCATCATTGTGGACGTTCTGCCTCTTTTCCTATGCTTTTCATGCAATTCCAGTCTACCTCCTGAAATCGGTTTCCTGCAATTCTGCCCCGCTTTCAAGTCCTCTTGGCAGCTTTACTTCAATATATTTTTGGACGATAGCTGTGATTTTTAACTCTGCAGGTTTGTGAATGACAGTGCCCCTGAGCTCCTTTGTTCAACTCGCTTTATTGTGAGCTGGCCGCAACACCGCTGGATTGCTTCAGGCCCTAGTGTGGTTCCGGCACGGCAAGCGGAGCTTTTGGTTAATTCCTCTTCCTGGTGGGAAATGAGAGTTAAATTTGCACGTCCAGACACCTCCAGCTTGCCTCTCATTGGTTCTCCCTATTCCTGTTCATTTCCCGCAGAAATTGCAAACTGGGCCAAACAGGACGTTAAAGGCACTGACTCTCCAAGTGGGGAGAGTGTTAGTAAAGCGTCTGGAATGTTGCACCCGAGTACCAGGGGACGAAAACTGAGACACATTTGAACACGTTTCCCGATCACACGGTGGATCATACTCTGGGTTCCACATGCATGTTTTAGCTGAAGGAAGAATCCCTTAAACCTGGAGAGTTGAGACCCATGGAATGGGTACCATGCAATATGACTTCAAAGGGTCTGCATTTGCTCACCGAACCTCACCAATCGTATCACTGCTGCGTTTATGCCACTGTACACATGCTTGATTCTCTTTCGGAGACATATAAATCCATAGGTTTTAAGATTCTTACTAGTCAGGTATATTTTTAGGCGTTTAATATGGGGTGTTGAGTCCACTTCGTTGAGCAAGGAGTAGCTCTTGTCTATTACATATTTGGCTTATGGAACTGTATCTGTGCTAATTTCAATCTCTGGTTTTATGCAGCACCCCAACTCACTTTCCCCTTAAGCAAGCATAAGTTGGTTTTCTACATTTGAGACCCTGTTCTGTTTTGTAATTCAGTTCCTGGGTAGCCAAGTTTACATTCCGTGTATTAGTGATGCCTTATGATATTTCTTTTTCTGTGTGACATATTTCACTTAGAATAATCGTACCTGAATCCACTCATTATGCTGCTACGGGCCTGATGACATAGATTTCATTGCTGAGTGATATTGCATTGTACGTAAGTACCACAAATTCTTTATTCATTTTTCGCTTTCTGTGATATTGAACTTGTACCATAAACGAGGTTCTTGTAAACAGAGCCGTCCCAAATTTTGGGGTGGCTGTGTCTTTTTGATTTGAATTTCCCTAAGCTATAGGAGCATAAGTGGAAGTGCCCTAGGCTCCGTTGCTTTGTTTTTTAGATGTTTCAGGAAACACCATACACTTCTCCAGAGTGGCTGTTGGCAATTGACATCCCGCCCATCAGCATAACAAGGCTCCCAGTTCTCCATGGCCTGTCCTGCCTTTCTGGATTTTACACTTTTTTCAGATGGCCCTTTAGCCCGGGGGGCAGTGAGACTTCATTGTAGTGCAGATTTCCTTTGCAAGCTTTCTTGGTTGGCCAAAAAGTGCGTATGCGTTTTTTCGTGAATATATTCAGGAAAAAACGCATACGCCCTTTTTGGCCAAGTGCATCATTGTGGACGTTCTGCCTCTTTCCTATGCTTTTCATGCAATTCCAGTCTACCTCCTGAAATCGGTGTCCTGCAATTCTGCCCCGCTTTCAAGTGCTCTTGGCAGCCTTACTTCAATATATTTTTGGACGATAGCTGTCATTTATAACTCTGCAGGTTTGTGAATGACAGTGCCCCTGAGCTCCTTTGTTCAACTCGCTTTCTTGTGAGCTGGCCGCAACACCGCAAGATTGCTTCAGGCCCTAGTGTGGTTCCGGCACAGCAAGCTGAGCTTTTGGTTAATTCCTCTTCCTAGTGGGAAATGAGAGTTAAATTTGCCCGTCCAGACACCTCCAGCTAGTCTCTCATTGGTTCTCCCTATTCCCGTTCATTTCCCGCAGAAATTGCAAACTGGGCCAAACAGGAGGTTAAAGGCACTGACTCTCCAAGTGGAGAGAGTGTTAGCAAAGCATCTGGAATGTTGCACCCGAATACTAGGGACGAAAATTGAGACACATTTGAACACGTTTCCCCATCACATGGTGGATCATACTCTGCATGCCTCATGCATATTTTAGCTGAAGGAAGAATCCCTTAAACATGGAGAGTTGAGACCCATGGAATGGGTACCATACAATATGACTTCAAAGGGTCTGCATTTGCTCACCGAACCTCACCAATCCTATCACTGCTGCATTTATGCTGCTGTACACATGCTTGATTCTCTTTCAGAGACATGTAAATCCATAGTTTTTAAGATTCTTCCTAGTCAGGTATATTCTTAGGCGTTTAATATGGGGTGTTGAGTCCACTTCGTTGAGCAAGGAGTAGCTCTTGTCTATTACATATTTGGCTTATGGAACGGTATCTGTGCTAATTTCAATCTCTGGTTTTATGCAGCACCCCAACTCACCTTTCCCCTTAAGCAAGCATAAGTTGGTTTTCTACATTTGAGACCCTGTTCTGTTTTGTAATTCAGTTCCTGTGTAGCCAAATTTGCATTCCGTGTAGTAGTGATATCTTATGATGTTTCTTTTTCTGTGTGACTTATTTCTCTTAGAATCATCGTACCTGAATCCACTCATTATGCTGCTATGGGCCTGATGACATAGATTTCATTGCTGAGTGATATTGCATTGTACGTAGGTACCACAACTTCTTTATCCATTTTTCACTTTCTGCGAATTTGAACTGTACTGTAAACGAGGTTCTTGTAAACAGAGCCGGCCCAAACTTTGGGGTGGCTGTGTCTTTTTGATTTAAATTTTCCTAAGCTATTGGACCATATGTGGAAGTGCTCTAGGCTCTGTTGCTTTGTTTTTTGGATGTTTCAGGAAACACCATACACTTCTCCAGAGTGGCTGTTGGCAATTTACATCCCACCTATCAGCATTACAAGGCTCCCAGTTCTCCATGGCCTGTCCTGCCTTTCTGGATTTTACACTTTTTTCAGATGGCCCTTTTGATCGGGGGGCAGTGAGACTTCATTGTAGTGCAGATTTCCTTTGCTAGCTTGCTTGTTTGGCCAAAAAGGGCGTATGCATTTTTTCCTGAATATATTCAGGAAAAAACGCATACGCCCTTTTTGGCCAAGTGCATCATTGTGGACGTTCTGCCTCTTTTCCTATGCTTTTCATGCAATTCCAGTCTACCTCCTGAAATCGGTGTCCTGCAATTCTGCCCCGCTTTCAAGTGCTCTTGGCAGCCTTATTTCAATATATTTTTGGACGATAGCTGTCATTTATAACTCTGCAGGTTTGTGAATGACAGTGCCCCTGAGCTCCTTTGTTCAACTCTCTTTATTGTGAGCTGGCCGCAACACCGCAGGATTGCTTCAGGCCCTAGTGTGGTTCCGGCACGGCAAGCTGAGCCTTTGGTTAATTCCTCTTCCTGGTGGGAAATGAGAGTTAAATTTGCCCGTCCAGACACCTCCAGCTAGTCTCTCATTGGTTCTCCCTATTCCTGTTCATTTCCCGCAGAAATTGCAAACTGGGCCAAACACGACGTTAAAGGCACTGACTCTCCAAGTGGGGAGAGTGTTAGTAAAGCGTCTGGAAAGTTGCACCGGAGTACCAGGGGACAAAAACTGAGACACATTTGAACACGTTTCCCAATCACACGGTGGATCATACTCTGGGTTCCACATGCATGTTTTAGCTGAAGGAAGAATCCCTTAAACCTGGAGAGTTGAGACCCATGCAATGGGTACCATGCTATATGACTTCAAAGGGTCTGCATTTGCTCACCGAACCTCACCAATCCTACCACTGCTGCATTTATGCTGCTGTACACATGCTTGATTCTCTTTCAGAGACATGTAAATCCATAGTTTTTAAGATTCTTCCTAGTCAGGTATATTCTTAGGCGTTTAATATGGGGTGTTGAGTCCACTTCGTTGAGCAAGGAGTAGCTCTTGTCTATTACATATTTGGCTTATGGAACGGTATCTGTGCTAATTTCAATCTCTGGTTTTATGCAGCACCCCAACTCACCTTTCCCCTTAAGCAAGCATAAGTTGGTTTTCTACATTTGAGACCCTGTTCTGTTTTGTAATTCAGCTCCTGTGTAGCCAAGATTACATTCCGTGTATTAGTGATACCTTATGATATTTGTTTTTCTGTGTGACATATTTCACTTAGAAGCATCGTACCTGAATCCACTCCTTATGGTGCTACGGGCCTGATGACATAGATTTCATTGCTGAGTGATATTGCATTGTATGTAAGTACCACAAATTCTTAATTCATTTTTCGCTTTCTATGATAATGAACTTCTACCATAAACGAGGTTCTTTTAAACAGAGCCACCCCAAATTTTGGGGTGGCTGTGTCTTTTTGATTTTAATTTCCCTAAGCTATAGGAGCATAAGTGGAAGTGCCCTAGGCTCTGTTGCTTTGTTTTTTAGATGTTTCAGGAAACACCATACACTTCTCCAGAGTGGCTGTTGGCAATTTACATCCCGCCCATCAGCATAACAAGGCTCCCAGTTCTCCATGGCCTGTCCTGCCTTTCTGGATTTTACACTTTTCACAGATGGCCCTTTTGCCCGTGGGGCAGTGAGACTTCATTGTAGTGCAGATTTCTTTGCAAGCTTGCTTGGTTGGCCAAAAAGGGCGTATGCGTTTTTTCCTGAAAATATTCAGGAAAAAACGCATACGCCCTTTTTGGCCAAGTGCATCATTGTGGACGTTCTGCCTCTTTTCCTATGCTTTTCATGCAATTCCAGTCTACCTCCTGAAATCGGTTTCCTGCAATTCTGCCCCGCTTTCAAGTCCTCTTGGCAGCCTTACTTCAATATATTTTTGGACGATAGCTGTCATTTATAACTCTGCAGGTTTGTGAATGACAGTGCCCCTGAGCTCCTTTCTTCAACTCGCTTTCTTGTGAGCTGGCCGCAACACCGCAGGATTGCTTCAGGCCCTAGTGTGGTTCCGGCACGGCAAGCTGAGCCTTTGGTTAATTCCTCTTCCTGGTGGGAAATGAGAGTTAAATTTGCCCGTCCAGACACCTCCAGCTAGTCTCTCATTGGTTCTCCCTATTCCTGTTCATTTCCCGCAGAAATTGCAAACTGGGCCAAACAGGAGGTTAAAGGCACTGACTCTCCAAGTGGGGAGAGTGTTAGTAACGTGTCTGGAATGTTGAACCCGAGTACCAGGGGACGAAAACTGAGACACATTTGAACACGTTTCCCGATCACACGGTGGATCATATTCTGGGTTCCACATGCATGTTTTAGCTGAAGGAAGAATCCCTCACCTGGAGAGTTGTGACCCATGGAATGGGTACCATGCAATATGACTTCAAAGGCTCTGCATTTGCTCACCGAACCTCACTAATCCTATCACTGCTGCATTTATGCTGCTGTACACACGCTTGATTCTCTTTTGGAGACATGTAAATCCATAGGATTTAAGATTCTTACTAGTCATTATATCCTTAGGCGTTTAATATGGGGTGTTGAGTCCACTTCGTTGAGGAAGGAGTACCTCTTGTCTATTACATATTTGGCTTATGGAACGGTATCTGTGCTAATTTCAATCTCTGGTTTTATGCAGCACCCCAACTCACCTTTCCCCTTAAGCAAGCATAAGTTGGTTTTCTACATTTGAGACCCTGTTCTGTTTTGTAATTCAGTTCCTGGGTAGCCAAGTTTACATTCCGTGTATTAGTGATACCTTCTGATATTTCTTTTTCTGTGTGACTTATTTCTCTTAGAGTCATCGTACCTGAGTGCACTCATTATGCTGCTACGGGTCTGATGACATAGATTTCATTGCTGAGTGATATTGCATTGTACGTAAATACCACAAATTCTTTATTCATTTTTCGCTTTCTGTGATATTGAACTTGTACCATAAACGAGGATCTTGTAAACAGAGCCGTCCCAAACTTTGGGGTGGCTGTGTCTTTTTGATTTTAATTTACCTAAGCTATAGGAGCATAAGTGGAAGTGCCCTAGGCTCTGTTGCTTTGTTTTTTAGATGTTTCAGGAAACACCATACACTTCTCCAGAGTGGCTGTTGGCAATTTACATCCCGCCCATCAGCATAACAAGGCTCCCAATTCTCCATGGCCTGTCCTGCCTTTCTGGATTTTACACTTTTTTCAGATGGCCCTTTTGCCCGGGGGGCAGTGAGACTTCATTGTAGTGCAGATTTCCTTTGCAAGCTTGCTTGGTTGGCCAAAAAGGGCGTATGCGTTTTCTCCTGAATATATTCAGGAAAAAACGCATACGCCCTTTTTGGCCAAGTGCATCATTGTGGACGTTCTGCCTCTTTTCCTATGCTTTTCATGCAATTCCAGTCTACCTCCTGAAATTGATTTCCTGCAATTCTGCCCCGCTTTCAAGTGCTCTTGGCAGCCTTACTTCAATATATTTTTGGACGATAGCTGTCATTTATAACTCTGCAGGTTTGTGAATGACAATGCCCCTGAGCTCCTTTCTTCAACTCGCTTTCTTGTGAGCTGGCCGCAACACCGCAGGATTGCTTCAGGCCCTAGTGTGGTTCCGGCACGGCAAGCTGAGCCTTTGGTTAATTCCTCTTCCTGGTGGGAAATGAGAGTTAAATTTGCCCGTCCAGACACCTCCAGCTAGTCTCTCATTGGTTCTCCCTATTCCTGTTCATTTCCCGCAGAAATTGCAAACTGGGCCAAACACGAGGTTAAAGGCACTGACTCTCCAAGTGGGGAGAGTGTTAGTAAAGCGTCTGGAATGTTGCACCCGAGTACCAGGGGACGAAAACTGAGACACATTTGAACACGTTTCCCGATCACACGGTGGATCATACTCTGGGTTCCACATGCATGTTTTAGCTGAAGGAGGAATCCCTTAAACCTGGAGAGTTGTGACCCATGGAATGGGTACCTTGAAATATGACTTCAAAGGGTCTGCATTTGCTCACCGAAACTCACCAATCCTATCACTGCTGCGTTTATGCTGCTGTACACACGCTTGATTCTCTTTTGGAGACATGTAAATCTATAGGTTTTAAGATTCTTACTAGTCAGGTATATTCTTAGGCGTTTAATATGGGGTGTTGAGTCCACTTCGTTGAGCAAGGAGTAGCTCTTGTCTATAACATATTTGGTTTATGGAACGGTATCTGTGCTAATTTCAATCTCTGGTTTTATGCAGCACCCCAACTCACCTTTCCCTTAAGCAAGCATAAGTTGGTTTTGTACATTTGAGACCCTGTTCTGTTTTGTAATTCAGTTCCTGTGTAGCCAAGTTTACATTCCGTGTATTAGTGATGCCTTATGATATTTCTTTTTCTGTGTGACATATTTCACTTAGAATCATCGTACCTGAATCCACTCATTATGCTGCTACGGGCCTGATGACATAGATTTCATTGCTGAGTGATATTGCATTGTACGTAAGTACCACAAATTCTTTATTCATTTTTCGCTTTCTGTGATAATGAACTTGTACCATAAACGAGGTTCTTGTAAACAGAGACGTCCCAAATTCTGGGGTGGCTGTGTCTTTTTGATTTTAATTTCCCTAACTATAGGAGCATAAGTGGAAGTGCCCTAGGCTCTGTTGCTTTGTTTTTTAGATGTTTCAGGAAACACCATACACTTCTCCAGAGTGGCTGTTGGCAATTTACATCCCGCCCATCAGCATAACAAGGCTCCCAGTTCTCCATGGCCTGTCCTGCCTTTCTGGATTTTACACTTTTTTCAGATGGCCCTTTTGCCCGGGGGGCAGTGAGACTTCATTGTAGTGCAGATTTCCTTTGCAAGCTTGCTTGGTTGGCCAAAAAGGGCGTATGCGTTTTTTCCTGAATATATTCAGGAAAAAACGCATACGCCCTTTTTGGCCAAGTGCATCATTGTGGACGTCCTTCCTCTTTTCCTATGCTTTTCATCCAATTCCAGTCTACCTCCTGAAATCGGTGTCCTGAAATTCTGCCCCGCTTTCAAGTGCTCTTGGCAGCCTTACTTCAATATATTTTTGGACGATAGCTGTCATTTATAACTCTGCAGGTTTGTGAATGACAGTGCCCCTGAGCTCCTTTCTTCAACTTGCTTTCTTGTGAGCTGGCCGCAATACCACAAGATTGCTTCAGGCCCTAGTGTGCTTCCGGCATGGCAAGCTGAGGCTTTGGTTAATTCCTCTTCCTGGTGGGAAATGAGAGTTAAATTTGCCCGTCCAGACACCTCCAGCTAGTCTCTCATTGGTTCTCCCTATTCCTGTTCATTTCCCGCAGAAATTGCAAACTGGGCCAAACAGGAGGTTAAAGGCACTGACTCTCCAAGTGGGGAGAGTGTTAGTAAAGCGTCTGGAATGTAGCACCCGAGTACCAGGGGACGAAAACTGAGACACATTTGAACACGTTTCCCGATCACACAGTGGATCATACTCTGGGTTCCACATGCATGTTTTAGCTAAAGGAGGAATCCCTTAAACCTGGAGAGTTGTGACCAATGGAATGGGTACCATGCAATATGACTTCAAAGGGTCTGCATTTGCTCACCAAACTCACCAATCCTATCACTGCTGCGTTTATGCTGCTGTACACACGCTTGATTCTCTTTCAGAGACATGTAAATCCATAGGTTTTAAGATTCTTACTAGTCAGGTATATTCTTAGGCGTTTAATATGGTGTGTTGAGTCCACTTCATTGAGCAAGGAGTAGCTCTTGTCTATTACATATTTGGTTTATGGAACGGTATCTGTGCTAATTTCAATCTCTGGTTTTATGCAGCACCCCAACTCACCTTTCCCTTAAGCAAGCATAAGTTGGTTTTCTACATTTGAGACCCTGTTCTGTTTTGTAATTCAGTTCCTGTGTAGCCAAGTTTACATTCCGTGTATTAGTGATACCTTATGATATTTCTTTTTCTGTGTGACATATTTCACTTAGAATAATCGTACCTGAATCCACTCATTATGCTGCTACGGGCCTGATGACATAGATTTCATTGCTGAGTGATATTGCATTGTACGTAAGTACCACAAATTCTTTATTCATTTTTCGCTTTCTGTGATATTGAACGTGTACCATAAACGAGGTTCTTGTAAACAGAGCCGTCCCAAACTTTGGGGTGGCTGTGTCTTTTTTATTTTAATTTCCCTAAGCTATAGGAGCATAAGTGGAAGTGCCCTAGGCTCTGTTGCTTTGTTTTTTAGATGTTTCAGGAAACACGATACACTTCTCCAGAGTGGCTGCTGGCAATTGACATCCCACCCATCAGCATAACAAGGCTCCCAGTTCTCCATGGCCTGTCCTGCCTTTCTGGATTTTACACTTTTTTCAGATGGCCCTTTTGCCCGGGGGGCAGTGAGACTTCATTGTAGTCCAGATTTCCTTTGCAAGCTTGTTTGGTTGGCCAAAAAGGGCGTATGCGTTTTTTCCTGAATATATTCAGGAAAAAACGCATACGCTCTTTTTGGCCAAGTGCATCATTGTGGACGTTCTGCCTCTTTTCCTATGCTTTTCATGCAATTCCAGTCTACCTCCTGAAATCGGTTTCCTGCAATTCTGCCCCGCTTTCAAGTCCTCTTGGCAGCCTTACTTCAATATATTTTTGGACGATAGCTGTCATTTATAACTCTGCAGGTTTGTGAATGACAGTGCCCCTGAGCTCCTTTCTTCAACTCTCTTTATTGTGAGCTGGCCGCAACACCGCAGGATTGCTTCAGGCCCTATTGTGGTTCCGGCACGGCAAGTTGAGCCTTTGGTTAATTCCTCTTCCTGGTGGGAAATGAGAGTTAAATTTGCCCGTCCAGACACCTCCAGCTAGTCTCTCATTGGTTCTCCCTATTCCTGTTCATTTCCCGCAGAAATTGCAAACTGGGCCAAACACGAGGTTAAAGGCACTGACTCTCCAAGTGGGGAGAGTGTTAGTAAAGCGTCTGGAATGTTGCACCCGAGTACCAGGGCACGAAAACTGAGACACATTTGAACACGTTTCCCAATCACATGGTGGATCATACTCTGCGTTCCACATGCATGTTTTAGCTGAAGGAAGAATCCCTTAAACCTGGAGAGTAGAGACCCATGGAATGGGTACCATGCTATATGACTTCAAAGGGTCTGCATTTGCTCACCGAACCTCACCAATCCTATCACTGCTGCGTTTATGCTGCTGTACACACGCTTGATTCTCTTTCAGAGACATGTAAATCCATAGGTTGTAAGATTCTTACCAGTCAGGTATATTCTTAGGCGTTTAATATGGGGTGTTGAGTCCACTTCATTGAGCAAGGAGTAGCTCTTGTCTATTACATATTTGGCTTATGGAACGGTATCTGTGCTAATTTCAATCTCTGGTTTTATGCAGCACCCCAACTCACCTTTCCCTTAAGCAAGCATAAGTTGGTTTTCTACATTTGAGACCCTGTTCTGTTTGTAATTCAGTTCCTGTGTAGCCAAGTTTACATTCCGTGTATTAGTGATACCTTATGATTTTTCTTTTTCTGTGTGACTTATTTCACATAGAATCATCGTACCTGAGTCCACTCATTATGCAGCTACGGTCCTGATGACATAGATTTCATTGCTGAGTGATATTGCATTGTACGTAGGTACCACAAATTCTTTATTCATTTTTCGCTTTCTGTGATATTGAACTTGTACCATAAACGAGGTTCTTGTAAACAGAGCCGTCCCAAACTTTGGGGTGGCTGTGTCTTTTTGATTTTAATTTCCCTAAGCTATAGGAGCATAAGTGGAAGTGCCCTAGGCTCTGTTGCTTTGTTTTTTAGATGTTTCAGGAAATACCATACACTTCTCCAGAGTGGCTGTTGGCAATTGACATCCCGCCCATCAGCATAACAAGACTCCCAGTTCTCCATGGCCTGTCCTGCCTTTCTGGATTTTACACTTTTTTCAGATGGCCCTTTTGCCCGGGGGGCAGTGAGACTTCATTGTAGGGCAGATTTCCTTTGCAAGCTTGCTTGGTTGGCCAAAAAGGGCGTATGCGTTTTTTCCTGAATATATTCAGGAAAAAACGCATACGCCCTTTTTGGCCAAGTGCATCATTGTGGACGTTCTGCCTCTTTTCCTATGCTTTTCATGCAATTCCAGTCTACCTCCTGAAATCGGTGTCCTGCAATTCTGCCCCGCTTTCAAGTGCTCTTGGCAGCCTTACTTCAATATATTTTTGGACGATAGCTGTCATTTATAACTCTGCAGGTTTGTGAATGACAGTGCCCCTGAGATCCTTTCTTCAACTCTCTTTATTGTGAGCTGGCCGCAACACCGCAGGATTGCTTCAGGCCCTAGTGTGGTTCCGGCACGGCAAGCTGAGCCTTTGGTTAATTCCTCTTCCTGGTGGGAAATGAGAGTTAAATTTGCCCGTCCAGACACCTCCAGCTAGTCTCTCATTGGTTCTCCCTATTCCTGTTCATTTCCCGCAGAAATTGCAAACTGGGCCAAACAGGACGTTAAAGGCACTGACTCTCCAAGTGGGGAGAGTGTTAGTAAAGCGTCTGGAATGTTGCACCCGAGTACCAGGGGACAAAAACTGAGACACATTTGAACACGTTTCCCGATCACACGGTGGATCATACTCTGGGTTCCACATGCATGTTTTAGCTGAAGGAAGAATCCCTTAAACCTGGAGAGTTGAGACCCATGGAATGGGTACCATGCAATATGACTTCAAAGGGTCTGCATTTGCTCACCGAACCTCACCAATCGTATCACTGCTGCGTTTATGCCACTGTACACATGCTTGATTCTCTTTCGGAGACATATAAATCCATAGGTTTTAAGATTCTTACTAGTCAGGTATATTTTTAGGCGTTTAATATGGGGTGTTGAGTCCACTTCGTTGAGCAAGGAGTAGCTCTTGTCTATTACATATTTGGCTTATGGAACTGTATCTGTGCTAATTTCAATCTCTGGTTTTATGCAGCACCCCAACTCACTTTCCCCTTAAGCAAGCATAAGTTGGTTTTCTCCATTTGAGACCCTGTTCTGTTTTGTAATTCAGTTCCTGGGTAGCCAAGTTTACATTCCGTGTATTAGTGATGCCTTATGATATTTCTTTTTCTGTGTGACATATTTCACTTAGAATAATCGTACCTGAATCCACTCATTATGCTGCTACGGGCCTGATGACATAGATTTCATTGCTGAGTGATATTGCATTGTACGTAAGTACCACAAATTCTTTATTCATTTTTCGCTTTCTGTGATATTGAACTTGTACCATAAACGAGGTTCTTGTAAACAGAGCCGTCCCAAATTTTGGGGTGGCTGTGTCTTTTTGATTTGAATTTCCCTAAGCTATAGGAGCATAAGTGGAAGTGCCCTAGGCTCCGTTGCTTTGTTTTTTAGATGTTTCAGGAAACACCATACACTTCTCCAGAGTGGCTGTTGGCAATTGACATCCCGCCCATCAGCATAACAAGGCTCCCAGTTCTCCATGGCCTGTCCTGCCTTTCTGGATTTTACACTTTTTTCAGATGGCCCTTTTGCCCAGGGGGCAGTGAGACTTCATTGTAGTGCAGATTTCCTTTGCAAGCTTTCTTGGTTGGCCAAAAAGTGCGTATGCGTTTTTTCCTGAATATATTCAGGAAAAAACGCATACGCCCTTTTTGGCCAAGTGCATCATTGTGGACGTTCTGCCTCTTTTCCTATGCTTTTCATGCAATTCCAGTCTACCTCCTGAAATCGGTGTCCTGCAATTCTGCCCCGCTTTCAAGTGCTCTTGGCAGCCTTATTTCAATATATTTTTGGACGATAGCTGTCATTTATAACTCTGCAGGTTTGTGAATGACAGTGCCCCTGAGCTCCTTTCTTCAACTCTCTTTATTGTGAGCTGGCCGCAACACCGCAGGATTGCTTCAGGCCCTAGTGTGGTTCCGGCTCGGCAAGCTGAGCCTTTGGTTAATTCCTCTTCCTGGTGGGAAATGAGAGTTAAATTTGCCCGTCCAGACACCTCCAGCTAGTCTCTCATTGGTTCTCCCTATTCCTGTTCATTTCCCGCAGAAATTGCAAACTGGGCCAAACAGGACGTTAAAGGCACTGACTCTCCAAGTGGGGAGAGTG
Organism: Lagenorhynchus albirostris; assembly: GCF_949774975.1. NCBI lineage: Eukaryota > Metazoa > Chordata > Mammalia > Artiodactyla > Delphinidae > Lagenorhynchus > Lagenorhynchus albirostris. Next base: position 106,192,415 of record NC_083095.1, on the reverse strand, counting down.
TTAGTAAAGCGTCTGGAATGTTGCACCCGAGTCCCAGGGGACGAAAACTGAGACACATTTGAACACGTTTCCCGATCACACGGTGGATCATACTCTGGGTTCCACATGCATGTTTTAGCTGAAGGAGGAATCCCTTAAACCTGGAGAGTTGTGACCCATGGAATGGGTACCATGAAATATGACTTCAAAGGGTCTGCATTTGCTCACCGAACCTCACCAATCCTATCACTGCTGCGTTTATGCTGCTGTACACATGCTTGATTCTCTTTCAGAGACATGTAAATCCATAGGTTTTAAGATTCCTACTAGTCAGGTATATTCTTAGGCGTTTAATATGGGGTGTTGAGTCCACTTCGTTGAGGAAGGAGTAGCTCTTGTCTATTACATATTTGGCTTATGGAACGGTATCTATGCTAATTTCAATCTCTTGTTTTATGCAGCACCCCAACTCACCTTTCCCCTTAAGCAAGCATAAGTTGGTTTTCTACATTTGAGACCCTGTTCTGTTTTGTAATTCAGTTCCTGTGTAGCCAAGTTTACATTCCGTGTATTAGTGATACCTTATGATATTTCTTTTTCTGTGTGACTTATTTCTCTTAGAATCATCGTACATGAGTCCACTCATTACACTGATACGGGCCTGATGACATAGATTTCATTGCTGAGTGATATTGCATTGTACGTAAATACCACAAATTCTTTATTCATTTTTCGCTTTCTGTGATATTGAACTTGTACCATAAACGAGGTTCTTGTAAACAGAGCCGTCCCAAACTTTGGGGTGGCTGTGTCTTTTTGATTTTAATTTCCCTAAGCTATAGGAGCATAAGTGGAAGTGCCCTAGGCTCTGTTGCTTTGTTTTTTAGATGTTTCAGGAAACACCATACACTTCTCCAGAGTGGCTGTTGGCAATTTACATCCCGCCCATCAGCATAACAAGGCTCCCAGTTCTCCATGGCCTGTCCTGCCTTTCTGGATTTTACACTTTTTTCAGATGGCCCTTTTGCCCGGGGGGCAGTGAGACTTCATTGTAGTGCAGATTTCTTTGCAAGCTTGCTTGGTGGGCCAAAAAGCGCGTATGCGTTTTTTCCTGAATATATTCAGGAAAAAACGCATACGCCCTTTTTGGCCAAGTGCATCATTGTGGACGTTCTGCCTCTTTTCCTATGCTTTTCATGCTATTCCAGTCTACCTCCTGAAATCGGTTTCCTGCAATTCTGCCCCGCTTTCAAGTCCTCTTGGCAGCCTTACTTCAATATATTTTTGGACGATAGCTGTCATTTATAATTCTGCAGGTTTGTGAATTACAGTTGCCCTGAGCTCCTTTGTTCAATTCGCTTTCCTGTGAGCTGGCCGGAACACCACAAGATTGCTTCAGGCCCTAGTGTGGTTCCGGCACGGCAAGCTGAGCCTTTGGTTAATTCCTCTTCCTGGTGGGAAATGAGAGTTAAATTTGCCCGTCCAGACACCTCCAGCTAGTCTCTCATTGGTTCTCCCTATTCCTGTTCATTTCCCGCAGAAATTGAAAACTGGGCCAAACAGGAGGTTAAAGGCACTGACTCTCCAAGTGGGGAGAGTGTTAGTAAAGCGTCTGGAACGTTGCACCCAAGTACCAGGGGACGAAAACTGAGACACATTTGAACACGTTTCCCGATCACACGGTGGATCATACTCTGGGTTCCATATGCATGTTTTAGCTGAAGGAAGAATCCCTTAAACCTGGAGAGTAGAGACCCATGGAATGGGTACCATGCTATATGACTTCAAAGGGTCTGCATTTGCTCACCGAACCTCACCAATCCTATCACTGCTGAGTTTATGCTGCTGTACACACGCTTGATTCTCTTTCAGAGACATGTAAATCCATAGGTTTTAAGATTCTTACCAGTCAGGTATATTCTTAGGCGTTTAATATGGGGTGTTGAGTCCACTTCGTTGAGCAAGGAGTAGCTCTTGTCTATTACATATTTGGCTTATGGAACGGTATCTGTGCTAATTTCAATCTCTTGTTTTATGCAGCACCCCAACTCACCTTTCCCCTTAAGCAAGCATAAGTTGGTTTTCTACATTTGAGACCCTGTTCTGTTTTGTAATTCAGTTCCTGTGTAGCCAAGTTTACATTCCGTGTATTAGTGATATCTTATGATGTTTCTTTTTCTGTGTGACTTATTTCACTTAGAATCATTGTATCTGAATCCACTCATTATGCTGCTACGGGCCTGATGACATACATTTCATTGCTGAGTGATATTGCATTGTACGTAAATACCACAAATTCTTTATTCATTTTTCGCTTTCTGTGATATTGAACTTGTACCGTAAACGAGGATCTTGTAAACAGAGCCGTCCCAAAATTGGGGTGGCTGTGTCTTTTTGATTTGAATTTCCCTAAGCTATAGGAGCATAAGTGGAAGTGCCCTAGGCTCTGTTGCTTTGTTTTTTAGATGTTTCAGGAATCACCATACACTTTTCCAGAGTGGCTGTTGGCAATTTTACATCCCGCCCATCAGCATAACAAGGCTCCCAGTTCTCCATGGCCTGTCCTGCCTTTCTGGATTTTACACTTTTTTCAGATGGCCCTTTTGCCCGGGGGGCAGTGAGACTTCATTGTAGTGCAGATTTCCTTTGCAAGCTTGCTTGGTTGGCCAAAAAGCGCGTATGCGTTTTTTCCTGAATATATTCAGGAAAAAACGCATACGCCCTTTTTGGCCAAGTGCATCATTGTGGACGTTCTGCCTCTTTTCCTATGCTTTTCATGCAATTCCAGTCTACCTCCTGAAATCGGTTTCCTGCAATTCTGCCCCGCTTTCAAGTCCTCTTGGCAGCGTTACTTCAATATATTTTTGGACGATAGCTGTCATTTATAACTCTGCAGGTTTGTGAATGACAGTGTCCCTAGGCTCCTTTCTTCAACTCACTTTCTTGTGAGCTGGCCACAACACCGCAAGATTGCTTCAGGCCCTAGTGTGGTTCCGGCACGGCAAGCTGAGCCTTTGGTTAATTCCTCTTCCTGGTGGGAAATGAGAGTTAAATTTGCCCGTCCAGACACCTCCAGCTAGTCTCTCATTGGTTCTCCCTTTTCCTGTTCATTTCCCGCAGAAATTGCAAACTGGGCCAAACAGGACGTTAAAGGCTCTGACTCTCCAAGTGGGGAGAGTGTTAGTAAAGCGTCTGGAATGTTGCACCCGAGTACCAGGGGATGAAAACTGAGACATATTTGAACACATTTCCCGATCACACGGTGGATCATACTCTGGGTTCCACATGCATGTTTTAGCTGAAGGAAGAATCCCTTAAACCTGGAGAGTTGAGACCCATGGAATGGGTACCATGCAATATGACTTCAAAGGGTCTGCATTTGCTCACAGAACCTCACTAATCCTATCACTGCTGCATTTATGCTGCTGTACACACGCTTGATTCTCTTTTGGAGACATGTAAATCCATAGGTTTTAAGATTCTTACTAGTCAGGTATATCCTTAGGCGTTTAATATGGGGTTTTGAGTCCACTTCGTTGAGCAAGGAGTAGCTCTTGTCTATTACATATTTGGCTTATGGAACGGTATCTGTGCTAATTTCAATCTCTGTTTTTATGCAGCACCCCAACTCACCTTTCCCTTAAGCAAGCATAAGTTGGTTTTCTACATTTGAGGCCCTGTTCTGTTTTGTAATTCAGTTCCTGTGTAGCCAAGTTTACATTCCATGTATTAGTGATACCTTATGATATTTGTTTTTCTGTGTGACATATTTCACTTAGAATCATCGTACCTGAATCCACTCATTATGCGGCTACGGGCCTGATGACATAGATTTCATTGCTGAGTGATATTGCATTGTACGTAAGTACCACAGATTCTTTATTCATTTTTCGCTTTCTGTGATATTGAACTTGTACCATAAACGAGGTTCTTGTAAACAGAGCCGTCCCAAACTTTGGGGTGGTTGTGTCTTTTTGATTTTAATTTCCCTAAGCTATAGGAGCATAAGTGGAAGTGCCCTAGGCTCTGTTGTTTTGTTTTTTAGATGTTTCAGGAAACACCATACACTTCTCCAGAGTGGCTGTTGGCAATTTACATCCCGCCCATCAGCATAACAAGGCTCCCAGTTCTCCATGGCCTGTCCTGCCTTTCTGGATTTTACACTTTTTTCAGATGGTCCTTTTGCCCGTGGGGCAGTGAGACTTCATTGTAGTGCAGATTTCCTTTGCAAGCTTGCTTGGTTGGCCAAAAAGGGCGTATGCGTTTTTTCCTGAATATATTCAGGACAAAACGCATACGCCCTTTTTGGCCAAGTGCATCATTGTGGACGTTCTGCCTCTTTTCCTATGCTTTTCATGCAATTCCAGTCTACCTCCTGAAATCGGTTTCCTGCAATTCTGCCCCGCTTTCAAGTCCTCTTGGCAGCTTTACTTCAATATATTTTTGGACGATAGCTGTGATTTTTAACTCTGCAGGTTTGTGAATGACAGTGCCCCTGAGCTCCTTTGTTCAACTCGCTTTATTGTGAGCTGGCCGCAACACCGCTGGATTGCTTCAGGCCCTAGTGTGGTTCCGGCACGGCAAGCGGAGCTTTTGGTTAATTCCTCTTCCTGGTGGGAAATGAGAGTTAAATTTGCACGTCCAGACACCTCCAGCTTGTCTCTCATTGGTTCTCCCTATTCCTGTTCATTTCCCGCAGAAATTGCAAACTGGGCCAAACAGGACGTTAAAGGCACTGACTCTCCAAGTGGGGAGAGTGTTAGTAAAGCGTCTGGAATGTTGCACCCGAGTACCAGGGGACGAAAACTGAGACACATTTGAACACGTTTCCCGATCACACGGTGGATCATACTCTGGGTTCCACATGCATGTTTTAGCTGAAGGAAGAATCCCTTAAACCTGGAGAGTTGAGACCCATGGAATGGGTACCATGCAATATGACTTCAAAGGGTCTGCATTTGCTCACCGAACCTCACCAATCGTATCACTGCTGCGTTTATGCCACTGTACACATGCTTGATTCTCTTTCGGAGACATATAAATCCATAGGTTTTAAGATTCTTACTAGTCAGGTATATTTTTAGGCGTTTAATATGGGGTGTTGAGTCCACTTCGTTGAGCAAGGAGTAGCTCTTGTCTATTACATATTTGGCTTATGGAACTGTATCTGTGCTAATTTCAATCTCTGGTTTTATGCAGCACCCCAACTCACTTTCCCCTTAAGCAAGCATAAGTTGGTTTTCTCCATTTGAGACCCTGTTCTGTTTTGTAATTCAGTTCCTGGGTAGCCAAGTTTACATTCCGTGTATTAGTGATGCCTTATGATATTTCTTTTTCTGTGTGACATATTTCACTTAGAATAATCGTACCTGAATCCACTCATTATGCTGCTACGGGCCTGATGACATAGATTTCATTGCTGAGTGATATTGCATTGTACGTAAGTACCACAAATTCTTTATTCATTTTTCGCTTTCTGTGATATTGAACTTGTACCATAAACGAGGTTCTTGTAAACAGAGCCGTCCCAAATTTTGGGGTGGCTGTGTCTTTTTGATTTGAATTTCCCTAAGCTATAGGAGCATAAGTGGAAGTGCCCTAGGCTCCGTTGCTTTGTTTTTTAGATGTTTCAGGAAACACCATACACTTCTCCAGAGTGGCTGTTGGCAATTGACATCCCGCCCATCAGCATAACAAGGCTCCCAGTTCTCCATGGCCTGTCCTGCCTTTCTGGATTTTACACTTTTTTCAGATGGCCCTTTAGCCCGGGGGGCAGTGAGACTTCATTGTAGTGCAGATTTCCTTTGCAAGCTTTCTTGGTTGGCCAAAAAGTGCGTATGCGTTTTTTCGTGAATATATTCAGGAAAAAACGCATACGCCCTTTTTGGCCAAGTGCATCATTGTGGACGTTCTGCCTCTTTCCTATGCTTTTCATGCAATTCCAGTCTACCTCCTGAAATCGGTGTCCTGCAATTCTGCCCCGCTTTCAAGTGCTCTTGGCAGCCTTACTTCAATATATTTTTGGACGATAGCTGTCATTTATAACTCTGCAGGTTTGTGAATGACAGTGCCCCTGAGCTCCTTTGTTCAACTCGCTTTCTTGTGAGCTGGCCGCAACACCGCAAGATTGCTTCAGGCCCTAGTGTGGTTCCGGCACAGCAAGCTGAGCTTTTGGTTAATTCCTCTTCCTAGTGGGAAATGAGAGTTAAATTTGCCCGTCCAGACACCTCCAGCTAGTCTCTCATTGGTTCTCCCTATTCCCGTTCATTTCCCGCAGAAATTGCAAACTGGGCCAAACAGGAGGTTAAAGGCACTGACTCTCCAAGTGGAGAGAGTGTTAGTAAAGCATCTGGAATGTTGCACCCGAATACTAGGGACGAAAATTGAGACACATTTGAACACGTTTCCCCATCACATGGTGGATCATACTCTGCATGCCTCATGCATATTTTAGCTGAAGGAAGAATCCCTTAAACATGGAGAGTTGAGACCCATGGAATGGGTACCATACAATATGACTTCAAAGGGTCTGCATTTGCTCACCGAACCTCACCAATCCTATCAATGCTGCATTTATGCTGCTGTACACATGCTTGATTCTCTTTCAGAGACATGTAAATCCATAGTTTTTAAGATTCTTACTAGTCAGGTATATTCTTAGGCGTTTAATATGGGGTGTTGAGTCCACTTCGTTGAGCAAGGAGTAGCTCTTGTCTATTACATATTTGGCTTATGGAACGGTATCTGTGCTAATTTCAATCTCTGGTTTTATGCAGCACCCCAACTCACCTTTCCCCTTAAGCAAGCATAAGTTGGTTTTCTACATTTGAGACCCTGTTCTCTTTTGTAATTCAGCTCCTGTGTAGCCAAGATTTCATTCCGTGTATTAGTGATACCTTATGATATTTCTTTTTCTGTGTGACATATTTCACTTAGAAGCATCGTACCTGAATCCACTCCTTATGGTGCTACGGGCCTGATGACATAGATTTCATTGCTGAGTGATATTGCATTGTACGTAAGTACCACAAATTCTTAATTCATTTTTCGCTTTCTGTGATAATGAACTTGTACCATAAACGAGGTTCTTTTAAACAGAGCCATCCCAAATTTTGGGGTGGCTGTGTCTTTTTGATTTTAATTTCCCTAAGCTATAGGAGCATAAGTGGAAGTGCCCTAGGCTCTGTTGCTTTGTTTTTTAGATGTTTCAGGAAACACCATACACTTCTCCAGAGTGGCTGTTGGCAATTGACATCCCGCCCATCAGCATAACAAGGCTCCCAGTTCTCCATGGCCTGTCCTGCCTTTCTGGATTTTACACTTTTTTCAGATGGCCCTTTTGCCCGTGGGGCAGTGAGACTTCATTGTAGTGCAGATTTCTTTGCAAGCTTGCTTGGTTGGCCAAAAAGGGCGTATGCGTTTTTTCCTGAATATATTCAGGAAAAAACGCATACGCCCTTTTTGGCCAAGTGCATCATTGTGGACGTTCTGCCTCTTTTCCTATGCTTTTCATGCAATTCCAGTCTACCTCCTGAAATCGGTGTCCTGCAATTCTGCCCCGCTTTCAAGTCCTCTTGGCAGCCTTACTTCAATATATTTTTGGACGATAGCTGTCATTTATAACTCTGCAGTGTGGGGAATGACAGTGCCCCTGAGCTCTTTTGTTCAACTCGCTTTCTTGTGAGCTGGCCGCAACACCGCAAGATTGCTTCAGGCCCTAGTGTGGTTCCGGCATGGCAAGCTGAGCCTTTGGTTAATTCCTCTTCCTGGTGGGAAATGAGAGTTAAATTTGCCCGTCCAGACACCTCCAGCTAGTCTCTCATTGGTTCTCCCTATTCCTGTTCATTTCCCGCAGAAATTGCAAACTGGGCCAAACACGACGTTAAAGGCACTGACTCTCCAAGTGGGGAGAGTGTTAGTAAAGCGTCTGGAATGTTGCACCCGAGTACCAGGGGACGAAAACTGAGACACATTTGAACACGTTTCCCGATCACACGGTGGATCATACTCTGGGTTCCACATGCATGTTTTAGCTGAAGGAAGAATCCCTTAAACCTGGAGAGTTGAGACCCATGGAATGGGTACCATGCTATATGACTTCAAAGGGTCTGCATTTGCTCACCGAACCTCACCAATCCTATCACTGCTGCGTTTATGCTGCTGTACACGCTTGATTCTCTTTTGGAGACATGTAAATCCATAGGTTTTAAGATTCTTACTAGTCAGGTATATTCTTAGGCGTTTAATATGGGGTGTTGAGTCCACTTCGTTGAGCAAGGAGTAGCTCTTGTCTATTACATATTTGGCTTATGGAACGGTATCTGTGCTAATTTCAATCTCTGGTTTTATGCAGCACCCCAACTCACCTTTCCCCTTAAGCAAGCATAAGTTGGTTTTCTACATTTGAGACCCTGTTCTGTTTTGTAATTCAGTTCCTGTGTAGCCAAATTTGCATTCCGTGTAGTAGTGATATCTTATGATGTTTCTTTTTCTGTGTGACTTATTTCTCTTAGAATCATCGTACCTGAATCCACTCATTATGCTGCTATGGGCCTGATGACATAGATTTCATTGCTGAGTGATATTGCATTGTACGTAGGTACCAAAACTTCTTTATCCATTTTTCACTTTCTGCGAATTTGAACTGTACTGTAAACGAGGTTCTTGTAAACAGAGCCGGCCCAAACTTTGGGGTGGCTGTGTCTTTTTGATTTAAATTTTCCTAAGCTATTGGACCATATGTGGAAGTGCTCTAGGCTCTGTTGCTTTGTTTTTTGGATGTTTCAGGAAACACCATACACTTCTCCAGAGTGGCTGTTGGCAATTTACATCCCACCTATCAGCATTACAAGGCTCCCAGTTCTCCATGGCCTGTCCTGCCTTTCTGGATTTTACACTTTTTTCAGATGGCCCTTTTGATCGGGGGGCAGTGAGACTTCATTGTAGTGCAGATTTCCTTTGCTAGCTTGCTTGTTTGGCCAAAAAGGGCGTATGCATTTTTTCCTGAATATATTCAGGAAAAAACGCATACGCCCTTTTTGGCCAAGTGCATCATTGTGGACGTTCTGCCTCTTTTCCTATGCTTTTCATGCAATTCCAGTCTACCTCCTGAAATCGGTGTCCTGCAATTCTGCCCCGCTTTCAAGTGCTCTTGGCAGCCTTACTTCAATATATTTTTGGACGATAGCTGTCATTTATAACTCTGCAGGTTTGTGAATGACAGTGCCCCTGAGCTCCTTTGTTCAACTCTCTTTATTGTGAGCTGGCCGCAACACTGCAGGATTGCTTCAGGCCCTAGTGTGGTTCCGGCACGGCAAGCTGAGCCTTTGGTTAATTCCTCTTCCTGGTGGGAAATGAGAGTTAAATTTGCCCGTCCAGACACCTCCAGCTAGTCTCTCATTGGTTCTCCCTATTCCTGTTCATTTCCCGCAGAAATTGCAAACTGGGCCAAACAGGACGTTAAAGGCACTGACTCTCCAAGTGGGGAGAGTGTTAGTAAAGCGTCTGGAATGTTGCACCCGAGTCCCAGGGGACGAAAACTGAGACACATTTGAACACGTTTCCCGATCACACGGTGGATCATACTCTGGGTTCCACATGCATGTTTTAGCTGAAGGAGGAATCCCTTAAACCTGGAGAGTTGTGACCCATGCAATGGGTACCATGAAATATGACTTCAAAGGGTCTGCATTTGCTCACCGAACCTCACCAATCCTATCACTGCTGCGTTTATGCTGCTGTACACATGCTTGATTCTCTTTCAGAGACATGTAAATCCATAGGTTTTAAGATTCCTACTAGTCAGGTATATTCTTAGGCGTTTAATATGGGGTGTTGAGTCCACTTCGTTGAGGAAGGAGTAGCTCTTGTCTATTACATATTTGGCTTATGGAACGGTATCTATGCTAATTTCAATCTCTGGTTTTATGCAGCACCCCAACTCACCTTTCCCCTTAAGCAAGCATAAGTTGGTTTTCTACATTTGAGACCCTGTTCTGTTTTGTAATTCAGTTCCTGTGTAGCCAAGTTTACATTCCGTGTATTAGTGATACCTTATGATATTTCTTTTTCTGTGTGACTTATTTCTCTTAGAATCATCGTACATGAGTCCACTCATTACACTGATACGGGCCTGATGACATAGATTTCATTGCTGAGTGATATTGCATTGTACGTAAATACCACAAATTCTTTATTCATTTTTCGCTTTCTGTGATATTGAACTTGTACCATAAACGAGGTTCTTGTAAACAGAGCCGTCCCAAACTTTGGGGTGGCTGTGTCTTTTTGATTTTAATTTCCCTAAGCTATAGGAGCATAAGTGGAAGTGCCCTAGGCTCTGTTGCTTTGTTTTTTAGATGTTTCAGGAAACACCATACACTTCTCCAGAGTGGCTGTTGGCAATTTACATCCCGCCCATCAGCATAACAAGGCTCCCAGTTCTCCATGGCCTGTCCTGCCTTTCTGGATTTTACACTTTTTTCAGATGGCCCTTTTGCCCGGGGGGCAGTGAGACTTCATTGTAGTGCAGATTTCTTTGCAAGCTTGCTTGGTGGGCCAAAAAGCGCGTATGCGTTTTTTCCTGAATATATTCAGGAAAAAACGCATACGCCCTTTTTGGCCAAGTGCATCATTGTGGACGTTCTGCCTCTTTTCCTATGCTTTTCATGCTATTCCAGTCTACCTCCTGAAATCGGTTTCCTGCAATTCTGCCCCGCTTTCAAGTCCTCTTGGCAGCCTTACTTCAATATATTTTTGGACGATAGCTGTCATTTATAATTCTGCAGGTTTGTGAATTACAGTTGCCCTGAGCTCCTTTGTTCAATTCGCTTTCCTGTGAGCTGGCCGGAACACCACAAGATTGCTTCAGGCCCTAGTGTGCTTCCGGCACGGCAAGCTGAGCCTTTGGTTAATTCCTCTTCCTGGTGGGAAATGAGAGTTAAATTTGCCCGTCCAGACACCTCCAGCTAGTCTCTCATTGGTTCTCCCTATTCCTGTTCATTTCCCGCAGAAATTGAAAACTGGGCCAAACAGGAGGTTAAAGGCACTGACTCTCCAAGTGGGGAGAGTGTTAGTAAAGCGTCTGGAACGTTGCACCCAAGTACCAGGGGACGAAAACTGAGACACATTTGAACACGTTTCCCGATCACACGGTGGATCATACTCTGGGTTCCATATGCATGTTTTAGCTGAAGGAAGAATCCCTTAAACCTGGAGAGTAGAGACCCATGGAATGGGTACCATGCTATATGACTTCAAAGGGTCTGCATTTGCTCACCGAACCTCACCAATCCTATCACTGCTGAGTTTATGCTGCTGTACACACGCTTGATTCTCTTTCAGAGACATGTAAATCCATAGGTTTTAAGATTCTTACCAGTCAGGTATATTCTTAGGCGTTTAATATGGGGTGTTGAGTCCACTTCGTTGAGCAAGGAGTAGCTCTTGTCTATTACATATTTGGCTTATGGAACGGTATCTGTGCTAATTTCAATCTCTTGTTTTATGCAGCACCCCAACTCACCTTTCCCCTTAAGCAAGCATAAGTTGGTTTTCTACATTTGAGACCCTGTTCTGTTTTGTAATTCAGTTCCTGTGTAGCCAAGTTTACATTCCGTGTATTAGTGATATCTTATGATGTTTCTTTTTCTGTGTGACTTATTTCACTTAGAATCATTGTATCTGAATCCACTCATTATGCTGCTACGGGCCTGATGACATACATTTCATTGCTGAGTGATATTGCATTGTACGTAAATACCACAAATTCTTTATTCATTTTTCGCTTTCTGTGATATTGAACTTGTACCGTAAACGAGGATCTTGTAAACAGAGCCGTCCCAAAATTGGGGTGGCTGTGTCTTTTTGATTTGAATTTCCCTAAGCTATAGGAGCATAAGTGGAAGTGCCCTAGGCTCTGTTGCTTTGTTTTTTAGATGTTTCAGGAAACACCATACACTTCTCCAGAGTGGCTGTTGGCAATTTTACATCCCGCCCATCAGCATAACAAGGCTCCCAGTTCTCCATGGCCTGTCCTGCCTTTCTGGATTTTACACTTTTTTCAGATGGCCCTTTTGCCCGGGGGGCAGTGAGACTTCATTGTAGTGCAGATTTCCTTTGCAAGCTTGCTTGGTTGGCCAAAAAGCGCGTATGCGTTTTTTCCTGAATATATTCAGGAAAAAACGCATACGCCCTTTTTGGCCAAGTGCATCATTGTGGACGTTCTGCCTCTTTTCCTATGCTTTTCATGCAATTCCAGTCTACCTCCTGAAATCGGTTTCCTGCAATTCTGCCCCGCTTTCAAGTCCTCTTGGCAGCGTTACTTCAATATATTTTTGGACGATAGCTGTCATTTATAACTCTGCAGGTTTGTGAATGACAGTGTCCCTAGGCTCCTTTCTTCAACTCACTTTCTTGTGAGCTGGCCACAACACCGCAAGATTGCTTCAGGCCCTAGTGTGGTTCCGGCACGGCAAGCTGAGCCTTTGGTTAATTCCTCTTCCTGGTGGGAAATGAGAGTTAAATTTGCCCGTCCAGACACCTCCAGCTAGTCTCTCATTGGTTCTCCCTTTTCCTGTTCATTTCCCGCAGAAATTGCAAACTGGGCCAAACAGGACGTTAAAGGCTCTGACTCTCCAAGTGGGGAGAGTGTTAGTAAAGCGTCTGGAATGTTGCACCCGAGTACCAGGGGATGAAAACTGAGACATATTTGAACACGTTTCCCGATCACACGGTGGATCATACTCTGGGTTCCACATGCATGTTTTAGCTGAAGGAAGAATCCCTTAAACCTGGAGAGTTGAGACCCATGGAATGGGTACCATGCAATATGACTTCAAAGGGTCTGCATTTGCTCACAGAACCTCACTAATCCTATCACTGCTGCGTTTATGCTGCTGTACACACGCTTGATTCTCTTTTGGAGACATGTAAATCCATAGGTTTTAAGATTCTTACTAGTCAGGTATATCCTTAGGCGTTTAATATGGGGTTTTGAGTCCACTTCGTTGAGCAAGGAGTAGCTCTTGTCTATTACATATTTGGCTTATGGAACGGTATCTGTGCTAATTTCAATCTCTGTTTTTATGCAGCACCCCAACTCACCTTTCCCTTAAGCAAGCATAAGTTGGTTTTCTACATTTGAGGCCCTGTTCTGTTTTGTAATTCAGTTCCTGTGTAGCCAAGTTTACATTCCGTGTATTAGTGATACCTTATGATATTTGTTTTTCTGTGTGACATATTTCACTTAGAATCATCGTACCTGAATCCACTCATTATGCGGCTACGGGCCTGATGACATAGATTTCATTGCTGAGTGATATTGCATTGTACGTAAGTACCACAGATTCTTTATTCATTTTTCGCTTTCTGTGATATTGAACTTGTACCATAAACGAGGTTCTTGTAAACAGAGCCGTCCCAAACTTTGGGGTGGTTGTGTCTTTTTGATTTTAATTTCCCTAAGCTATAGGAGCATAAGTGGAAGTGCCCTAGGCTCTGTTGCTTTGTTTTTTAGATGTTTCAGGAAACACCATACACTTCTCCAGAGTGGCTGTTGGCAATTTACATCCCGCCCATCAGCATAACAAGGCTCCCAGTTCTCCATGGCCTGTCCTGCCTTTCTGGATTTTACACTTTTTTCAGATGGTCCTTTTGCCCGTGGGGCAGTGAGACTTCATTGTAGTGCAGATTTCCTTTGCAAGCTTGCTTGGTTGGCCAAAAAGGGCGTATGCGTTTTTTCCTGAATATATTCAGGACAAAACGCATACGCCCTTTTTGGCCAAGTGCATCATTGTGGACGTTCTGCCTCTTTTCCTATGCTTTTCATGCAATTCCAGTCTACCTCCTGAAATCGGTTTCCTGCAATTCTGCCCCGCTTTCAAGTCCTCTTGGCAGCTTTACTTCAATATATTTTTGGACGATAGCTGTGATTTTTAACTCTGCAGGTTTGTGAATGACAGTGCCCCTGAGCTCCTTTGTTCAACTCGCTTTATTGTGAGCTGGCCGCAACACCGCTGGATTGCTTCAGGCCCTAGTGTGGTTCCGGCACGGCAAGCGGAGCTTTTGGTTAATTCCTCTTCCTGGTGGGAAATGAGAGTTAAATTTGCACGTCCAGACACCTCCAGCTTGTCTCTCATTGGTTCTCCCTATTCCTGTTCATTTCCCGCAGAAATTGCAAACTGGGCCAAACAGGACGTTAAAGGCACTGACTCTCCAAGTGGGGAGAGTGTTAGTAAAGCGTCTGGAATGTTGCACCCGAGTACCAGGGGACGAAAACTGAGACACATTTGAACACGTTTCCCGATCACACGGTGGATCATACTCTGGGTTCCACATGCATGTTTTAGCTGAAGGAAGAATCCCTTAAACCTGGAGAGTTGAGACCCATGGAATGGGTACCATGCAATATGACTTCAAAGGGTCTGCATTTGCTCACCGAACCTCACCAATCGTATCACTGCTGCGTTTATGCCACTGTACACATGCTTGATTCTCTTTCGGAGACATATAAATCCATAGGTTTTAAGATTCTTACTAGTCAGGTATATTTTTAGGCGTTTAATATGGGGTGTTGAGTCCACTTCGTTGAGCAAGGAGTAGCTCTTGTCTATTACATATTTGGCTTATGGAACTGTATCTGTGCTAATTTCAATCTCTGGTTTTATGCAGCACCCCAACTCACTTTCCCCTTAAGCAAGCATAAGTTGGTTTTCTACATTTGAGACCCTGTTCTGTTTTGTAATTCAGTTCCTGGGTAGCCAAGTTTACATTCCGTGTATTAGTGATGCCTTATGATATTTCTTTTTCTGTGTGACATATTTCACTTAGAATAATCGTACCTGAATCCACTCATTATGCTGCTACGGGCCTGATGACATAGATTTCATTGCTGAGTGATATTGCATTGTACGTAAGTACCACAAATTCTTTATTCATTTTTCGCTTTCTGTGATATTGAACTTGTACCATAAACGAGGTTCTTGTAAACAGAGCCGTCCCAAATTTTGGGGTGGCTGTGTCTTTTTGATTTGAATTTCCCTAAGCTATAGGAGCATAAGTGGAAGTGCCCTAGGCTCCGTTGCTTTGTTTTTTAGATGTTTCAGGAAACACCATACACTTCTCCAGAGTGGCTGTTGGCAATTGACATCCCGCCCATCAGCATAACAAGGCTCCCAGTTCTCCATGGCCTGTCCTGCCTTTCTGGATTTTACACTTTTTTCAGATGGCCCTTTAGCCCGGGGGGCAGTGAGACTTCATTGTAGTGCAGATTTCCTTTGCAAGCTTTCTTGGTTGGCCAAAAAGTGCGTATGCGTTTTTTCGTGAATATATTCAGGAAAAAACGCATACGCCCTTTTTGGCCAAGTGCATCATTGTGGACGTTCTGCCTCTTTCCTATGCTTTTCATGCAATTCCAGTCTACCTCCTGAAATCGGTGTCCTGCAATTCTGCCCCGCTTTCAAGTGCTCTTGGCAGCCTTACTTCAATATATTTTTGGACGATAGCTGTCATTTATAACTCTGCAGGTTTGTGAATGACAGTGCCCCTGAGCTCCTTTGTTCAACTCGCTTTCTTGTGAGCTGGCCGCAACACCGCAAGATTGCTTCAGGCCCTAGTGTGGTTCCGGCACAGCAAGCTGAGCTTTTGGTTAATTCCTCTTCCTAGTGGGAAATGAGAGTTAAATTTGCCCGTCCAGACACCTCCAGCTAGTCTCTCATTGGTTCTCCCTATTCCCGTTCATTTCCCGCAGAAATTGCAAACTGGGCCAAACAGGAGGTTAAAGGCACTGACTCTCCAAGTGGAGAGAGTGTTAGTAAAGCATCTGGAATGTTGCACCGGAATACCAGGGACGAAAATTGAGACACATTTGAACACGTTTCCCGATCACATGGTGGATCATACTCTGCATGCCTCATGCATATTTTAGCTGAAGGAAGAATCTCTTAAACATGGAGAGTTGAGACCCATGGAATGGGTACCATACAATATGACTTCAAAGGGTCTGCATTTGCTCACCGAACCTCACCAATCCTATCACTGCTGCGTTTATGCCACTGTACACAAGATTCGTTCTTTTTCAGACACATATAAATCCATAGGTTTTAAGATTCTTACTAGTCAGGTATATTTTTAGGCGTTTAATATGGGGTGTTGAGTCCACTTCGTTGAGCAAGGAGTAGCTCTTGTCTATTACATATTTGGCTTATGGAACGGTATCTGTGCTAATTTCAATCTCTGGTTTTATGCAGCACCCCAACTCACCTTTCCCCTTAAGCAAGCATAAGTTGGTTTTCTACATTTGAGACCCTGTTCTGTTTTGTAATTCAGTTCCTGTGTAGCCAAATTTGCATTCCGTGTAGTAGTGATATCTTATGATGTTTCTTTTTCTGTGTGACTTATTTCTCTTAGAATCATCGTACCTGAATCCACTCATTATGCTGCTATGGGCCTGATGACATAGATTTCATTGCTGAGTGATATTGCATTGTACGTAGGTACCACAACTTCTTTATCCATTTTTCACTTTCTGCGAATTTGAACTGTACTGTAAACGAGGTTCTTGTAAACAGAGCCGGCCCAAACTTTGGGGTGGCTGTGTCTTTTTGATTTAAATTTTCCTAAGCTATTGGACCATATGTGGAAGTGCTCTAGGCTCTGTTGCTTTGTTTTTTGGATGTTTCAGGAAACACCATACACTTCTCCAGAGTGGCTGTTGGCAATTTACATCCCACCTATCAGCATTACAAGGCTCCCAGTTCTCCATGGCCTGTCCTGCCTTTCTGGATTTTACACTTTTTTCAGATGGCCCTTTTGATCGGGGGGCAGTGAGACTTCATTGTAGTGCAGATTTCCTTTGCTAGCTTGCTTGTTTGGCCAAAAAGGGCGTATGCATTTTTTCCTGAATATATTCAGGAAAAAACGCATACGCCCTTTTTGGCCAAGTGCATCATTGTGGACGTTCTGCCTCTTTTCCTATGCTTTTCATGCAATTCCAGTCTACCTCCTGAAATCGGTGTCCTGCAATTCTGCCCCGCTTTCAAGTGCTCTTGGCAGCCTTACTTCAATATATTTTTGGACGATAGCTGTCATTTATAACTCTGCAGGTTTGTGAATGACAGTGCCCCTGAGCTCCTTTGTTCAACTCTCTTTATTGTGAGCTGGCCGCAACACTGCAGGATTGCTTCAGGCCCTAGTGTGGTTCCGGCACAGCAAGCTGAGCCTTTGGTTAATTCCTCTTCCTGGTGGGAAATGAGAGTTAAATTTGCCCGTCCAGACACCTCCAGCTAGTCTCTCATTGGTTCTCCCTATTCCTGTTCATTTCCCGCAGAAATTGCAAACTGGGCCAAACACGACGTTAAAGGCACTGACTCTCCAAGTGGGGAGAGTGTTAGTAAAGCGTCTGGAAAGTTGCACCGGAGTACCAGGGGACAAAAACTGAGACACATTTGAACACGTTTCCCAATCACACGGTGGATCATACTCTGGGTTCCACATGCATGTTTTAGCTGAAGGAAGAATCCCTTAAACCTGGAGAGTTGAGACCCATGCAATGGGTACCATGCTATATGACTTCAAAGGGTCTGCATTTGCTCACCGAACCTCACCAATCCTACCACTGCTGCATTTATGCTGCTGTACACATGCTTGATTCTCTTTCAGAGACATGTAAATCCATAGTTTTTAAGATTCTTACTAGTCAGGTATATTCTTAGGCGTTTAATATGGGGTGTTGAGTCCACTTCGTTGAGCAAGGAGTAGCTCTTGTCTATTACATATTTGGCTTATGGAACGGTATCTGTGCTAATTTCAATCTCTGGTTTTATGCAGCACCCCAACTCACCTTTCCCCTTAAGCAAGCATAAGTTGGTTTTCTACATTTGAGACCCTGTTCTGTTTTGTAATTCAGCTCCTGTGTAGCCAAGATTTCATTCCGTGTATTAGTGATACCTTATGATATTTCTTTTTCTGTGTGACATATTTCACTTAGAAGCATCGTACCTGAATCCACTCCTTATGGTGCTACGGGCCTGATGACATAGATTTCATTGCTGAGTGATATTGCATTGTACGTAAGTACCACAAATTCTTAATTCATTTTTCGCTTTCTGTGATAATGAACTTGTACCATAAACGAGGTTCTTTTAAACAGCGCCATCCCAAATTTTGGGGTGGCTGTGTCTTTTTGATTTTAATTTCCCTAAGCTATAGGAGCATAAGTGGAAGTGCCCTAGGCTCTGTTGCTTTGTTTTTTAGATGTTTCAGGAAACACCATACACTTCTCCAGAGTGGCTGTTGGCAATTTACATCCCGCCCATCAGCATAACAAGGCTCCCATTTCTCCATGGCCTGTCCTGCCTTTCTGGATTTTACACTTTTTTCAGATGGTCCTTTTGCCCGGGGGGCAGTGAGACTTCATTGTAGTGCAGATTTCCTTTGCAAGCTTGCTTGGTTGGCCAAAAAGGGCGTATGCGTTTTTTCCTGAATATATTCAGGACAAAACGCATACGCCCTTTTTGGCCAAGTGCATCATTGTGGACGTTCTGCCTCTTTTCCTATGCTTTTCATGCAATTCCAGTCTACCTCCTGAAATCGGTTTCCTGCAATTCTGCCCCGCTTTCAAGTCCTCTTGGCAGCCTTACTTCAATATATTTTTGAACGATAGCTGTGATTTTTAACTCTGCAGGTTTGTGAATGACAGTGCCCCTGCGCTCCTTTGTTCAACTCGCTTTATTGTGAGCTGGCCGCAACACCGCTGGATTGCTTCAGGCCCTAGTGTGGTTCCGGCACGGCAAGCGGAGCTTTTGGTTAATTCCTCTTCCTGGTGTGAAATGAGAGTTAAATTTGCACGTCCAGACACCTCCAGCTTGTCTCTCATTGGTTCTCCCTATTCCTGTTCATTTCCCGCAGAAATTGCAAACTGGGCCAAACAGGACGTTAAAGGCACTGACTCTCCAAGTGGGGAGAGTGTTAGTAAAGCGTCTGGAATGTTGCACCCGAGTACCAGGGGACGAAAACTGAGACACATTTGAACACGTTTCCCGATCACATGGTGGATCATACTCTGGGTTCCACATGCATGTTTTAGCTGAAGGAAGAATCCCTTAAACCTGGAGAGTTGAGACCCATGGAATGGGTACCATGCAATATGACTTCAAAGGGTCTGCATTTGCTCACCGAACCTCACCAATCGTATCACTGCTGCGTTTATGCCACTGTACACATGCTTGATTCTCTTTCGGAGACATATAAATCCATAGGTTTTAAGATTCTTACTAGTCAGGTATATTTTTAGGCGTTTAATATGGGGTGTTGAGTCCACTTCATTGAGCAAGGAGTAGCTCTTGTCTATTACATATTTGGCTTATGGAACTGTATCTGTGCTAATTTCAATCTCTGGTTTTATGCAGCACCCCAACTCACTTTCCCCTTAAGCAAGCATAAGTTGGTTTTCTACATTTGAGACCCTGTTCTGTTTTGTAATTCAGTTCCTGTGTAGCCAAGTTTACATTCGGTGTATTAGTGATATCTTATGATGTTTCTTTTTCTGTGTGACTTATTTCACTTAGAATCATTGTATCTGAATCCACTCATTATGGTGCTACGGGCCTGATGACATAGATTTCATTGCTGAGTGATATTGCATTGTACGTAAATACCACAAATTCTTTATTCATTTTTTGCTTTCTGTGATATTGAACTTGTACCATAAACGAGGATCTTGTAAACAGAGCCGTCCCAAACTTTGGGGTGGCTGTGTCTTTTTGATTTTAATTTCCCTAAGCTATAGGAGCATAAGTGGAAGTGCCCTAGGCTCTGTTGCTTTGTTTTTTAGATGTTTCAGGAAACACCATACACTTCTCCAGAGTGGCTGTTGGCAATTGACATCCCGCCCATCAGCATAACAAGGCTCCCAGTTCTCCATGGCCTGTCCTGCCTTTCTGGATTTTACACTTTTTTCAGATGGCCCTTTTGCCCGTGGGGCAGTGAGACTTCAATGTAGTGCAGATTTCCTTTGCAAGCTTGCTTGGTTGGCCAAAAAGGGCGTATGCGTGTTTTCCTGAATATATTCAGGAAAAAACGCATACGCCCTTTTTGGCCAAGTGCATCATTGTGGACGTTCTGCCTCTTTTCCTATGCTTTTCATGCAATTCCAGTCTACCTCCTGAAATCGGTTTTTTGCAATTCTGCCCCGCTTTCAAGTCTTCTTGGCAGCCTTACTTCAATATATTTTTGGACGACAGTTGTCATTTATAACTCTGCAGGTTTGTGAATTACAGTGCCCCTGAGCTCCTTTCTTCAATTCGCTTTCCTGTGAGCTGGCCGCAACACCGCAGGATTGCTTCAGGCCCTAGTGTGGTTCCGGCACGGCAAGCTGAGCCTTTGGTTAATTCCTCTTCCTGGTGGGAAATGAGAGTAAATTTGCCCGTCCAGACACCTCCAGCTAGTCTCTCATTGGTTCTCCCTATTCCTGTTCATTTCCCGCAGAAATTGCAAACTGGGCCAAACAGGACGTTAAAGGCACTGACTGTCAAAGTGGGGAGAGTGTTAGTAAAGCGTCTGGAATATTGCACCCGAGTACCAGGGGACGAAAACTGAGACATATTTGAACACGTTTCCCGATCACACGGTGGATCATACTCTGGGTTCCACATGCATGTTTTTGCTGAAGGAAGAATCCCTTAAACATGGAGAGTTGAGACCCATGGAATGGGTACCATGCAATATGACTTCAAAGGGTCTGCATTGGTCCCCGAAATTCACCAATCCTATCACTGCTGCGTTTATGCTGCTGTACACACTCTTGATTCCTTTTCGGAGACATATAAATCCATAGGTTTTAAGATTCTTACTATTCAGGTATATTTTTAGGCGTTTAATATGGGGTGTTGAGTCCACTTCGTTGAGCAAGGAGTAGCTCTTGTCTATTACATATTTGGCTTATGGAACGTTATCTGTGCTAATTTCAATCTCTGGTTTTATGCAGCACCCCAACTCACCTTTCCCCTTAAGCAAGCATAAGTTGGTTTTCTACATTTGAGACCCTGTTCTGTTTTGTAATTCAGTTCCTGTGTAGAGAAGTTTACATTCCGTGTATTAGTGATATCTTATGATGTTTCTTTTTCTGTGTGACTTATTTCACTTAGAATCATCGTACCTGAATCCACTCATTATGCTGCTACGTGTCTGATGACATAGATATCATTGCTGAGTGATATTGCATTGTACGTAAATACCACAAATTCTTTATTCATTTTTCGCTTTCTGTGATATTGAACTTGTACCATAAACGAGGATCTTGTAAACAGAGCCGTCCCAAACTTTGGGGTGGCTGTGTCTTTTTGATTTGAAATTCCCTAAGCTATAGGAGCATAAGTGGAAGTGCCCTAGGCTCTGTTGCTTTGTTTTTTAGATGTTTCAGGAAACACCATACACTTCTCCAGAGTGGCTGTTGGCAATTTATATCCCGCCCATCAGCATAACAAGGCTCCCAGTTCTCCATGGCCTGTCCTGCCTTTCTGGATTTTACACTTTTTTCAGATGGCCCTTTTGCCCAGGGGGCAGTGAGACTTCATTGTAGTGCAGATTTCCTTTGCAAGCTTGCTTCGTTGGCCAAAAAGGGCGTATGCGTTTTTTCCTGAATATATTCAGGAATATATTCAGGAAATATATTCAGGAAAAAACGCATACGCCCTTTTTGGCCAAGTGCATCATTGTGGACGTTCTGCCTCTTTTCCTATGCTTTTCATGCAATTCCAGTCTACCTCCTGAAATCGGTGTCCTGCAATTCTTCCCCGCTTTCAAGTCCTCTTGGCAGCCTTACTTCAATATATTTTTGGACGATAGCTGTCATTTATAACTCTGCAGGTTTGGGAATGACAGTGCCCCTGAGCTCCTTTGTTCAACTCGCTTTCTTGTGAGCTGGCCGCAACACCGCAAGATTGCTTCAGGCCCTAGTGTGGTTCCGGCACGGCAAGCTGAGCCTTTGGTTAATTCCTCTTCCTGGTGGGAAATGAGAGTTAAATTTGCCCGTCCAGACACCTCCAGTTAGTCTCTCATTGGTTCTCCCTATTCCTGTTCATTTCCCGCAGAAATTGCAAACTGGGCCAAACAGGAGGTTAAAGGCACTGACTCTCCAAGTGGGGAGAGTGTTAGTAAAGCGTCTGGAATGTTGCACCGGAGTACCAGGGGACTTAAACTGAGACATATTTGAACACGTTTCCCGATCACACGGTGGATCATACTCTGGGTTCCACATGCATGTTTTAGCTGAAGGAAGAATTCCTTAAACCTGGAGAGTTGAGACCCATGGAATGGGTACCATGCAATATGACATCAAAGGGTCTGCATTTGTTCACCAAACCTCACCAATCCTATCACTGCCAGGTTTATGCTGCTGTACACACCCTTGATTCTCTTTTGGAGACATGTAAATCCATAGGTTTTAAGATTCTTACTAGTCAGGTATATTCTTAGGCGTTTAATATGGGGTGTTGAGTCCACTTCGTTGAGGAAGGAGTAGCTCTTGTCTATTACATATTTGGCTTATCAACGGTATCTGTGCTAATTTCAATCTCTGGTTTTATGCAGCACCCCAACTCACCTTTCCCCTTAAGCAAGCATAAGTTGGTTTTCTACATTTGAGACCCTGTTCTGTTTTGTAATTCAGTTCCTGGGTAGCCAAGTTTACATTCCGTGTATTAGTGATACCTTATGATATTTCTTTTTCTGTGTGACTTATTTCTCTTAGAATCATCGTACCTGAGTCCACTCATTATGCTGCTACGGGCCTGATGACATAGATTTCATTGCTGAGTGATATTGCATTGTACGTAAGTACCACAAATTCTTTATTCATTTTTCGCTTTCTGTGATATTGAACTTGTACCATAAACGAGGTTCTTGTAAACAGAGCCGTCCCAAACTTTGGGGTGGCTGTGTCTTTTTGATTTTAATTTCCCTAAGCTATAGGAGCATAAGTGGAAGTGCCCTAGGCTCTGTTGCTTTGTTTTTTAGATGTTTCAGGAAACGCCATACACTTCTCCAGAGTGGCTGTTGGCAATTGACATCCCGCCCATCAGCATAAGAAGGCTCCCAGTTCTCCATGGCCTGTCCTGCCTTTCTGGATTTTACACTTTTTTCAGATGGCCCTTTTGCCCGGGGGGCAGTGAGACTTCATTGTAGTGCAGATTTCCTTTGCAAGCTTGCTTGGTTGGCCAAAAAGGGCGTATGCGTTTTTTCCTGAATATATTCAGGAAAAAACGCATATGCACTTTTTGGCCAAGTGCATCATTGTGGACATTCTGCCTCTTTTCTTATGCTTTTCATGCAATTCCAGTCTACCTCCTGAAATCGGTTTCCTGCAATTCTGCCCCACTTTCAAGTGCTCTTGGCAGCCTTACTTCAATATATTTTTGGACGATAGCTGTCATTTATAACTCTGCAGGTTTGTGAATGACAGTGCCCCTGAGATCCTTTCTTCAACTCTCTTTATTGTGAGCTGGCCGCAACACCGCAGGATTGCTTCAGGCCCTAGTGTGGTTCCGGCACAGCAAGCTGAGCCTTTGGTTAATTCCTCTTCCTGGTGGGAAATGAGAGTTAAATTTGCCCGTCCAGACACCTCCAGCTAGTCTCTCATTGGTTCTCCCTATTCCTGTTCATTTCCCGCAGAAATTGCAAACTGGGCCAAACAGGACGTTAAAGGCACTGACTCTCCAAGTGGGGAGAGTGTTAGTAAAGCGTCTGGAATGTTGCACCCGAGTACCAGGGGACGAAAACTGAGACACATTTGAACACGTTTCCCGATCACACGGTGGATCATATTCTGGGTTCCACATGCATGTTTTAGCTGAAGGAGGAATCCCTTAAACCTGGAGAGTTGTGACCCATGGAATGGGTACCTTGAAATATGACTTCAAAGGGTCTGCATTTGCTCACCGAAACTCACCAATCCTATCACTGCTGCGTTTATGCTGCTGTACACACGCTTGATTCTCTTTCAGAGACATGTAAATCCATAGGTTTTAAGATTCTTACTAGTCAGGTATACTCTTAGGCGTTTAATATGGGGTGTTGAGTCCACTTCGTTGAGCAAGGAGTAGCTCTTGTCTATTACATATTTGGCTTATGGAACGGTATCTGTGCTAATTTCAATCTCTGGTTTTATGCAGCACCCCAACTCACCTTTCCCTTAAGCAAGCATAAGTTGGTTTTGTACATTTGAGACCCTGTTCTGTTTTGTAATTCAGTTCCTGTGTAGCCAAGTTTACATTCCGTGTATTAGTGATGCCTTATGATATTTCTTTTTCTGTGTGACATATTTCACTTAGAATCATCGTACCTGAATCCACTCATTATGCTGCTACGGGCCTGATGACATAGATTTCATTTCTGAGTGATATTGCATTGTACGTAAGTACCACAAATTCTTTATTCATTTTTCGCTTTCTGTGATAATGAACTTGTACCATAAACGAGGTTCTTGTAAACAGAGACGTCCCAAATTTTGGGGTGGCTGTGTCTTTTTGATTTTAATTTTCCTAAGCTATAGGAGCATAATTGGAAGTGCCCTAGGCTCTGTTGCTTTGTTTTTTAGATGTTTCAGGAAACACCATACACTTCTCCAGAGTGGCTGTTGGCAATTGACATCCCGCCCATCAGCATAACAAGGCTCCCAGTTCTCCATGGCCTGTCCTGCCTTTCTGGATTTTACACTTTTTTCAGATGGCCCTTTTGCCCGGGGGGCAGTGAGACTTCATTGTAGTGCAGATTTCCTTTGCAAGCTTGCTTGGTTGGCCAAAAAGCGCGTATGCGTTTTTTCCTGAATATATTCAGGAAAAAACGCATACGCCCTTTTTGGCCAAGTGCATCATTGTGGACGTTCTGCCTCTTTTCCTATGCTTTTCATGCAATTCCAGTCTACCGCCTGAAATCGGTTTCCTGCAATTCTGCCCCGCTTTCAAGTGCTCTTGGCAGCCTACTTCAATATATTTTTGGACGATAGCTGTCATTTATAACTCTGCAGGTTTGTGAATGACAGTGCCCCTGAGATCCTTTCTTCAACTCTCTTTATTGTGAGCTGGCCGCAACACCGCAAGATTGCTTCAGGCCCTAGTGTGGTTCCGGCAAGGCAAGCTGAGCCTTTGGTTAATTCCTCTTCCTGGTGGGAAATGAGAGTTAAATTTGCCCGTCCAGACACCTCCAGCTAGTCTCTCATTGGTTCTCCCTATTCCTGTTCATTTCCCGCAGAAATTGCAAACTGGGCCAAACAGGAGGTTAAAGGCACTGACTCTCCAAGTGGGGAGAGTGTTAGTAAAGCGTCTGGAATGTTGCACCCGAGTACCAGGGGATGAAAACTGAGACACATTTGAACACGTTTCCCGATCACATGGTGGATCATACTCTGGGTTCCACATGCATGTTTTAGCTGAAGGAAGAATCCCTTAAACCTGGAGAGTTGAGACCCATGGAATGGGTACCATGCTATATGACTTCAAAGTGTCTGCATTTGCTCACCGAACCTCACCAATCCTATCACTGCTGCATTTATGCTGCTGTACACACGCTTCATTCTCTTTCAGAGACATGTAAATCCATAGGTTTTAAGATTCTTACTAGTCAGGTATATTCTTAGGCGTTTAATATGGGGTGTTGAGTCCACTTCGTTGAGCAAGGAGTAGCTCTTGTCTATTACATATTTGGCTTATGGAACGGTATCTGTGCTAATTTCAATCTCTGGTTTTATGCAGCACCCCAACTCACCTTTCCCTTAAGCAAGCATAAGTTGGTTTTCTACATTTGAGACCATGTTCTGTTTTGTAATTCAGTTCCTGTGTAGCCAAGTTTACATTCGGTGTATTAGTGATATCTTATGATGTTTCTTTTTCTGTGTGACTTATTTCACTTAGAATCATTGTATCTGAATCCACTCATTATGGTGCTACGGGCCTGATGACATAGATTTCATTGCTGAGTGATATTGCATTGTACGTAAATACCACAAATTCTTTATTCATTTTTCGCTTTCTGTGATATTGAACTTGTACCATAAACGAGGATCTTGTAAACAGAGCCGTCCCAAACTTTGGGGTGGCTGTGTCTTTTTGATTTGAATTTCCCTAAGCTATAGGAGCATAAGTGGAAGTGCCCTAGGCTCTGTTGCTTTGTTTTTTAGATGTTTCAGGAAACACCATACACTTCTCCAGAGTGGCTGTTGGCAATTTACATCCCGCCCATCAGCATAACAAGGCTCCCAGTTCTCCATGGCCTGTCCTGCCTTTCTGGATTTTACACTTTTTTCAGATGGCCCTTTTGCCCGGGGGGCAGTGAGACTTCATTGTAGTGCAGATTCTCTTTGCAAGCTTGCTTGGTTGGCCAAAAAGGGCGTATGCGTTTTTTCCTGAATATATTCAGGAAAAAACGCATACGCCCTTTTTGGCCAAGTGCATCATTGTGGACGTTCTGCCTCTTTTCCTATGCTTTTCATGCAATTCCAGTCTACCTCCTTAAATCGGTTTTTTGCAATTCTGCCCCGCTTTCAAGTGTTCTTGGCAGCCTTACTTCAATATATTTTTGGACGACAGTTGTCATTTATAACTCTGCAGGTTTGTGAATGACAGTGCCCCTGAGCTCCTTTCTTCAACTCTCTTTATTGTGAGCTGGCCGCAACACCGCAGGATTGCTTCAGGCCCTAGTGTGGTTCCGGCATGGCAAGCTGAGCCTTTGGTTAATTCCTCTTCCTGGTGGGAAATGAGAGTAAATTTGCCCGTCCAGACACCTCCAGCTAGTCTCTCATTGGTTCTCCCTATTCCTGTTCATTTCCCGCAGAAATTGCAAACTGGGCCAAACAGGACGTTAAAGGCACTGACTGTCAAAGTGGGGAGAGTGTTAGTAAAGCGTCTGGAATGTTGCACCCGAGTACCAGGGGACGAAAACTGAGACATATTTGAACACGTTTCCCGATCACACGGTGGATCATACTCTGGGTTCCACATGCATGTTTTTGCTGAAGGAAGAATCCCTTAAACCTGGAGAGTTGAGACCCATGGAATGGGTACCATGCAATATGACTTCAAAGGGTCTGCATTTGCTCACCGAACCTCAACAATCATATCACTGCTGCGTTTATGCCACTGTACACATGCTTGATTCTCTTTCGGAGACATATAAATCCATAGGTTTTAAGATTCTTACTAGTCAGGTATATTTTTAGGCGTTTAATATGGGGTGTTGAGTCCACTTCGTTGAGCAAGGAGTAGCTCTTGTCTATTATATATTTGGCTTATGGAACTGTATCTGTGCTAATTTCAATCTCTGGTTTTATGCAGCAACCCAACTCACCTTTCCCCTTAAGCAAGCATAAGTTGGTTTTCTACATTTGAGACACTGTTCTGTTTGTAATTCAGTTACAGTGTAACCAAGTTTACATTCCGTGTATTAGTGATACCTTAAGATGTTTCTTTTTCTGTGTGACTTATTTCACTTAGAATCATCGTACCTGAATCCACTCATTATGCTGCTATGGGCCTGATGACATAGATTTCATTGCTGAGTGATATTGCATTGTACGTAAGTACCACAACTTCTTTATCCATTTTTCACTTTCTGCGATATTGAACTGTACTGTAAACGAGGTTCTTGTAAACAGAGCCGGCCCAAACTTTGGGGTGGCTGTGTCTTTTTGATTTAAATTTTCCTAAGCTATTGGACCATAAGTGGAAGTGCTCTAGGCTCTGTTCCTTTGTTTTTTGGATGTTTCAGGAAACACCATACACTTCTCCAGAGTGGCTGTTGGCAATTTACATCCCGCCCATCAGCATAACAAGACTCCCAGTTCTCCATGGCCTGTCCTGCCTTTCTGGATTTTACACTTTTTTCAGATGGCCCTTTTGCCCGGGGGGCAGTGAGACTTCATTGTAGTGCAGATATCCTTTGCTAGCTTGCTTGCTTGGCCAAAAAGGGCGTATGCGTGTTTTCCTGAATATATTCAGAAAAAAACGCATACGCCCTTTTTGGCCAAGTGCATCATTGTGGACGTTCTGCCTCTTTTCCTATGCTTTTCATGCAATTCCAGTCTACCTCCTGAAATCGGTGTCCTGCAATTCTGCCCCGCTTTCAAGTCCTCTTGGCAGCCTTACTTCAATATATTTTTGGACGATAGCTGTCATTTATAACTCTGCAGGTCTGTGAATGACAGTGTCCCTAAGCTGCTTTCTTCAACTGTCCTTCTTGTTAGCTGACCGCAACACCGCAGGATTGCTTCAGGCCCTAGTGTGCTTCCGGCATGGCAAGCTGAGCCTTTGGTTAATTCCTCTTCCTGGTGGGAAATGAGAGTTAAATTTGCCCGTCCAGACACCTCCAGCTAGTCTCTCATTTGTTCTCCCTATTCCTGTTCATTTCCCGCAGAAATTGCAAACTGGGCCAAACACGACGTTAAAGGCACTGACTCTCCAAGTGGGGAGAGTGTTAGTAAAGCATCTGGAATGTTGCACCTGAGTACTAGGTACAAAAACTGAGACACATATGAACACGTTTCCCGATCACACGGTGGATCATACTCTGGGTTCCACATGCATGTTTTAGCTGAAGGAAGAATCCCTTAAACCTGGAGAGTTGAGACCCATGGAATGGGTACCATGCTATATGACTTCAAAGGGTCTGCATTTGCTCACCGAACCTCACCAATCCTATCACTGCTGCATTTATGCTGCTGTACACATGCTTGATTCTCTTTCAGAGACATGTAAATCCATAGGTTTTAAGATTCTTACTAGTCAGGTATATTCTTAGGCGTTTAATATGGGGTGTTGAGTCCACTTCGTTGAGCAAGGAGTAGCTCTTGTCTATTAAATATTTGGCTTATGGAACGGTATCTGTGCTAATTTCAATCTCTGGTTTTATGCAGCACCCCAACTCACCTTTCCCCTTAAGCAAGCATAAGTTGGTTTTCTACATTTGAGACCCTGTTCTGTTTTGTAATTCAGTTCCTGTGTAGCCAAGTTTACATTCCGTGTATTAGTGATACCTTATGATATTTCTTTTCTGTGTGACATATTTCACTTAGAATCATCGTACCTGAATCCACTCATTATGCTGCTACGGGCCTGATGACATAGATTTCATTGCTGAGTGATATTGCATTGTACGTGAGTACCACAACTTCTTTATCCATTTTGCAATTTCTGTGATATTGAACTTGCACCGTAAGCGATGTTCTTGTAAACAGAGCCGTCCCAAACTTTGGGGTGGCTGTCTTTTTGATTTGAATTTCCCTAAACTATAGGAGCATAAGTGGAAGTGCCCTAGGCTCTGTTGCTTTGTTTTTTAGATGTTTCAGGAAACACCATACACTTTTTCAGAGTGGCTCTTGGCAGTTTACATCCGGCCCTTCAGAATAACAGGGCTCCCAGTTCTCCATGGCCTGTCCTGCCTTTCTGGATTTTACACTTTTTTCAGATGGCCCTTTTGCCCGGGGAGCAGTGAGACTTCATTGTAGTGCAGATTTCCTTTGCAAGCTTGCTTGGTTGGCCAAAAAGGGCGTATGCGTGTTTTCCTGAATATATTCAGGAAAAAACGCATACACCCTTTTTGGCCAAGTGCATCATTGTGGACGTTCTGCCTCTTTTCCTATGCTTTTCATGCAATTCCAGTCTACCTCCTGAAATAGGTTTCCTGCAATTCTGCCCCGCTTTCAAGTCCTCTTGGCAGCCTTACTTCAATATATTTTTGGACGATAGCTGTCATTTATAACTCTGCAGGTTTGTGAATTACAGTGCCCCTGAGCTCCTTTCTTCAACTCGCTTTCTTGTGAGCTGGCCGCAACACCGCAAGATTGCTTCAGGCCCTAGTGTGGTTCCGGCACGGCAAGCTGAGCCTTTGGTTAATTCCTCTTCCTGGTGGGAAATGAGAGTTAAATTTGCACGTCCAGACACCTCCATCTAGTCTCTCATTGGTTTTCCCTATTCTTGCTCATTTCCCGCAGAAATTGCAAACTGGGCCAAACAGGAGTTTAAAGGCACTGACTCTCCAAGTGGGGAGAGTGTTAGTAAAGCGTCTGGAATGTTGCACCCGAGTACCAGGGGACGAAAACTGAGACACATTTGAACACGTTTCCCAGTCACATGGTGGATCATACTCTGGGTTCCACATGCATGTTTTAGCTGAAGGAAGAATCCCTTAAACCTGGAGAGTTGAGACCCATGGAATGTGTACCATGCAATATGACTTCAAATGGTCTGCATTTGCTCACCGAACCTCACTAATCCTATCACTGCTGCGTTTATGCTGCTGTACACATGCTTGATTCTCTTTTGGAGACATGTAAATCCAAGGGTTTTAAGATTCTTACTAGTCAGGTATATTCTTAGGCGTTTAATATGGGGTGTTGAGTCCACTTCGTTGAGCAAGGAGTAGCTCTTGTCTATTACATATTTGGCTTATGGAACGTTATCTGTGCTAATTTCAATCTCTGGTTTTATGCAGCACCCCAACTCACCTTTCCCCTTAAGCAAGCATAAGTTGGTTTTCTACATTTGAGACCCTGTTCTGTTTTGTAATTCAGTTCCTGGGTAGCCAAGGTTACATTCCGTGTATTAGTGATACCTTATGATATTTCTTTTTCTGTGTGACTTATTTCTCTTAGAATCATCGTACCTGAGTCCACTCATTATGCTGCTACGGGCCTCATGACATAGATTTCATTGCTGAGTGATATTGCATTGTACGTAAGTACCACAAATTCTTTATTCATTTTTCGCTTTCTGTGATATTGAACTTGTACCATAAACGAAGTTCTTGTAAACAGAGCCATCCCAAATTTTGGCGTGGCTGTGTCTTTTTGATTTTAATTTCCCTAAGCTATAGGAGCATAAGTGGAAGTGCCCTAGGCTCTGTTGCTTTGTTTTTTAGATGTTTCAGGAAACACCATACACTTCTCCAGAGTGGCTGTTGGCAATTTACATCCCGCCCATCAGCATAACAAGGCTCCCAGTTCTCCATGGCCTGTCCTGCCTTTCTGGATTTTACACTTTTTTCAGATGGCCCTTTTGCCCGGGGGGCAGTGAGACTTCATTGTAGTGCAGATTTCCTTTGCAAGCTTGCTTGGTTGGCCAAAAACGGCGTATGCGTTTTTCCTGAATATATTCAGGAAAAAACGCATATGCCCTTTTTGGCCAAGTGCATCATTGTGGACGTTCTGCCTCTTTTCCTATGCTTTTCATGCAATTCCAGTCTCCCTCCTGAAATCGGTTTCCTGCAATTCTGCCCCGCTTTCAAGTCCTCTTGGCAGCCTTACTTCAATATATTTTTGGACGATAGCTGTCATTTATAACCCTGCCGGTTTGTGAATTACAGTGCCCCTGAGCTCCTTTGTTTAACTCGCTTTCCTGTGAGCTGACCGCAACACCGCAAGATTGATTCAGGCCCTAGTGTGGTTCCGGCACGGCAAGCTGAGCCTTTGGTTAATTCCTCTTCCTGGTGGGAAATGAGAGTTAAATTTGCCCGTCCAGACACCTCCAGCTAGTCTCTCATTGGTTCTACCTATTGCTGTTCATTTCCCGCAGAAATTGCAAGCTGGGCCAAACAGGAGGTTAAAGGCACTGACTCTCCAAGTGGGGAGACTGTTAGTAAAGCGTCTGGAATGTTGCACCCGAGTACCAGGGGACGAAAACTGAGACATATATGAACACGTTTCCCGATCACACAGTGGATCATACTCTGGGTTCCACATGCATGTTTTAGCTGAAGGAAGAATCCCTTAAACCTGGAGAGTTGAGACCCATGGAATGGGTACCATGCAATATGACTTCAAAGGGTCTGCATTTGCTCACCGAACCTCACCAATCCTATCACTGCTGCGTTTATGCTGCTGTACACACGCTTCATTCTCTTTTGGAGACATGTAAATCCATAGGTTTTAAGATTGTTACTAGTCAGGTATATTCTTAGGCGTTTAATATGGGGTGTTGAGTCCACTTCGTTGAGGAAGGAGTAGCTCTTGTCTATTACATATTTGGCTTATGGAACGGTATCTGTGCTAATTTCAATCTCTGGTTTTATGCAGCACCCCAACTCACCTTTCCCCTTAAGCAAGCATAAGTTGGTTTTCTACATTTGAGACCCTGTTCTGTTTTGTAATTCAGTTCCTGTGTAGCCAAGTTTACATTCCGTGTATTAGTGATACCTTATGATATTTCTTTTTCTGTGTGACTTATTTCTCTTAGAATCATCGTACCTGAGTCCACTCATTATGCTGCTACAGGTCTGATGACATAGATTTCATTGCTGAGTGGTATGGCATTGTACGTAAGTACCACAAATTCTTTATTCATTTTTCGCTTTCTGTGATATTGAACTTGTACCATAAACAAGGTTCTTGTAAACAGAGCCATCCCAAACTTTGGGGTGGCTGTGTCTTTTTTATTTTAATTTCCCTAAGCTATAGGAGCATAAGTGGAAGTGCCCTAGGCTCTGTTGCTTTGTTTTTTAGATGTTTCAGTAAACACCATACACTTCTCCAGAGTGGCTGTTGGCAGTTTACATCCCACCCATTAGCATAACAAGGCTCCCAGTTCTCCATGGCCTGTCCTGCCTTTCTGGATTTTACACATTATTCAGATGGCCCTTTTGCCCATGGGGCAGTGAGACTTCGTGTAGTGCAGATTTCCTTTGCAAGCTTGCTTGGTTGGCCAAAAAGGGCGTATGCGTTTTTTCCTGAATATATTCAGGAAAAAACGCATACGCCCTTTTTGGCCAAGTGCATCATTGTGGACGTTCTGCCTCTTTTCCTATGCTTTTCATGCAATTCCAGTCTACCTCCTGAAATCGGTGTCCTGCAATTCTGCCCCGCTTTCAAGTGCTCTTGGCAGCCTTACTTCAATATATTTTTGGACGGTAGCTGTCATTTATAACTCTGCAGGTTTGTGAATGACAGTGCCCCTGAGCTCCTTTCTTCAACTCTCTTTATTGTGAGCTGGCCGCAACACCGCAGGATTGCTTCAGGCCCTAGTGTGGTTCCGGCACGGCAAGCTGAGCCTTTGGTTAATTCCTCTTCCTGGTGGGAAATGAGAGTTAAATTTGCCCGTCCAGACACCTCCAGCTAGTCTCTCATTGGTTCTCCCTATTCCTGTTCATTTCCCGCAGAAATTGCAAACTGGGCCAAACAGGAGTTTAAACGCACTGACTCTCCAAGTGGGGAGAGTGTTAGTAAAGCGTCTGGAATGTTGCACCCGAGTACCATGGGACGATAACTGAGACATATTTGAACACGTTTCCCGATCACATGGTGGATCATACTCTGGGTTCCACATGCATGTTTTAGCTGAAGGAAGAATCCCTTAAACCTGGAGAGTTGAGACCCATGGAATGGGTACCATGTTATATGACTTCAAACGGTCTGCATTTGCTCACCGAACCTCACCAATCCTATCACTGCTGCATTTATGCTGTTGTACACATGCTTGATTCTCTTTCAGAGACATGGAAATCCATAGGTTTTAAGATTCTTACTAGTCAGGTATATTCTTAGGCGTTTAATATGGGGTATTGAGTCCACTTCGTTGAGCAAGGAGTAGCTCTTGTCTATTACATATTTGGCTTATGGAACGGTATCTGTGCTAATTTCAATCTCTGGTTTTATGCAGCACCCCAACTCACATTTCCCTTAAGCAAGCATAAGTTGGTTTTCTACATTTGAGACCCTGTTCTGTTTTGTAATTCAGTTCCTGTGTAGCCAAGTTTACATTCCGTGTATTAGTGATACCTTATGATATTTCTTTTTCTGTGTGACATATTTCACTTAGAATCATCGTACCTGAATCCACTCATTATGCTGCTACGGACCTGATGACATAGATTTCATTGCTGAGTGATATTGCATTATACGTAAGTACCACAAATTCTTTATTCATTTTTCGCTTTCTGTGATAATGAACTTGTACCATAAACGAGGATCTTGTAAACAGAGCCTTCCCAAATTTTGGGGTGGCTGTGTCTTTTTGATTTTAATTTCCCTAAACTATAGGAGCATAAGTGGAAGTGCCCTAGGCTCTGTTGCTTTGTATTTTAGATGTTTCGGGAAACACCATACACTTCTCCAGAGTGGCTGTTGGCAATTTACATCCCGCCCATCAGCATAACAAGGCTCCCAGTTCTCCATGGCCTGTCCTGCCTTTCTGGATTTTACACTTTTTTCAGATGGCCCTGTTGCCCGGGGGGCAGTGAGACTTCATTGTAGTGCAGATTTCCTTTGCAAGCTTGCTTGGTTGGCCAAAAAGGGCGTATGCGTTTTTTCCTGAATATATTCAGGAAAAAACGCATACGCCCTTTTTGGCCAAGTGCATCATTGTGGACGTTCTGCCTCTTTTCCTATGCTTTTCATGCAATTCCAGTCTACCTCCTGAAATCGGTTTCCTGCAATTCTACCCCGCTTTCAAGTCCTCTTGGCAGCCTTACTTCAATATATTTTTGGACGATAGCTGTCATTTATAACTCTGCAGGTTTGGGA